>NW_020537646.1:12206894-12226039 GCF_003426905.1 Ctenocephalides felis | reverse complement strand
AAATTGAGAAAATAAATATAGTTACGTTTGCCTTGTATTATATATGATTATGTTTGATTTCTGAAAATTTTGGTTTGTGAGAATCATTATCAATACTTTGATTTTAATTATATAGATTGTGAAATGCGCCATATACAATCTGATTGAGAAATAATAGTTGTTGATATAATGTACATATAAATGGATATAATTTCTATGTATTAATCTAATATATTATATATATAATATAGTATAATATATATATATGTTTTATGTATATTCATTAAAATTTCGTAATTTTGTAATACTATTTAAACAGCGATAGAACTAAAAAAGCTATTGTGTTCAAACATATTTTTGAGAGCCTTTTAAAAAGGCAAACTCAGTCGTTTTTCTGTTCTAATTTTAATCAATATCCTGAAGTCTAGTTTCACTATAAATCCTGTTTTTGATATCAATACTGCTTGATACCTGGTTTTCCGAACAGGAATTGAACCGGGAACCTTGCAGTTGTAAGGCCAAGCTTCTACCACTAAAACACGGACAGGTTTGGTGAAATGTAGATATAAATTTGTAATTAATAAATGCTGTTGATCGAAAGCCAAAATTTCTGTTCAGTTTGAATTAAATTCAATATTTACACCCCTATTTCATTTTCGAATTCGAACGAAAGATGGTGACTGTATTTTCTTTATTTATTTTTATTTTGGATCTTCAATAATTGATATAATTACCAGACTGCTAGTACTAAATAGTAAATTTGGAAAATAATCTTTTTATGTCCAATAAGGAAATAATTACCCCTTGATTGTTTGTCATACAAAATAATTTTGTTCCTCTTTGTAGGATATTGTTTTAAATCACATAATCTTTATTTATTTTACGTAATTTTATTCGTGTAATTTATTAACATGACAAAGCTGAATAAATAAGCATTTTAGAATGATCACAAATTTGAAGCCATATATATTGTCTGAAGTCTGCCTTGTCATAAAACAAAATTATCATATAATTACAAATAACATTTTTTAAATTTAATAATAAAATAAAAACAATATTTGATTTTACAACAAATTTCTTAATAAAAGTAACTTTTATTTAACAAGTATCTCATTATACATTTTTCATATTTTTTTTACATAATTTACAATATAAGAAATGAGATGAGTTTAGGAGATTTAAAATCCAGTGTAATATCTGATCCAATCGCGGTAGGCATAGACCCTGGTGTAGACATCTGGGACACCAGTGGCACATGGGACACCCCAGGAAACAATACCCACTAATTGGCCACCTGCTGCCAAAGGACTTCCAGAATCACCCTGGAAAATAATAAAAAAAAATTAAGAACCAAGTACGAAAATTTGGGTTGACGAGATTTTTTAGTCTTGGACTTTGAAATTTATAAAATATTAATACTTACAGCACATGCACCTTTTCCTGGTGCAATGTATGTGCAAAGTTGAGTTGGTACAATCTGGTTAACATTGATCAAAGCATTTCTGCATTGCTCGTAAGAAATGGTGTACGTGTCAACGATTTGCAAGTAGTTGGGAATTTGGCCACCATTCTGGAAAGAAATTTAAAAAATATTATAATAAATATTTACAAAATTACAAATTTAGTAGACTCGACCAGAATCTATCTGTCTACTAAATTTATTTCCAATTTCTAATTTATACTCACAGATAAGTAGCCCCATCCAGCCAGAGTGGATACTGCTCCAATTGGTGTATCATAGCTTGCCAGACCAACTGGTTTGACATAGTTTGTGTATACAATATTTGATGTAGTTTTAGCAAAGCGATGTTATTGTGGTATGTGTTTCTGGTTAATTGGTTATGAACGATTATTTGGGCAACTTTGTATCCTACTCCGCCAGCATTCAAAGTGTTGGTTCCAACGACGAGAAGAATATCATTTGGATATTTACTAAAAAAATTGAAAATTAAATTTGAGCTTTGTCTATGTTATTGTGATATTTTGGAATGAGGCCAAACTGCTTGGATATTGAAAATAATTTATGATCAAAACACTGGTCAATACTTTATCTTCAAAAATAAATCAATCTTAGCTGAACTGCTCTTATGATCAATTTGCGTTTAAGGGCAACTAAACAAAGTCACTAAAATATATTATTTATTTATTCCAAATATTTACTTTAACACGCAAGTAGCAGCAGTAAGAATCCAACGATTGCTGATGATGGAACCACCACAGAAGTGTCCTTGTTGGTTCTCAAGACACCATAAAAGTACTTGGCCGATGGCAGCATTGACACCCACCTACGACACGGGTGCTTTTTTCTGGAGAGGCTCCGCTGGAAAAATGATTAAAAATAAAGAAAAAACATTTGGAACTATCCATTTCAGAAATTTGCATTTGTACATGTAGATATTGAATTTAGAAATAACTAGAAAGTCAATTTTTGGATGCAAAACTTCTTACAATTTGTCATAATCCAGATGCAACGACCATTTGCTAAAAAATAAGTGAACTCATATTTCTATATATAATGGTAAAAAAGTTAACAATAAACTATCTGTTGCCAGGTAGTTATAAATTATAAAATAATTATCAATTATTACCTGCTGCGGAAACAGCCAAAACAGCCAAACACAATGCAATTATTTTCACCATTTTCACAAACTATATGTCGAAACTTTAACGAAACAATCCTTATATACACCAAGTGTCGACCACTTGAAGATAATGATGAGATAAATTTAATGCCGATAATCACTATTTGATATGGTTCTACATAATTATTATTTAATGAAACGTGCCCGATTTAACGAATTCTAGGAAATTAATTGCAGCAATTGTATTGTTTGATAATAAACGAGGAAAAAGTACTCGAGTTTGTGACGCAAATATTAGGAGAAATATAATTATATTTTTTAATTTTTTAATTTAATTATATTTTTTAATAATATACGAGATAGTGTTTTAGTTTTTTTTTGATTTGAGTGAAGATTTTTCATATTATATGTTATTTTATTTTCCAAATGCAAAGTTTATTGATCTAACTCATAATTAGTTTCTGATATAAATTATGGTATAAATTGTAGATTACTTAAAATGATCCAATATAGGAAATAAATAGTCGTGGCAAATTTTAAAAATCATATACTAATTCACTTATTTATATTATTCCACGATTTGAAAATGTATCTAGTTTTTAATATTTGAATTCTAAAATTTTATTCAGAATTTCTAGGCATAGTGATTAAGTCTGAAGAACTAAGTGTAAATGAATACTAAATATTATAACGATTCAATAAAATTACTGAAGTCTTTTAATTAATTAATTGGATATATATTATCTTTTAATAAATATGGAAAATATATTCGATATATTAATTTATAAAGTATGCGACTTATAAAATGAACTGAATGTGTATTTTCACAAATTTTGAGATTTCTTGGAACTATGCATGATATATTACAGAAGCTGATACTCAAAAACAAGTTTATTGGTAAACAAACATTTTTCCGTATAAATATTGTAGATACGATGAAAACACTTACCGCAATTTTAATTATCATGATAAGACAACGATTATTAAATTTAAAGCACTAAAGTCTAATGTAACTTCAAACGAACTGATAACAGTGAGGTCTTTTTAAAATCTACTTATTTTTATAGACTTTTTGATAAAATAAATTTATTATGTTACGAAAGACTCTTGTTGAACAATTATTTTTTTCATTTTTTTTGATAATTTTGATTTATTTAAATAGAATATTTTCGAAAATTTTGGGAAACTAAATGGTAGAGGGAATTTGTCTAAACTATATAAGAGAACTTTAAACATTATAAATCTTTAGTACCTATTTGCACATGTTATTATTAAAATTTTAAAAAATATCTGATTATTTGATGTGCATATGTCTAGTGAACATTATTATTATCTAAACGCCTTGTTTTTCTAATTTAATCAATTTTTTGTTTTGAATCATTTAAATTGGTTAAAATAACTGTGTTGCCACTTTGCACTTTTTGCCTCGCATCGCCGGCTCTCGGCTAGACCTGCCTTTGACAAAACTAATCAACACGTTTTCTTGTCAATACAAATCAATTCTCTTGAATCATTCAAATCGGTTTAAAACCGTGCTCCTGAAAACGTCGACACAAATTGTACCCACACGTACACACTCACACATTTTGCCATACATTAGAAATCTTTATTTTTCTAGTAAAAACTATTTTAAAAATTAGGACTTAGACTTGTTAACAATTTTATCACAACTACTCACACTATTTTTACCGAAACAAAAGCACCGAAACACACGTACATCCATTTTTTAAAGGTATGGCAAAATGTTCAGAAACCTTCGAAACGTAAAATAGTTCCGAATTTTTTGCGATTACTTTAACTTACCCTCAGGGAAGTTAATATAGTTTTGTACTGCTAAAGACTTTAAATTTTATCTCATGTTGCAAATATATATTTAGTCACAATTTAAGCAGTTAATTTTATGAAATTTACTGAAAGTTTATTGTAGCACAAAATAAACAGTAAGTTGTCTTCACTTTCACAAGTTAGTTGTCTTCACTTTTTATGGTGACAGTATAATCAATTAGTCTGATCCTCATCATTTTATTAGTACTTTAATATATTATAAATAATTTATAAAAATACTAATATGTAAAAAATATCTATATATATATATATATATTTCCTTTACCATATGTGATCGAATGGATGGAAGGTGCCTCAATTTCTCAATTCGGTCACGTAAGCAAGTCATTGCTTACTGATTGGTACTTGAAGCTGAGGAGCAGCCTCTCTTTCTAGATTTGCCGGCTATTCTTTTGCCTTGTCGAAGGCATCAGGTCAGGTCTTTTTTGAAATCGGCGAAACACAAACATTCATGACATCTTCTCTCGTGTAATCCTGTGCACGTACTACTCGGAACATGTAATACTTCTTTGTTCTCATTACTTTTGCAATATTAGAACCAGTTTTATAAGATGAAAAAGTAGTAAGGTATACGAAATACAGTTCATTCTTCAGTAGATGATTGCAATTAATTTAGTAAATTATTAAATGTAAGTTTTGTAAATATTTGGTGCATAAATTGAATTCAGTTAAAACTCTAGTAACAATAAAAACATAAGTTTTTATTACCAAATGTTTGCAATATTTTTGGTCACAGCTTTCTACTCCTTGCACACCATCACTACTGTCAGATATCAGGTTGTCTGTAACGTTGTTTTGAATCTTGGATTTCTTGGTGAAGCTAGGCACCCCATGATATATACATCCTATTCTTGTAAATCATCATATTTGTCACATATCAAACGGTTTCAATTCTATACATGAATGAAAAATAACTTCTTCATCGAAAAATTATCTTTCTGCTTGCAAAATTTCAGTCTCCGCCACCGTCATACCCAACGTGTTATACGACCCGAGTTAAATCGACATTACTTTCAGATTGGAGGTGTTGAACAGGTCGTAAAAGTGGTAAGGTTTATGTTAACAATAAGTTTGATGATTACATCTGATTGTGAGTCTGTGTATGTAGGCAGTAACTCTTTGCTCGCGTTCTTATTCGGTTTTATGTTCTATTGCAAAAGTTTTTTGCCTTTTCGTAGATCAATGGTGGTAAACTCGGTGATGAAATTTAACTAGTAACTTATATTTGAAGAAATAATCGTGCCATTATATATATATATGTATATATATATATATATATATATATATATATATATATGTATATATATATATAATTTATAACACACATACGAACTTCTTAAATAAAACTAACAACCTTACTGGCCATTACAATTTATCTGATTTAGAGACCCACTTTGGCGTCACTTGTTTGCCATTTATTAAGTAGCTTTATTTTCTAGTAAGAAACCAATTTATAAATTAGTACTTAGACTTGTTAACAATTTCACCACAACGACTCACACTATTTCTACCGAAACAAAAACTGCTTCAATATCGAAAGTCTTGAATTGAAAGACTGGTCTATCAAATCAATTGTCCAGATTGCAGATCTATTTACGTTGGTGAAACTAGCGAAAACTTAATGAAACAACTTGTATTAAGCAACAAAAATAACACTATTCTAATAGATCACAATAATACATTGAAACATTAACATAGATTTTTTTAACCCGACATTAAAATTTTGAGCCATACATTAAAAAAGCTCCATTTTCCTTGTAAGAAACTATTTTATAAATTAAAACTCTGACTTATTAACTTTCCAATTTCTACCGAAACAAAAACTGCTTTAATATCGAAAGTCTTAAAAGTTTGGTCTATCAAATCAACTGTTCAGTTTGCATGAATAAATACATTGAAACATAACATAGAAATTTTTAATTTGATCATACTACATTTTGAAGAAAATTTATTCAAAAAATGTGTCGTTGAAGTATCTTTCATAACGATTTATTACAAATGACCTCAGTTTGTCGTGCAAATTTAATATGTTATCTGGATAGTATTTTCAAATTTCTTACAAAGCAACAAAAAATGTGCAAATAATTCACAATTATTTTGCTACATGTTAGTATCTTGCTAAAATATCCTTTTTAAAAAACAAAGCGTAAGTACTATTTTCTTTTTAGTTTCCACTGAATGAAGACTAGGGTTATCGCCAGAACGTATGGAGTTTAGAATAAAAATAGAAAAAAATCTTGTTTTTTATTGATGCTCTACCCGTTTATTAGACATTATTAACGCATATGT
Source organism: Ctenocephalides felis (assembly GCF_003426905.1). Taxonomy (NCBI): domain Eukaryota; kingdom Metazoa; phylum Arthropoda; class Insecta; order Siphonaptera; family Pulicidae; genus Ctenocephalides; species Ctenocephalides felis. The sequence continues at coordinate 12,219,344 of NW_020537646.1, read as the reverse complement.
CAACATCAATTACTATCATTTTTTGTATTAAACAATGCTGTAATAAATTAATTTTTAATATTTTTGTTAGTTTTTGAGTAGGTTGCTACATCAGAAATATTATGAAATTTATTTTTTTACATGATCAAATTTAAATTGTGTCTTTTCTTCGAATGTTGGACATCTTTGGCTGGATCTGAGGGTTTGCTAAGTACCGTGAATTATGTGCAGTTTGCCGCACGAAGCGATAGCTCGATACAGTTTTATTATGATGCTTAGGAGATGGAAATGCGTCATTAAATTCTCTAGGATTTATAATTAATTGCGGTGAATTTACGATGATATCATTATGATGATCGCGTATTAAACGAGATAAGTGAGCCATTGTGGGGATTATGCAACGAGCTCAACTGTCTGTGAAATTATCTATTTTTGTAATGTAACTCGATGGTTATATTCTAAGCGTATATATTTTAGGCACAGTAGTACCATATATGATCTTGTATTATCTTATAAAATAATATATCATAAGTTTACTAAATTATTGCAATGTGAAATATGATCAACTACAAAAAATTGTACAACTCCCAATTGATTTTTTATTTCTCCCAGTAATGGCTTTTCTCAAATCCAAACAAGTAGAACACTTGATGTGTCTTACGTACACATCAGGTAAACAGATTTCCTATGCTTTATAAAACAATATGCAAATCTAATAAAACCGCTTTCTTCCACTCCGAACGACGAGAGCACAGAGTATTTTCTCATTTTGTTTACATTCGGATTACATTGAATTTTGGGAACACGAATTCTACACTCAAAATCGAGAAGTGAAATGACATGGGAAAAGTTTTGTTGGTGAAACTCTGGTGCTTTCACGATTATTTAGCGACTTTTGCGAGCTTTGGAAGCCGTCTGCTTTTGTAAGGTATAATCCTCTATTGGGATGCATGTGAGTGCGTGGATTTTGCAAATTGTATTGCGACGATGTGATAAAAAACCGTGTGGAGATTGAAAAATTTCTAATTCATAAAATCTGTTTCGAGCAATTATTTGCTCATTGCAGGGGATGATGAATAATTTGTTAATTACTCCATAGACTTCATTTTACAATTTCAAATATATGAATGTTTCGAATCTCTGCAATTATTGCAAGGAGTATTTGCAATTTAGATAAAAAAACAATTAATGCTTCAAAGATTGCTAGCAAAAAAGCTACAAATTCATATTCAAATTTCAGTCCGGTGGATTTTAATAAAAGGCGCAGCAAATCGTGACAGGGTGTGCGTGGCATTAATTTAAACTAATTTTAAAAGTATCAGTAATGTGTAAATAAAAAGAATTTGCGGGATCTAAAATAAAACGTGTTGCCGTTAATTGCAGTACACCTAAAATGACCAGACATGTGATATCGAGAGCATTGAAAGACATTCATATATAATTTCAAAATTGAAATGCAAAAGCAAATATTAAGTAGCCTGACATACGGATAGAACAAAAAAAATGTGTGTGAGTAGATTATATTTTCTGAGACAAATAGCGACATATAAAGATAAATATAGAGAGTGCAACTAAAGACAATAAACGTAAATAGAGATTAGGTAGAGTAAATAGAGATTAGGTGTGTTTATAGAGACGAATGAATTTAGCACAAGGCAACAAATAATATTGCAACAAAGTAACATTTAGCCATTAGTGTCGAAACAATCAGCTAAAATTATTATTTTTTGTTGAGATTTTTTCAATTGTTTTTCCTATTTTAACAAAATCATTATTGTCTATCTTTACAAACGACATTGTCGTATTAAGAGAAGCATCTGGGAATCATAAACCACAACAGTATATTCGATCAAGAGAAACTTTTATCAAATCTGGTTTAAAATACGACGTCTGTGGTTAAAGTTTGGATACGCAAATAGACTCACAAAGTTGTGTACACAAAAAGGTTAATGGAAACCACATGGAAGACTTTCTAATACTTTTTTGAGATGTTTTTTTAAATTTAAATTTTGTAGTAACGAAATTTAGTATTATTATTAAAGGATACTTAAAAAATATTTTCTTTCAAAGTCGAAATTTAGCTACATAGTTCAACAAAAAGTTTTAATTCATCTTGGGACAATTTTCATTATTTTTGACAGGTGTTCTGGAAATATTACTTGTTGATTTACGAATCCAAAGTTTAAATGAACAAAATCAATAAAAATTCACCACAATAACCAAAAATTAGTCGCAATTTCACCAAAGCTCAAGGTTGCACTTAAAAGCTCAAATTTTAATAGACAATACTATCGCCTTATTTCGGCTCGATGTTGAGTTCTGTGACACCCTGTATATTACTAATAATGGATTAAAAAGATACAAATATGCTATTATATTTATTCCATCAATTGATATATACTTTTTCTCCAGAAAGCAACCGGAGATTCGAAATTAGCTCTCTGACATCCGTAATATGTTCTGCGAAACTAACAAAGCTTCTGGGAGCAGGAATCGAATTATACGCTAATGCAAAAAGTTAGTTTGGACTTTTGCAAGAAAGACAAAACTTCGGCGCCGTGTGAAGCTCTGCGATTTTCTAATACTTTAAAAATACATTTAATGCATTTTAAATCGTTCCGTGGAAGGAACGGCATGTCTTGCGACTGAAAGGTATGAGAAAGGAATGCGGAAAGGCGATTAAACATCTCTAGGGATCTTCAAAATATTCACGAGAAAGAAAACGTAATTAAATTAAATTCAAACTAGCTTCGGACTTCATTGCGAGAACTTGAGTAATTATAGAACTTCCAGCAGAAGTCATATGTTTGGATTGAATTTTTTGAATCTATTTTATTTTTGATCCATTTCAATTCTTTATCTGCGTAGAACTTTCAAAAAATATATTATTTATTTATTTCTGGAATCTCCAAAGTATTTACAAGAAAGATACTTCTGACATGGGACCTTGCTGTCTTCGGGTAAAATATAGTAACAAAAAGTCTATAAGCCATTGCAAGATTTTTGAGATTTTCCTTTACCGTTCCACTAACTCGAATTTAGAAAAAAATCTAAAAAAATGGAGTCTAAAATGGAGTTCTGTTATTCAACTTTGAGGTTGCTCGAGTTTTGTTTTTTCTGGTTGGATATTTCATGAAAAATATATCAATCCTCGACAACTTAATTTCATTGCTCTAGCAGTTATCACAAAATCTCTTCATACAAGGACATCGGTTAGCAAATTTGACGATCGTGATATAATTTATGTGGAGCATATATATATGGAGCTCAAGCCGCTGCTGCAACCGCCGTCATTAATATTCAATTCGTCCTGCTGACCGAGAGACGGTTCTGCGGTCGAGTACGTGATCATAACTGGAAAGGACCATTAATGCATCCCCAATCGGCCCCCTGGTGGGCGGCGGATTCCCCATACGCGACAAGCATAAACATCATCGACAACCAGGATAGGGAGATGCGCGTTACTGGACGCATTGTCACGCGGTAACAAAGCGCATCAGCGGTAAAGCATTCGTACCGATCTGATGGATTGTTAATAATTTGCTGGTTCGGGGAAAATTGGGGACATCACAGAGTCAATGTAATGGTGCGTTGTCTTAATTATTTGTAAACCAACCACAGACCTTATATTACATGGACTGCTAGTCGAGCGCAAAATAAGTGCTCAAACATAGAAAGGTATATGACGTCACATGTCTGAGCTGACATTGCGGACAACAATCGCGGACTCTCCCGATTGATTAAATGTCATATGTCATGTCATGTATGAAATAGTTTAGAAGATATACCCGAACAGTTTTTGGTGGATATATCAATAGCCTCTAGATTTTTTGATTTACTATATAACTGCAGCCAGTTTTAACTGCGTAATAGTATTTGAAATTTATATACTTAAATATGCACAACCACTAAACGTTTCTCTTCCAAAATTGAACTCTGCCCATGCAGTTAAGATTCTAAGTATATGAGCCATGGTAGTAATCCTCGTAGGATAACAAGTTATAATTTGGCGTAGACTACGTCCTTATGTCGAGAATCTACTTAATGCTAAGGAACAATATAAGCGGTGCTGGTCCATATTATTAAGTCCTTGAGACCAGAATTTCGACTACACTATAATAATGTTTAATCAAACGTGAAGTATGCTTGGAAGCATGGTAATTCTCCTAAATTTAACATTTTGTTAATATATAACATTTATATTTAATCTTGTATAGGCACACGTAACTTTAGGGTCATATTTCAATTTTTTCGATATGTTTCAAATAATTATGGCTTCGTAAGTTGACATCACTTCATAATTTTAAAACATTCTCAAGATGGCTAATATTACTATTTATAATCTTTGTTGACGATTTTGGCCCAATTTTGGAGGCACTTATTTTGCAGAAGGGGTTTGCTCCCTTCCTCATTTTTAAGATTTCCCCATTTTTAAGATTTTGCTCAGTAGAGTCCTTTCTTTATTCTCTACATATATATAATAGGTAGTAATTTATTTGCATTACAGTAAAATATAATTCGACCTATATTTGCTATGAAAGGTCCTTGCTTTCTAGTAATAGCGAATATTCAGTAGTAGATATTCACTTATTGTATGCAATTGAAATAGTTCTGTCGCTTTGAACATGTTATGCAGATGTAGAAGTCTTTTGTGAACCGAATATTGGCTATTTTCAATATATAGGTACATATATTGATACACCATGAATACGATATTATTTTAGAAGTCCATTGCCTTCACTTCCAATAGCAGAGTAAATTTATTGTTTCAACTTTTATGTACTCTCTAATAAGAACTCATATTCATAAAATTGACTTAAAAGTTATATTGTCTAAATTGGCATCAAATAATTTATGTATTTCTGAACAATGTAAATTTGTGCATTAGAATGTTATCACGATCGTTTTGTCAACAATAAATTCAATTCTAAGCAGAGCAAACCGTATTAGCTTGACCATTAGGTCGGTTGTGAGATATAATTCACATATATTGTATTGGACTTGTATTCCCCTTATAGAGATCCTCTCTATATTCCAATTGGATATCTCTAAAGCTCATAAACCGGTAAACAAAGCCATCGAATATACATTTCACCATACAACAATACCTAAATTTATTGTTTGTTCTGTATCGCTTGCAAATTTTATTGAAGATCATTTTGTCGGGTGTAAAATGTAACATTTTTTCTGGATTGAAAAATAATTAAAATGGTACTCAAATCCTGTTGTTTTTGTGATTGAAGTTTGTGGTTCAACGAAGTATCAAGGACTAAAAGTCCCAACACACTCTCTTTTTGAAACTATATTTTTTTATTATCCAAGAAAATTTTTTTTTTAATTTATATATATATATATATATAGAAAATAATTTTGATTTTTAAAATATTAATTTAATGATGCCTTACACCACTAGTTTGTATTTAGTTTTATATTACATTTTGTAATTATTATTAGATATGTATATAATATCTAATGTTCAACCACGATTAAATCATTAGAACTATAGCTATTATATTAATAGTAATAATGATAATTTAATGAACTTTTATATAAATATATATTTTCTTGAGAAAAATTAAATATTAGAGAAGTATAACCGAAACATATTTACAGCTTCATTAGGAGTAGATAAAAAAATTGACACATAATTTGTATTTTTCTTAATTCCTGGAGACACGCCTAACAATTTCTTCACCTATTTCCTGAACTCCAGTTTTAAGCTCTGGGTAGCACATAAATCTTTCAGAAAGTGAGACATCTAATCCAAATATTTGTTTTAGTATATGGATTATACTGACTTGGTCATCATATTATAAAAATCATACTATTTAAAAGGAAACGGCTTCTCTCCAAGAAATTTGGCTTTTCGTCCAGTTCTCAATATCATATCTAATATTTCTTCTGGAGGTAGAGAAGTTCTCACGTATACTCTTTGCTTTGACAAGACCACTTTGACATTTTCGACGAGTGCACTTTTGTATAAAGCCTTTTGGATCGTTCTGGAACAAGCTGAACAGGACATTTTTACTTCATATTCATATTCCTTTACTTCACCCTTTGAGACAGGGTTGAAGTTATTTAAAAATTGCAGTCCAAAACAAAGCATTGGAATTTGTGGTCAACTAATAAATTTGGAAATATCATTGCGATGGTAAAGGTTGATTGTTTTTTGTTCGCTTATGTCATTGAAATAAAATTATATCATAAATAAATAAATTTTTATAAAAATGAATTCATTTCAATTAGCGGCATTTTGCCCTGAGGCTAGTTGCGTGAACTTTTCGCTATTTGTTAATTGACTTAATCAAAAAGAAATCAGATTCAGCTATTTAGATAAAATATAAACTGGTTATTTCGATAATTTATAACAATTTAGAATGATAAGAAATATCAATAAAACAAAAAATTAGCATAGACTTTTTTGGCATAAACAAACTTTTCATTGATGAAGTTAAAAATAGCATTAACAAAATTGATTGAAAATTTGATAAAAATAAGTACAGATGTCTCAATAATCAATAGATAAAAAAACTTATAATCATGACCTAGTGATTCTATTTAACACTAATTTTGATTTTTCCTGGACATATAGCAAAAATTTATGCTATTTCACATAAATCCCTACGGATCAATTCAGGATTTTTTTAAAATAAATGGGTATGAATCGATTATTAAGTATCCTCATTCCATCAATAATTGTGATGCCATAAAGACAATTTAACAAACAATTATGAAATAATTATACTTGAAAGCACGCAAATGATGTGTGATATTCATGGGTCAATGTATTAAGAAAACTTGGTTTATCAAAAAAAAAATTCAAAGTTTCTGAAAAAGCACTATTTTTATGTGCATATATGATTGATATATGGCCCTGTATTAAAACCTTTTTTATCGGCAAGCCAAGAATTCAGATCAATTTTTTAGACATGTCTCATGTAGGACTTCTTAGGGTCAGGCACATATGGCTAAAGTGGCTGTTAACCTGTTAATAATGATTTATATATTGAATCTCTTGTAGGATATATAGTAGTAAAATGAAATGATCATGCCATAAACAAAATGAATAAAAATTCTACTATACAGATCGATTTTTTAAAGAAGAGCACCTATTCCTACCATGACCCCGTTCTATTCGATCGTCATCCTGGCCTGGTAGGTGTAGGGAATAGAGATATTACACACAGCCATATATAATATTGGCATCTGCCCCAGTTGATATCTGACTATCCAGGCTACACCAAACATCCGTACGTTTCCGATACATTCAAATCCATACTTGCATTAAAATTAGATTTCCGATTTGCCCGGATGCCGCGCTTCGAATTTTATTGACAAGCCAGCAGGTGGCTCGCGAAAGGACGACGGAGGCTACGAGGAAATCACAAACACAGTCAGTCGGATGTTTTATTGAAAATTCCACTTTTCCGTTTTTCCTTTAAGCCTTGCCCGTGCATCCACTTCTGCCTCGAATGAACATCATGCACGGAATCAGAGGAATTTGGAGAACGTTTTCTGTACTGACTTTATTTTATTTGCGCACGTCATTTTATTTTTGTAAATGGTTTATTTCAATTACTTGGGAATTTTGATTACATTTGGAAGCGAAACTCATTTTATAGCAAATTGGTAAAACCATGGCAAAACTTATATTTATTCACATAATGTTTCAGTAATCGATGTGTTTTTAATTAACTCCCCATAGGGTAGCTTGTAGTAATTATTCAAAAATCAAAAATGAAATGTTTTACATATCTTTGCGTTTCAGAGATTTTTGAACATTTAAAAACCTCTGAAAAAAAGGGATGTGTGTGTATGTATATGTGGACATAATTTTTTGTCTACGTTTTCGAGAGCACGTATCTACCGATCAAAACGATTTGAAAGATTCAAAAAGCATTCGATTCTTTTAATTAAAAATTAAACAAATAGTTTTTAAATCCTAAATTTTTTTCTTTGATTATTTAAAATTATTTGGATTTAGTTTGTAATTCTTGCCTAAAACATTTAAAATTTTTGAGTAGTTTTTAACAGTATGAGAAGTTTCAGCAATTGGCCTTAAGGCACAATGCCATGCACCAATACTTTCTTCATTTAAATTACATATTATAATTGGATCTTTATTTTGGAAATTTCCTACCTATTTTATAGTAAAAAATTGATCTTCTTTTACATATCTAATCAGTTTCATGTATATAGTATTACATCCAGAATTTTGTACAAGTCTTAAACTAAGGGAATCTGCTTCCAATTCAAAGGTGTCAAAATAAATAAAGGGCACTATGCAGCCCTTTAACGCCAAAGTAGATTTCAAATTATTTTTTATTTTTCTTAAAATTTATAGATATATCAAAAAGAGTAAATTTATGAATATCTTACTAAATTGCTAGAATACCTAAACCATAAAAACTTAAAAAGTATTTAATCGTAAAAAAATTGCATACAAAAGTGATTAAATATTTATTGCAAATTCAATTTTGATAAGATTATTAAAACTTTATTGCTCATCGCTTTTACATAAAATTGAATCTTTATGAAATATTTTTTATCATACCCTAAACTTTATATTAATATGAAAATTTATTAAAGGTTAACATTTTTATAGCGTCTTCGTTCGTTAAACGATTTTATAGTACTTCTATTCTTTCAATATAATACAGAAATGCTTTTACGATTTTTATTTGAAAACTTCTATACGGGCATAAATATTAAACGAGAAATTCAAATTCTTATATTTACGAGAAATTGAACTCTTGCATAATTGATCATCTTTTTTGGGTCATAATATTTTTAATATCATAATTCATAATAGTCATAATTTAAGAATAATTGGAAAATAATCGGTGTATTTGGTTTATTGATGTATTCAAATTGAATTTTTCGCATATTGTTCGAAATTCCAAAGTAATACCAGCTAATTTTTGAGTTATTAAAGTATTTAAAAATTGTAAAATTGTATTTTAACAATATCTGTTCCAAAAAGCCTTATCATTTAAATAATATCAATTAAATAACTTCTTGTGCTGATGTCGAATTTGTTTCTTTTTAATCAGTATACATTTATTATTAACATTGTTTTTAAAATATGAAATTACATAACAAATATTCTTCATCATAATTATCACTATAAATTTGAATGTAGATATCGGTAGGGGTTTCCAGAAAATTTCGCTTATTGCACATATATTCCAGTATTTACTTAAGTCATAATTTTTGTTGTTAAGCACATATGTAAGAAGTAATTTTCATAACAGTCAAAAAAATGGAATCATCTTGTTCTACAATATTCTATAGAGTTTCTACATCGAATATATTACACCTGTGTTCATAATGTCAACACGGAAAGGACCGCGGTGCGCCAAAATCACATTACTTGAGAACTAGTGATGTGAATTTTTAAATTATTGCAATTCTAATCAAGATCGAACATAATAATATCAGATTTACTTTTAATAAGATACGGAAATTTTGAGAAAAATTTAGCATTTCTTAGTTGACATGTTTGATATGCATGCACAAACACTTGAACATACACTTGTGTCGTCTGTTGGCACTGTGAAAATACGCCGGGTTAAGCATTCATTCAGTTGCACATATATACAGTAACGTCTGTGGCCGACATGACTAATTACTTTTTGACTCGTTTTCATCTAAACTACAAAAATTAAACAAATGAAGATTTTGATACTTGATAAGTTAGCATTAAGAGAATATTAGCAATTAAAACTCTTTAATATAAAATTAATAAGAGTACATTCATGGCTGAAATTTATAGTTCATTAACAACTGAACTTTTCCATGCAACTAAAAAAGTATAAAGTGGTCTCTCAATGTTACCTTTGAATCAGAATACTTACTTAGTAAATTGCTTTGATTATTACATTGTTTTTCTTATATAGTAATTTTTACATCAGTCCAGATACAGGCAACAGGTAAAACTGTAGGGGAAAAAATGACATTAAAAATAGAAAACATTAACTGTAATAGTAGCTGAATATATTTATTGTATAGTTTGCTATGTAAAATGAAGCAAAAAAAATAAAACTTTCTGAGCATTGTCGGAGATTTTGAAAATATACATATTTTTACTTAACATGATTTTTTTTAAATTTTGGTAGTGTTGTGTCCTAGGAAGAGGCCTTTGTAATTGTCTAAATATTTTGTATGTGATCGTTTATTGTTATGAAATACGAACATTATAATGTTTTTCCAAAAATCTCAATTTTCATATTTCACCCCACTATCAGGCCTCATCCTTCATGGTACAACGAGGAGAACTTTATATTAAAAATATATGCAAAATACTATTTGGTAATATCGTAAAAGTACCGTGCTTATGTTTTATAACGCCATTTAATATTCCCGTCATTACAACGACAAGCTTTTATGGTTTGAGGACTCTAATTAATGTTTTAAAATTATTATTGTAAAAAACGTGGCGCAGTGTAATTTAAATATTCGGACGACAAATGATCGGTCGTTTGTTCACTTTTTTCTTCCGATCCTAATTTGTATTGACACAATTTTCATTATTTCGTTATTGTATCAAGAGATTTATTTTTATTACGAAGGAAAATGAGATTTTGAAAAATGGTATCGTTAATTTTAAATGATACATTTGCATAACATTTAGGTATTTATGGCTCTTTTGTTGATTGTCCGGCAAGTCGTAATGGCATAATAAAAAATAAAATACTAGTGGTGCTTGGCATTATGCCTTAGGTAATTTTGTTGGAAAATTCTGTACCGTAATTGAACAGTAGAGGAATAAAAATATTAATATTTAATAAAAATTGATTGATTAGTGACAATTGTTTTGCATATACTCAAATCTTTATTTATATTTGACAATCTTTGTTTTAAATATTGCACCCTTATCATTAATATTTAAACATTAAATAAACGATTGTATGCTTAGAAGAAATGTAAATAAATGTTGCTTATAATGAACAAAAATCATCTACAATTAGGATGAAGGCATGAGATAATCTTATTTCATATTTTTAAGAATTGATCAGAACAAAATACTAACATTACAATTACAAAGATATATGTATTTATTTCACATATGTAAGTAAGCTTCATAATTAAAAAAAAAACTTTGTGTTTTCTTGAAAATTTATAAACCAAATTTTGATATTTTTGAAATTTTAAAAATTTTATATCTTACATTTTTTAAACATATTAAAAAATTAGATTTTTAATGGTTTAAATTTTTTTTGAATAATCTCAAAAAATTAAAAATGATAAAAATCGAAAAATAGGGATGTTTTTAGTATTATGCATATTATTAATATCTATAACAATCAGATAATTTGATTTGCATATGAATAGAAGTAACATGTATTTGAATCATCCTAATCGGATGCTCCGTACTCCCAAAACTTGCTATTTTTTGCACTTTTTATTTCCGTATAACTCTGAAACCACTCGTTCTGCCTCTTCCAAAACTCTTCGTCAAAATGAATCAAGTGTCAAAATCGAATCATTCAAATCGGTTGATCCGTGCGACCTAATTTGTCGACGAAAAATACATATATACAAGAAAAAAATTTTCAGTAATATTTTGCATCATAAATTTCTAAATATTTTAAGCTTCTCAAATTGACATAATATTAACCCTAGAGATAAGATTAATATTATTGCTAATTGAGAAGCTTAAATTTTTTATTTTAAGATTGATCAACAAAACAATGTTTAGTTTTTGTTTATTTGCAAGATTTTCCAAACTAAATTTTAAAGTTTCAAAACATCAAGTGTAACTATATCTTACATTTATTAAAATTTCATTTTATTTGAGCTCAATCGTAAACAAAATAATTTTCAACTTCCCGCGGAGTGACTAGGGTGGATGCTTAGCACGCCATCATGGAGTGCAAAAAATGGGAAAAAGGTACACAAGGACTATGAAGAAATTTTTTTTACTTTATAATAGTTATAATTCATAATAGTTAGGAGAAAAACTCCCTCTCAACCAATTTTATGATATTATTTACAAAGAAAAGGATATATGGTGCACTGTATAATTATATACAAGCAAATAAAATAAAAGTGTAAAGAATAATTATAATATGTATGATGACTAATGTACGTATATACAAAGTCAACAAATAATCAATAAATAAAAAAAACTTCCCGTAGGTTAAGTAATGGGCCGAAAATCGAAAATGAATTTTTTTTATCTTCACGATTTAGAGGTTTCTGAACATTTTGGCATACCTCAGAAAAAAATGTGTGCGCGCGCGTGTATGTGTGTGTGTGTGGAGACAATTTAAAAAAAAAAATGTATTTTTTGCCTTAAGCTCGATGCCATACACCACTAGTTTACTATTAAATTCCACGTCGCCTTTACAAAGTATCAGCCCTCTATTTCCATTAACATAAATTTAATACCACATGGTGAATTGCACAAGGTTTTGCAATAGTGTCATTAAAATTCACTAAACGTTCATGTAATTTTCTTTCTGAAAT
>NW_020537646.1:12180941-12206794 GCF_003426905.1 Ctenocephalides felis | reverse complement strand
GGCATTGACTGAGTTATACTGTTTTCGCATTGACTGAGTTATTGTTTTTGGCACTTTTTGCCCCGTATCTTCGGAACGGCTAGACCTGCCTTCGCCAAAAACTAATCAGCACGTCTTTTTATCAATACAAATAGAATGTTTTTTAAATTATTCAAATCGGTTGATTGGTGCTTCCAAAATCATCGATGAAAATTTTTATCCGCACACACACACATACACGCACACACACACATACACACACATACATCCATTTTTTCTAAGGTATGCCAAAATGTTCAGAAGGTTTTGAAACGTAAAGATATATAAAAAAAAATTTTTTTGATTTTTTTGCGATTACTATAACTTGCCCTAAGTTAAAAAGTTATTTTTATTATTTATTTACCGTTTAAAATAAATATAAGTTAAAATATGATTGCAATCGTTGAAAAATTATATATAAGAAGATAGTAAATGATTTTCGTGTATGAATTACATATATTATTATATCAAATACGTCTAAAATCAAATTAATACACAACTCTCCGTCGTCCTGCGGCTGACGGAGTTTGCTCGTAGCAATCCGCGTAGCATTGGCGCACATGCCGGCTTTGCGGTCAGAAGTTTTGTTCAATGACCATCGTCGAGTTAAAGAACAACTTCGACCTATAATGCTTGAAACTTTAATACAAACTTGCTGCCCATTGTGCTGTTCGTACAACTTTCAAGTGTCACCGCGTGCTTTTCAGATTTAAATACGCTCAAATAGGTACTTCTGCTTGTAAAGGGAAATACGATTTCTTCAGATTCAGGGAAAAATTAAATTATTTTTATTGCTTGTTATTTTATTACTTTTTAGTTGTTTTTTATATTAATTAGACAGTTGTAGAGAAGCCAATTCTCTGATAAAACAGAAATGTTATGGTAAGGTCCATTTTTGTATAAGTTGGTAGTAACAAACTATCAAAAAGCTATGTATTTGCTGTGCGATCAGGCGTTTTACAAATAAAACTTTACTTCAACTCTGTGTTATCAATGACAAATCAGAAAGATGCACTTATTATAAAATTGTTATAAGACGTTTGTGCGTTTCATAGGTGAGTTTTTATTATATATTGTTATATATTTTTCGCTCAAACGTGTATGTAGACTATATTTAAATTACAATTAAGATTATCGTATTCCTGAACATTTACAATATATTTTCTGTGGAAAAGTACAATCACAGTGCTGCTACGCAAAATAATTTTAATAAAATTTATCGCCGGGTCAAATAGTGCGGCGTGTCGCTCGTAAATCGTTCAGTGGGTTTCTTGTAAATGGCCTTGCGACAATTTGATAAAACTCACAACCGACGTTATATTCAACAAGACGATGTAAAATTTTCATTTGTAAACGTATGTGTGCAGTATCAAAAGAGGCGCTACAAAGAGTTGCCATAACAACGCTATGTTATGGTCTATTTTATCACAGAATTTGCCCTAAAAATTCCTTTCATTTTTTATTTACTATTGATTGTATTTTTCATTAGTTCTTTCCAACAAAGATACTCTCTAATAATAGAACCTTTCGACCAAATTACATAAAGTTTCAACGAAAAAACGTCGGCACCTACACGAGGCATACTATAAAATCACAAAATGGCCGTGGTCGCACATTCACAAGCATTGAGCACAAAATTGCATTCAAAGCTCGAGCGACACATGTTCTATGCATTGTCAAAACAATTGAAAATATCCTGACAAAGCGCACGGGCGCAAATTACATATTTTATAGTGTGACGAAATCGTCGATTGTGTAAGCCGAACGTGCGAATGAAAAGCCGTCAACGATGAAAATCTATGTGAAAAGCGTCCAGGACACGACCAGGCAGACCTAATTAATATAAAGCAGACAGTGTAAAGGACTGAACATTGTATCGTGCCGAAATTAAAACTTCGATAATATGTGAGAACAACGGATGCAAACTACGACGTACAGATTTGATATGTATATTTGTTACTTAATTAAAACTTACATAATTTAAACAAGCATTTTTTCGAATGAAATATGTTGTATGAATAGTGATACAATTAGTAAGATGTGATCTTATACAATGATTTATTTTTCAATTTGCTTATGTATTATGTAGAAGATGTTATCTATCAATCAACGTGACTAATGATTAGATAAAAGCCAACATCAGTTGATTAAATAGCTACCAATCAATCAACGCTTTCTCAAATATTGGATAGAGTAACAATGGGCCACTGTGTTAAGTAACTGATTAGAAAAAAATGTGGTGTGGATATGTCATCATTGAAGTTAAAATTTTCTCATCAATTTTCAACTGATCTATCAATCAATCATACGTTGTTTTTGTCATTTTTTTATTTTTTTCTACATTATTATTACTAAATTTCTTTAACTCATTACTACTGTTTTATTTTCGTTAATAAATTGTAAAAAAAATTATCAAAATGGGAATAGCCTTGTAGAAGCAATTGAGTGACAATACGTATCTTAATTCAAATTGAGGGGTATTCTAGTGTAAAAATACCAAAAATCCATTTTTTTTTGTTTTCATATTTCCAAAGCTCAACTATTCAAGAATATATGTACAAGAGGATTTTCCAAATATCAAAGTATTTTCGGGGATACATCTATTTGACTATAATAATTTTCTACTCTTTCCTTCTTTTTGCAAAACTTTAAACGCATTTTTCTCAAAATTGTTTTTTAATATGATATACATGATTTATAAAATTCTATACTACTATATATACTAGCCTCATACCCAAATTCCAGTTTTTACTATTTAAAAAAAAATGGAGAAACTCAAAAAAGTGGCAAGAAAATGGTCTTTTTTTCAAATAGTAGCCATTTTGTCATTTTTTAACGTAATAATAATCTTTTTTTTTTAATTTCGGATAACTAGGAGGGTTGCAATCGTGAAAATGGTCACTTATCAACTCTTTGAGAAACCCCATTTTAACCACTGCTGATTTTTTAAATTATTTACATTTTTTTTTTTATTTATTTCTGTCCTTTTAACTGGTAACTTTGATTAGTAAATTATAAAAAAATATTAGTAAAAACATTGATTGCCTTTTTTACGATGATTTAAAAATTACACGAATTTCATGCCTTTACACTAGAATACCACTTTAAAAATCTGTCAATCCACGTAACAAACGAGCTAATTGTATATATTGCTTCAGTTTATGAGTTCTTGAAAATTATTGTATTATATCTTATATTTTCAAATGTAGCTATCAAGAGTTAAAGGAATTTTAAATTTGACTAAAAAGTTCTAACCTGATCAACTAAAATACAATAATAAAAAAATGGTACTGGGCACATTGCTACATAGTGATTTTACATAAATAGTTAATTATGAATATTTTCATTATTTCAGTAAAATGAAATATTTTTTTAAGTAAAGTTGACCACCCCTTGTATATCTTTTCTACGATGAATATTTTCATGAATCACATGATTCCTTCTGGTTTATTAGTGCTCATAAGTGTGGGCTTGTAATTTTCGTTAGCCGCTATTGTTTTCTTTCACTCTGTCGCCCAGCAATTCATTGAAGAGAAGAAAATGTTGTGTGACTAATGATTCAAGAAAAGCCGGAAGCGAGCGATTCCGGCGAGATGAGGGCGCGGTTAATCACTCGGGCTCTCTTTTCGTTTTAGGCCCTTTGTGTGTGGACGCGATCTCTCGCCCATCTCGCCCATCTCACCTCTATCTCACCTCTATCTCGACCCATCGCGCGCGTGTTTTGTCGGCTCGAGGTACCATAGCGTTAATCACCCATGACTATTATCTATTGTGCCGAGATCTTCCTTTTGCATTATTATTCACAGACCGACGGGTTATCATCGCTTTCCGAGTCCAAGCGTCACGCTTTGTTAGACTCCTGAACTTTATTACTCGCGCGCACTTCATGAAGCAAACTTTCGCAATGATGACGCCGATATTTATCATGTGATTCGGAGAAAATTGCAGTATTTGGGACTTAAATAGGATGTTCTGCAATATTGCATCATGGAAAGTTAATGTTTTTCAAGATTACTTAATTGATTCATGGGCGTAGCGTAACTTGACGGAGCTCTCATCAAATTTTTGGGGAGGCCTCTTTGAGAAGTGTAAAGATTTAATGATATTTCACAAACAAAATCAGTTTTTTGTGAATTTTCAGAATTTTTTACAAACGAATACAAACATATACGCAAGTTTACCAAAATCGTGACAAAAATTTAAAGTTGGTAAATTTAACCTTTGATAGTTCCGTGCCAATACTAATATTTAAACAGATAGTACATCCGTGAATGACAAGATCATAGATAAGAAATGACAAGATTTTAAAAATTGGATGGCAAGATTTTGTTGTAATCAATCCGTTTCAGATTTCTAATTCCGAACAGAGTGACGTAGTTAACCCTTTCGACTCGGATGCCGCCGCTCCGGCGCCAAAATTCATGTAAATCTCGGAATTCGGAGTGGAAAGTGTTTATACAAATTTTTGAACGCTTCAATTATGGGCTGTGTAGTTCAATAGTGGCAAAACGTTCAATTGAAAATGCCAGAAATAGAACGGTGAATTCCAAAAACAATTAAAAAAACATTCGATTTGTATTGACGGCTTGCTGATTAGTTAGACAAAAGACAGGTCCAGCCGTTTTGGAGCTACGAAATAAACAGTGCAAAAATATCAGTTTTAGTACAGAATCATGTGACTAGAATGCTTTAAACAACATAATGCTTGTGTTGACGCTGTTAAGAAATTCTTATTATGCCGAAGAAAGGCCCAGCAGCATCAAAATCTAAATAAAAATCCAAACAAATTCAAATTTGTTTTTATTATAATAATAAGTAATATGAGATTTGGTCCTCCGAAACTTTCCGATTAGTATACATTCCTATTACGTTTTATTTATTATTTGTTTCTTACAAACGTATATACAGATCGTCGCCCAAATATAAGCACCAATATTAGATGTATAAAGTACGAACGATTAAATTTGAAGTATTTTAATAATCATTTAAAACAATTGTAGTTAATTATTGATCAATTATTGTTTATTATTGAGTATATTTAATCTACGAATGTTTCATTATGGTATGTGAAGATTCAGCATTATAGCACAAAGCCAAGCTCGTTGAATTTTAGTAATATTAACCTCAATTCTATAACAGTTCTGGAATTTAAGAATTCATGCAAAATATTTGAATTTTGACTATAACGATATTTTAAAAATCTAATACAACTATTGCAATAACTTACCAACTTACCATGAATATTCGTATGTGTGCACAGGTGTGTTATCTAATTACTGGCCTTTAATTTACTCTCACATCGCACTGCTTTTGTCATTTTTTTTCTTCGTATTTCCATTTCTCTTGGAACAGATCTACATGTAATCTATCTAAACAAAACTTTTTTTCAAAATGACTTGCAAATCGGAGAAGCACTCAATACTAATAGCAACTCTGTGCGGCTATCACACACAGGAATGCGGATCACATACACCGTAATTGAGATTACTTGAGGGAACTTTGTGCCAAATAATCAGCTTCGTAGATACGAGGAGAAAAAAACTTTGGCATTAGTCGCTTTCAATCTTTTCAATCAGAGCTCTAACGGTCTTCGGGGATCGAATTAAAAACAAAGCCAGAAGGGGAATACGATTTTCAATGGAAATCGAAATACCGAACCGCAGGACGCATACAAATTTCAAGTTTGTGGATGTTGATATACGAGGTTCCAACTTTTTTTTTAAATTTATCAATAAATTTGTAGTAACTTCATAAATTAGTTGATAATAAATAAATTAAATATTTCTAGATTATTATTTTAGATTATTGATATTTCAATCTTTCTGATTTCTGAAATTTCTGATCTTTCATCTTTTATTACACGCCATATTTTGTTCTAAAATATTACATTTATTGAAATACGTTATTGCATCATGTATATAAATTTTTGATGAAATATATTCATTATGTGATTATACTAAATGACTATCCTACCAATTATAAGCAAATCATCAAGTTTAGTACTCTTCATATCTATTTCATATTTCACTGAATACAAAACTGACATATCATTCAGGATTTACAGAAATAATTAATGTATTAATTTAGAAGAATAAACAGAATATATATGCTTCTGATTCTACCTTATTTCATATATGAATCATGTTTTATTAATTTGTCAAAGTAGGTCGTGTGTACCGCAAAAAATGTAACAAGAAATGGGAATATAATATAACTGTGGAATTTTTCGCTCCTTCGTACGACGAGGCTTCATGAAATATTTATAGAATTTTTATAAAAATATTATGGTCGCTGTATATATAAATATATACATCTCAGTATATATATATATATATATATATATATAATATATAAAATTACTAAAATCATTTATATAATAATTCTAATAACTTAGTAGAAAAGTAGTATTCAAACAGACTGTCGAAAAAACAAAAAGCTATTACTTTAATAATGTAATAATAGTAAACAGTTTTTTTACTAATGATAAATATAATTTAGCTACATATATAGATTAGAATAATAGTTTATGTTTTGAATATTCAAAGAATAACATTTATAGCTTTAAACTTTTTTGTTTTTTTAGTTTGTTATAACTGTTTATTTATTTATTTATAAGAAAGCCGCAATCAATAATAATAAATTTTATCAAAATATTTTTTCTATCTCCGAAACCGCTAGACCTGCTTTTGCGAAAATCTGATCAATTCTTCAGCACGTGAATACAAGTGAAATCATTCAAATCTGATCAAAATGCCATTTTCTGCACTCTTTTCTCTGTATCTCCAAAACGGCTGGACCTACCTTTCCCAAAAACTAATCTGCATATCTCCTTTCAAATGGGGTCGAATGCTCTTTAATAATTTAAGTAGGTTTAGCAGTGGTCCCGAAAACTCCGATTACAAATTGTATCCACACACACGCACGCACACACACACGTCCTGTGGTTCTAAGTATGGTTTGTTAACATGTTATGAGAGATATGTAAAAATATTATTTTTCCATTTATGGACGATTACTATAACTTACACTGCGGGAAGTTAAAAATGTGAACCGAATATCCAGAATTAAAATCTCTCGAGACTAACGACATTTAGATATCTGTATTGATTTACATGAAAAACTAAAACCCTGCAATGAGCTATTTTGCATATCATTAGCAGAGAGTCACCTCAGCATCGGCTGAACGATTTGTCGGTAATCGATTCCAGAATTGTTGTAATCGCGTCTTCCCATAAAGCGCTTATCACAAAAAAGAACTTTATAGCGAACACGCGCACTCGCCTGAAAAAATCATCTTTGCCGCACATCCCGGCGTTAGCCCATCGGCATCGGTAATAAAAAAAATGTTCTGCCTCGTGGTCGTGTCTACAATGAAAACTTATCTGCTATCATCATGGCTTTTTTGCTTTCGTCGTCGAGATTTTTCCCCCCGATATTAATTTCGTTCGCGTTTATAAATCCATAATTTGTCGCTTGCTTTGGCATTAGAGACGAGCCGAGACGATGAAAACATTTCTTCAATTAAAGCAAACCATCTTTACGTAAATTAATTTCGTTTTTATTTTTATTTAAGTCGTAGGCGGCTAATTGAATTCGATTGTGCAACAAACCGTAAAAATAAAAATAAACTAATAAAAAGCGATTTGCAGAATGTGCGAAGTAGATAGCTTATACAAATGGAATTTGCAATGATAAATTAATGAAAAATTTGTTTTTACCAGATTTAAATTAATTCTAAAAATATTATACTAGTTGAGACAAATTTTGTGGGTACGGTTGTGACATGTATTTCTTGTCCTTTTCATGTGAAGATAAAATAAATTTAACTTAATTCAAAAGAGAAAGAAAAGGGAAAATTCAATATTAAAAAACTTTTACAAAGATTTTTTCATTAACTTTGTATAAAAAATGATGTTTTGTTATATGTTGTTATATTATATTCATGAGCTTTGTTTAAATGCTTGTTGTATTGTGAACTCGCCTTTATGATTTGATTTTATGACTTCACCGCACTGACTACAATTACCGTATGTAACAACTAGAGATGGCTAACTCACTCCGGAGTTATCACTCCGATACAACTCCTCCCTCGGAGTGAATCCGAGTGAAGTTGTCTCACAGGATTTGTCATATCCGACTTCCATAAACTGGTACTAAATCTTTTAAATATTAGCAATATACAAAGATTTGGATCGAAAGAAGTGGTATTTTTCTCGTCTCACAGGCAGTTTTAGGACTATACTGTTCAAAAAGTACCCGGAATTTTCGTTTTTTTCAAAAAAATATTTATTTATTCGTCTACATTAATGTGGTCCCCTTCAAAGTAGTCCCCCCCAGATATAATACACTTATGCCAGCGTTTTTTCGAATTTTCGAAGCACCCTTGATATTCACTTTTTGATATGTCCTTGAGCACTCTCAGCGATTTTCTTCAATCGAGGAAAACCGCCGTCCTTTCATGGGTCTCTTCAACTTTGGGAATAGGAAAAAGTCACACGGAGCCATATCTGGTGAATTTTTGCACTTTGCAACACTTTATTTCATTTTTTACGCAAAATTTAATACAAATTCTTTGACTTTTCAATTCTTCCATTGTAAAAATCGCCGAGCTCAGAAAAACACGTCGAACCTTAGCGACTACCACAGACAAAGTAAACAGTGAATATAGCTGAAAATTTCATCATACTTTAGGGGCATGTATACCAACACAATAAAAAAAAAATTTTGACAATCAGACACTCCAGACCCGCGAAATTTAATTATTAGTAATTCCGGGTACTTTTTGAACACACCTAATGATCAAAATAATGCTATTTTGTATTTTGTCTTCTGTCTACGATTATGTTTGTCCGTAAATGAGTTCTTTCGATGGTATACAACCAGCTAAAAATATTTAGTATTATATTATAACTTTTACAGAATTATGATTTTATAATTGTGTAAAAGTAATAGTATACTAATCAAACTACTTAATGAATAATTCATTCTTGAAAGGGAAATAATAAAAGAATGTTAGGTATTATTATTTTGTGAAAAATATTATACACAAAAATTTGTTCTTATTTCATATATAAGGTTCACGGCATTATTTTCATAAAACATAAATGTATTCAAAGAATTCTATATTTTCTCTTCAAAAATAATTACAAAATTGATTTTGATTCCCAAGTTTTTTGTCAATTTGAGTTTTGTATGCATATTGAAATGCATAAAATAGTAATCATTATAATAAAATGAACAAAAATGTTTGAAATATTTGTTAACTATTTCGAAAGTCTTAATAAATCCTTAGATATGTTAACAACACACTAGAGAACACGTATGTGTCAAGTATTATGTTTTAAAGTTGTCGGAGTTGTGGAGTTGTTAAGAGGATATAACTCCTCTCTTCGAAGTCAAATCTTAACCGATCCGGCTTCGGATGTGATAAGCCCATCTCTAGTAAGAACTACAGAGAACAGCTAATGAAATTATTAAAATAATCAAAATTATTGTAAATTAATAAAGTTATTGCTGATTAAAAAAGTAGCACAATCGTACCCAATCTCTCATAATTGTGCATCAATCAGCGACTTTTATAACTTCATATACATTTATATCTCTAACATTTATTTGACAAATTCACTTTCAATTCATACGTGTACATTACCATTTCATCCTCTATCTGTAAAACAGATATCGATATCAAAATGATGGTAGTATTTCCATGTGTCGTGGGATATAGAAATGCCAGAGATATGTGACGATATTTGCAGCTGTACAAAAGCGTGTTCGCCTATCGGGTTTCTTTGTCGACGAATCTGATGCATTGCGTACCGAGCGGGTGCAAAAGCCCCTTTGTGCAAAACGGTGGAGATCTAAAGCTCCCTTAACGGCATGGTTTTATGATGTGCCAGTAGGTTAACACCCACGATAGGTTTCGGACAGATCCAATCGCGGGGTTTCAATATAGTTGAGTATTTTGAGTCATGCAAATATACAGAAAAGTCGGATAATTTGAGACCAAGTTAATTTTTAGGTGTTAAAACTTACATTTTTGAACATCAGCGATGGAGGAAGTCGGGCTTGATTATGATAAACAAGGAGGAAATGTTTTAAAAATGTTTTTAATAATGTTGAGTATATTGATTTATTCAAATGATGAGATATGCTGCAGATAATTTCGACCCAAGTTCATTTTCAGGTGCTAAGAGTTAAACTTTCCGCGAGAGTCCGCAATAGTTTTGATAAACAATGAACTTAATTCTATTTAAACAATTAATAAAATTGCTATTCAAGAACAATTATACAATATTATATGTGTATCAAATATCAATATTATTTGTGTATCAATATAATTCTCATGAATTTGATTGTTTTAATTTTAACTAAATTATCTAGGCAGATTGCAATTTCAATAAAAATGGGTTAATAAAACTACATATATATATATATATATATATATATATATAATAAATGAATTTCCCTAATATATTGCGAAATCCGCTGCAATAAATTTATTAAAAACTGCATATTGAAACAGACAACAATTAAACTTTATGATCTATAAAATATAAAATTTTATGGGCAACGTACAATAAAAATCTGATTTGAGTATACATAAAATAGTTTTCTATCTATATAAACTATATATCTACATAGTGCATTTGCATAAACTCTTTTCCAAATATATGAGGCTATTCTTTTTTATATGCGATGATTCAGCATAGCTATAATTCAACAGTTTTCCTGATCTACAGATTTCGTCCACATATTAGATTTAATTCTATCGAGTTATGATGAATTGCCAAAGGATATCAATTTCGATATCCTCTTTCCTCATGTGAAGTATTCTAAAACTCTGGTACTATAAAATCGCCGATAAATCTTTCTTTTCTGCTTTAAGTTTTCGATTTAAAAATTTATTACTCTCTGCATGGTCGTTGTGTGAGAATTTTTAAAGGTTAGATTTTTGATATGAATTCGAGAGATGGTGTTATATATCATGGTAAAGTACATTTTGGTCGAATTTGAGAATCAAAAAGACTGATAAGAACTTTCATAAAGTATTTTTTTTTTTACAAAAGATTTTTTTCTCTTCATTAAATTTCAATTGGTCTTCAAAAAAGAGCAGATAAAATAGTACACAACATAAATCTTCTAAACATTCTTTATCATGGTTAAAATTAAATTCTCTATAAAAATATGTGAATATCTATAATATATTTGCTAGCATAATCACAAAATATTTGATATATATTTTTCCGTTTTTCGGTAAGTTTTAGTGGTATAAAAAATTAATAAAAATAATTGGTTTGTCCAATCCAGACATTTTTGCAAATATGTGATTTAACATATATCAACAAATTCAGCCATATAACTAGGTGCCATATGCACATTATAATGGTTGATACATAGAGTCGCGGACGTGAATACAAAAACAAAAAATACAAACACATTTAGAAAATTACAAAAGTCGCCTCGAAGATCATCCTAACTATCTTGCCAGAGAACTACGCCATAAACCCTCCAAGAGAAATTTAAAAAATATATTTATGTTATATTAACATAAGTCGATTTTCAAAATATTAGAGTATTGTGTATTTTCAAAGTCATTTTTTATTAATCCTACCAATTTGCTTATTGTCAATTTCAGGACAGGTATAAAAATTACTACATAATAAAAAGGCAAATCATTTAATTAACTTTAGTAAATAGTAATATTATCTAAAAATAACCTTTGGTGTTAGTTATTTTGTATTTATATATGAAACAGACTACATAGGAACTAAAATAAACTCAATATAAAAGTTTTATAATAATTAGTGCATTTTGTTGCAGAAACATATGGGCATTGAACATAATTTCAATACTTTTTTGAGAATGTTGGAAAGCAATGATGCCAAAGCTCTGTAATAAATACGTTTGAAACTGTGTCTGTTTGTTGTGTGATGAAATTTCACAATAACCAAAATATTACCCCTTCCCACTCATAATCCGCCGCTCCGGCGACATATTACACATTACTTTTGCAGGTTAATTACATGTGCCTATGATAGTGAAATATGAAAAATATCAATTTCTTTTATGCACCATGATACAAAACAAACAAAATGAATCGAAAATATATGAAAAACATTTGGCTATGTTTTTAATTACATCAAAATCGAGAAACGAACGTTAGTCTCGCATTTCATAACTTTTCCTCGACATCTCCCTGGAATTCAAACGTAGTTTCTCTAATATGAAATTTAACCTCCTCCATCCCCCTCGGTATGATCTCTCGTTTATTAATATTTGCTCATTAAATGCATTATTTCACTTTGCATATTTCAGAAGCAAAAACTATATCGCGCATCGATGCCCCGGTTTGCTTCGCTTCCGAGAGCGATGCTGTTAGTTCACATTTATTATTTTCTGAGATAACATGTTTTGTTAATTACGCGGCACGCGCTATTCTAAACAAAAGCCGAGGCACGTTTTCCGGAAAATGAATTCCATCCATTATGTGTAAGCGGCATCTCTTCGCAGATTGCATTTTGTTAAATATTAAACATTTGTTCGCATAAAACACATCAAACGTTTGCTTGTTGCAGTCTGCCGAGTCTCGAGATATTCGACCGACTCACTCGAACAAAGCGAGGAGCACTTTGATGCAATTTCCGGGTAAAAATTAATATTGCTTTATCAAGATTTTAACAAGGCTCTGCGTTGTTTCGTTGGTAGATCTTTTAGATTGTTTGTGTATTTTATATTTTTATATCATATTATAAGGTTCTGTAATTTTAAATGTAACTAGGTGTGTATGTGACAATTTGTCTAAAGACATGTTGCATAACCTCTCTGGTACGTGTATACGTGTACCGACTTTATCAAATAGAACTGAGATTTACCTATTTAGATAAAATGTTCAACTGTTTACTTCAAAAATAAATTATTACTTTCAATGAAAACTAATCAATGCGATTCCCAACTGGTATTTCACATTTCAAAAAAAATCAGATCAAAATCAAAATCACCAAAGAGGTATTTTTTCAAAATATTTTTTTTTTTAGTTTGAAGTTTTGAATTTGAAAAAAAATCTAGATCCCACTTATATATTTAAAATAAATAATTTTGGATATATTATATATTATTTTTATAAATATGAGATAAGGTTCTCAAATACGTTATGAAATATGAGAACTCTTTCTTCAAACTGGCTTAATAAATTTTTGTTTTTCTAATTTTCCTGTGAACATGAACGTCGTTGTCTAATTTTAATGCTCATATATTTTGTCTATAGAATGCTTAGAATGAAAGTTACAGTATTTATAATAATCTATTTAAAAACATTTAAAATTCAATCATTTTTCATTGAAGCACATTTAAAATTTAGAATTCGGTCTAAAATTTATAACTAGATCTAAAATTTAGAACAAGATCTAAAATTTAGAACAAGATCTCAAATTTAGAACAAGATCTAAAATTTAGAACAAGATCTAATAAAAAGAAAAAAAAATTAGTACAAGATCTAGAATTTAGAACCAGATCTAAAATTTAAAATATTCGAAGAAGAACGAGTGACGTGCTGCTAGATTTTGGTAAAAACAGGTCCAGCTGATTCAGAGATACGGAGCAAAAAGTGCAAAGAATAACACTTATTGAGACAACGGAGCATCCGATTAGAATGATTCAAAAGACATTCGATTCGTATTGATGGGGAAATTTTAAAAAATTTCAAACTCATTTATTCACTTAAAATAAATTACGTTTACTGTACAACTATTCGCCAGTTCTTATAATTCTTAGAAATATAAAATGATGTTCTCTAATGGATTATGAAATATGAGATAAGGTCCTTAATTAGATTTTGTTCATTTACTTATCTTGTGTAAACATACGAACGGCGTCGTCTAATTTGCAAGCTCTTATATTTTGTCTTTAAAATACGAATAATGCAAGTATTAATAATAATCTATTTGAAAATAATTGAAATAATTGTTTTTAATCATTGATGATCGAGAATATTTATTTCTCGAAAGTTTTCCCGGTACGGGAAGTACCAGCAATTTGGCTTAAGGCACGATGCTACTCACCCCTAGTTTATTTCTATTTGTTTATTTATTTTTTTATTCATTTGAATTATAATTATAAATACCGCAAAAACTAATTTTACTAGCTAAATTTTGTTCACAGTTTTTGTTTCAAGTTTTGTGGTAATAAAATTTATTAATATGGTAATTGTAAAGGTACAGACTATAAAAAATTAATAAAAAATTAAAAATATTTTCTTTGCAATTTTCCCAACAGTTTTTTTGTATATTTTGGTGATAGTAATTCTAATTACATCTCAATGTTTACGAACCATATAGTTTTCATATAGCTAATATAATGTCTCATATATAGTTCTAAGCAAACATCTGAGTCATTGCGAAAATATTAAGTAACTTTTGTTTGCGTTGCTCTTTTCTCTATTTACTCATATTCTGATTCTGTCATGTCATGCTCGAGACGTATGCCGTCAAACACATGCCTGATGAAGGACTAGGACTAATATTGCTGAATGGATCCTAGAAGCAATTTGGCAAATTCTGAGCAACTTATTTTTGATAGTTCTGAGAGGAATGACATAGATGAACTTAGAGTAAATATTGTTAGAGAGCTGCAATACAGATAATTAATTTGTATTTCGAGGACTGATGTACTAATAATCTAGTTAAATGTCATTGTGGCACAATTTCATATTTACACATAAGAAAATTGAGACGGTTGTGATAGTAAGATAATCCATCTGATATCTGATACCTAAAAAAGTGTGCCAGTATGCATTTGTTATGACTTTCGTAGTGTCAAATTAGCGATCCTTCTCACGCAGTCAAATAATATATAACTGTAACTAATGTAGCTGAATATACTTTGTATAGCTTGCTATCACAAATAAATAAATAAAAAAAAAATTAGTCGTTCTACACATAAAACTCTTTAGATCTCTAAAATAACACTAGTTTTCTAGTGCGTTCGCTATCTGGACTAGCTTGATATATTTACTTGAATATATGTTAAATATAATTCTACTCGCTGATAACCAAAACAAAGAAATATAGAAACAATTATGAGAAATCTTTTTAGTACCTACTGATATATCTAATTTATGTTCACAAATATCTATTTATACTTGAAACAATATTTTTATCCATATTTTCTACTGCTTGATATCGTTGTCTATAACTTGAAAGCGAATGCAAATTTTAATGACGGAGTGAGTTTGACAATTTTGATAGGGTTACCTTAATATAAAAAATGGCAATAAAATACAATTAAAACCAATTGATTTGCTTTTATGGACCGACTAAAATGTTACAAAATTTTAAAAATATTCAAATAAAAATTAATTTTTTCGAATTTTCACTACATTTTCGAACCATCTTACAAATACAATAAAGAAAGAAAATCTAACGCACGCTATACAAATAATTACTTAATAAATTAATTTTAATGGAACGATATTTTTAATTAATAGCTTAGAATGAAATAAAACGTCGAGTATAATTCATTTTTAATTGAATTAGTAAATTTCGTGTAAGGACCTAGGTCTATATTCAGCACACACATAAGGAAGCCGAAATGTAGGGCAAGTAATAGCCACCATATCCTTATGAAGCCCTTCTTGGCTAAATAGCATATCGCGGAGAATTGATAAGAATCTCGTATAATAATACACTTTTACTAATTAATCCATAGAAATTACGACTTATGTTGCGTGTGCCGCGACCATAAAGGTCGTGTTCGCGAAAACATTAACGAAAGAAAATTAATTATAACTTCGCATTCGAGAATAACATTTTCGTCATATTCATTCTAGCATTTGTTCATTTTCTTTATAGCTTCATTAATTATGAAAGCAAATCGTAAATTCTGATTCTATTACCTTACAAGTTGTAGAGCAGTGGAATAATTGATAAGTTTTTATTGACTTCAGGATAAAATAACAAAATAGTGCTGATGTTAATATTATTAGTAATTTGTAACAAAATTTTAATAACAGTAGTTCTAAATTTTAAATCTTGTCCTAAATTTTAGATTTTTTACAATCTTACTCTATCAACAAGATGTTACTCTAAATTATATAATCTTTTCAAAATTCTAGATCTTGTTCGAAATTCTAGATCTCGTCCTAAATTGTAGATCTTGGTCTAATTTTTAGACATGTTTCTAATTTTTAGATCTGGTTCTAAAGTTCAGAACTGGTTCTAAATTTTACATCTGAGTCTAAATTTTAGATCCGGTTTTATATTTTGGATCTTGTTTCAGATTATAGATCTTTTTCTAAATTAAAGAAAATCAGATTTTTTATCAATATTCAATTTATTTCATCAATATTCAATCCATATACTAAAACTCACTATTGCCACACAGACAAATTACTAAAAAAATGAATTCTATATCTTCAGAAGCAATTTTAACGAGTACAAGATTTCCATTTATTAGTATAACAAATAATATCATTACCTCTTATTTATATAACAATTTGCTTGCATCAGCATCTGTTATTGATCTATCATTATTTCCTTTCTCAGAAATCTAATATCTCAGAGAATCTGTGTGCTCTAATAATATTGTTTATTTTTCATTTTACAGCGACCTTTTCTAGAAAAGCGCGACGATAAGAAGAAAATAATAAATTGACAGAATTACAGTGCAAATCTTTACTTTAGTAGAATTAATTTGATTCAATTAGATTTTCCTGCAGACTTAACTATGAGAAGAAGTGTAATTCCATAAGCGTAATATATTATAATTAGATGGAATTTCTTTGTACATTAGTCTGATGTTTTATATATTTCATCTTTTTGCTTGAGATATTAATAATCGTGATGGAAATTTTGTTAGCTTTGGGGGATGATCTATATTTTTTGTAAGCATGATATAAAAATAAATTTGTTTGTTGGATTCAGAATTCTGTTTCTTCATCACTTGTATCTTTTAGTAGATATGTACCAGAAACAAATTAAGAAACTTATTTGCACAGTTCTAGTTTGAAATATTTGTGAATTTCCTTCATAACAAGACGCATATGCGTATCTGGGAATTTAATTACTTATGAGTGTTGGGAATTCATTTATCATCAGGAAGATATAGAGAAGACTAGAGCCTATCGAAATAAAGGATTCGTAGATTTGAGTTTGATAAATTATTATGTGTAATTTTGATACTTAATCATTATAAAGAAGTGCTATTTACAGATATTTCTTAATTATACTAAGCAAACCCTCACAAACATAGTAAAGCTATTCTAAACTTGTAATCAACCTATATATCATCACTGAATATAATTGAAAAATTGGTATAAAAATCAAAAATCTTTACTAAAAATTGCAATAATAATTGAATATCATATTTCAATGTTTATCAACATAATCATTTGATTTTTTTTATTGCAAAAGATCTCATCAGTTGGGAATCGTCATGATTAGTTGCTGGTATAGCTTGGTTGGTCTTTGTCTTTTTAATTAATTGCTGATTTTTTACGAATTCGATTGAAACTTTTTATGATGATTCACTACCATACTCCATAAGCCTACGAAAAATGGTTTATTTATAATAATTTATCCAAAAACGAATAGAACCATCATACTACCCGGTTTCTTCTATTTGTATGTAGAATTATAGATATATATATATATATATATATATATATATATATATAATGAATATGTATATGAAATATAATCTGTATATATCAAGAGCCAAGTTGCTTCGAAAATCCCATTGTCGAAAGGTATTCGACTACACGCATGTCCTACTTTTGCGATACTTTGTTACATAAGTAATTTGATTTACATATGCGAGTTGAATAACTCTGCGAAGTTTCTGAGGTATTAAAATAACACAATTTAAAGTTATAATTTCCGTGAAATTCATGAAACGAAATATGCGTAATATAATTCGGGAAGACGATGACTGTTTAAATGTTACATTCTCGACTGCGTAGAGTAATTCTGAATATATGTGGCTATGCTAGAAACATTATAAAGCAGACGAAATTATTATAATGAAAATGATACTCGGGAATAATGCGAATGCGGAGAAGTTGTTATTCATAAACGCAGCAAAACGTAGCGGGCGGCGGATGATGATTACGGAACCGGGCGGCAAGAATTGGGAAAGCCGTGGAATT
Source organism: Ctenocephalides felis (assembly GCF_003426905.1). NCBI lineage: Eukaryota > Metazoa > Arthropoda > Insecta > Siphonaptera > Pulicidae > Ctenocephalides > Ctenocephalides felis. The sequence goes on along the minus strand of NW_020537646.1, from coordinate 12,188,637 downwards.
GCTTACTATCACGATATGAAATTTATTTTAATACGTGTGTATTAATTATAATACTGTAATAAATTATAATTATGTTTTATAAATCATATCTATTTTAAAACATAGTATTGCTACAACGACATTGTACAAGTCGTAAAATAATGTTATTTAGAATTGCAATGTCACCCTGAAGCAAGCACATAAAAAGCATACAATAACGCATTCCCCAGTTCATACGTGATTTAGTTCTCATAAAGTTCAGATCAGTATATCAGTTCAATTATAATTTAGTTTTTATGGAATTAAGTTGTATTTAGCTTTCCAGATATCATCATAATATAAATAAAAATATGAAAAATCTTCGACTGTTTATTTAAATCTTTTCCATATTACAAAAGAGAAAGGTGAGAAAATTTTAATACAAGAAATAACAATTTATAAAGTGTATCACATTTCTGATAATAACAGTCGGTATAAACCATTTTGGTGTTTATAGCTATTGTTTTTGCACCTACGTTTATGCCTGTCATAACCGTCCTGGGGGTGTAGACGGTTGAATGACCAACTATTACTATATAGAAGTATAAAAAATGAATGTTATTTTATTCTCACTTCCACTGCAATTAACTATAAAATCCAGAAAGTTCTGTCATGCTCTTTCCGAGGAGTATAATCACTAAAATAATGCCAAGAAAATTTCGTATACATATATTATGTACTACTTTTGTTCAAATATTTATTTGCAATCCAATAAAAATCTTAGCTTTTTAATTATTAGTAGAAATCGTAAATACTACTCAGAATCTAGTTCCTTTATCGTTTTTTCTTAAGAAGTGTTTCGCATCCAGTTGCTCGAAAGTATTATATTTTTTGCTCTTGACACGAGTGCGAATTAATGGATACACTTCAGGATGATATAATACCGAGGTAATTAAATTAAAACGACGAAAGGGTAGCAATTGAGTGACGAACAATCAGTAATTTTATATCCGTACCAGGATAAGCAGAGACCAAAATATTATTTCGAGTTTCGTAATAAATTTTCTGCAAATGCGAGAGACATTTTCAAATGGTAATAGATATTTTGACTTGAAAACACTTAGACGGAAAATAAAATATTTTTTTAGTACACTAGATGTAATATATTTTTGTTAATTTCCATTGGCCTTTGGTTACTCCTAGCATTTTCCATATACATTTAACCCTTTCCACTCGCTAATTGCAGAATTAGTATGTATTTTGTCGCCGGAGCGGCAGCCTAGTCGAAAGAGGGTTAATATTCATAAAAAAGACATTAATATTTATTTTTGTATCGACTATATTTTGGTTTAAGGAAATATGTTAAGGGTATTTTCTTTTAAATCGAGTTGTCCGATTTTTCCGCATTACATGGTCAACCCTGTATTTATTGTGTGCCTAAAATTTTGAAGGAGATTTATTTCAATAAGAGTTGACTTACGTAAAAAGTTTGTATAATGTTTTGTTTAATTAATGATATGATAATGATACTTTGATGTATGATTGATTAGTGAAAATGTATATATGTTACTATATCAATTATGTTGAGTGTAAGGAGGAAATCGAACCTTTTAAAGACAAGATATTTGATTATATACAACGATCATGTACCAAATAACGATTCCCAAGTCACGTATCCAGAAGTAGCTAAAGATTGCTATGGCACCACGTACGCATCTTTTTCCAATGCGGCACAACATCGCGTTTCATTCCACGTTTGGCCTTCTTTTTACAGGGTTGTTTTGGATTTTCATTTTTATTTATTTTAAATCCGAAGAAAAAAAACACTTCTAGATACATATGCCGACTTGCAGACTTACCACAAGTAGAAGATACATTGATTTTGATCTTCTTATTAAAAAAACTTGCTCATAATATGCAAAGTGACCGATTCTGCCGTAAAATAGACTAATATTATGGTAAGGCTATGTTATGTGGCAGTTTTTATATAAAATGGTACTAAAAACGCTATGCAGTCAAGCGTTTAAAATAAAAAACCTTACCTAGAATACGAACAAATGTCAAGAAACAATTTTTCCACAAGTAAAAGATTCATTGATTTTGATCTTCTTACAAAAAGAACATGCTCATAATAAGCAAAGGGGCCGATTCTGCCATAAAATAGACCAATGTTATGGAAAGGCTATGGTTTGTTTCATATAAAGTGGTACTAAAAACAGTCAAAATCCTATGTAGTTGCTGTGCAGTCAGACGTTTTAGACAAAAAACGCGCAAATGTCACAAAAAACTATGTTATAATAACTGCATCTATAGGAGATATGACTTGATAACATTTGAGTTAAGTTGCATTTTATGTGTAAAACCTCTTATTGCACATCATATACATGGCATTTTAACTGTATTTAGTAGCACTTTGTATGAAAACTAGAAGCAAATAATTCTATTTATTTTTACGCTCAAAATATGTTACAATTAATAACAAAATCAATGCTAACAAGGAGAACTTCATATTTATTCTTCTGGGATTTTGATGAAAATTTGCATAGCGATAGAGTTGATAGTCAAAATGAACAATTTAAAATTTTATAGGCCTATGAGAAACAGTTTAATTTTAAAGATTAATTAAAGTTTTTAAGATTAAACTTACAGTGTTCCATATCAACATGTCAGTAAGTACGTGCTGCTATTTATATATCTACTCTTCTGGAATTTTGATCAAAACTTTGTATGGCGATAGAGTTGACAGTCAAAATGAACAGTTTAAAATATTATTGGCCTGTGATAAGCGGTTCAGTTATAAAAATTAATTAAACTTACAGTATTCCATATGAACATGTCTCGTTAGTATGTGCTCCTATTTATATGTCTAATGTCAATGCCATCAAGGGGAACCTCAGTTTACTCTTCTGAAATTTTGATGAAAACTTTGCATGGCGATTGAGTTGATAGTTAAAATGAACATGTTAAAATATTATAGGCCTATGAAAAGCGGTGCAATTATAAAATTTAATAAAATTTTAAAAAATCGACCAGACGCAATACGCACGCTTACAGTGTTCTACATCATCATGTGTCATTAGTAAGTGTCCCAGTGCTGCCATTTATGGCTGGTATAAAATTCTATGTGATTTCTCACCCCTGGTATGATTTTCCTCTTCGGCTCCTGGACAATACTTTTGCTCCTCTGTTCCATTACAAGCGTCCGATATTACGTCCGCATGACCCGTCCGAGCGAGCTGCGCGCTTCCGCCTCGCCTGATTTCCAGAAATCATTTTATAAATTGTCCGAAATTGCTCACGGACAATGTATGGCCTTTTCTCTCTAAAACCGCCATCCCTCACTCAGTTTGGAAACTCTTTGCTCTATATTCCGAACGCGATTACTGCAAATCCCACAAACTAACATTATGCTAATTCCTTTTCGTACAAGGGCCGACGGTAATGCTTTATGTTCTGGAAACAAATATGGAGATTGCCGTATATTTTTCTGAGAACGAATTCCCGAATTGTTATGAATGTGCAACTTATGAATATGAAATTTTGGTAGGTATAATGACGGTAGTAAAGATTCGATGGGGAAGTAATTTGCAAAATATTAAATAACAGGATCACAATTCATATGCTGTATCATATAACAATATTCATTACTAAATTATTGAGGTTTTTTATTTTGTTTTTGTTAATTACAATAGGCTGATGGACCGATACTCCCGCACAACAGACCAATGTTATGGCAAGGCTATGTTATGAAGATCTTTCCATACTAAATATTGACAAAAGCCGTGGTTGCTGTGCAGTCAAGTGTTTTTTCAGTTTGTATGATGGAAACTCTAACCTAGGAACCGCACAAAAGTAAAAAAACGATCTTGGATAAGAGGGTCTTTCTGACCCAGCTTCATAACATGCAAGTGACTGCAGTTTATGTGTAAACTGCAACGTGCTAACTGTACAGCAGCAAATACATGACATTTTGACAGTATTATTATTATATAAAACAATTCTTTATTAAATTATTTAGATTTTTTATTTAGATTTTCATAATTACAATAGGCTGATGAACCGATTCTTCCGCACAACAGACCAATGATATGGCAAGACTATGTTATGAAAAACTTTCCATACAAAGTATTAACAAAAGCCGTGGTTGCTGTGTAGTCAAGTGTTTTTTTCAGGTTGTCAGATGGAAAATCTAACCTAGAAACCGCACAAATGTCAAAAAAATGATCTTAGATAACAGGGTCTTTTTGACCAAGCTTCATAACATTGCAGCTTATGTGTAAAACACCTGAATGCACAGCAAATACATGACATTTTGGCTGTATTTAGTATAATTCAGTAGCATAATGTATGGAAGTAAGAGCGAAACATGGCCTTGCCATAATTTTTATGTATTGATATGATGAAAAAACATGTATCAGATCGCCTAATGGTGTGACCTTAATATTATTATTACTAAAATATTGGCATTGAAGCATTTTGTGGCCACTAGCCTTACAAATATCATTTTGCACTATAATTTATTTATACTTTTTGTTTTGAATAAGAAGTTCCTGGTTTGATACTTGCTTTGGACAACCTCATGTCAAGCAGTCGTGACATAGTTTTTTCTTAAAAATATAGATAGCAACATGTTTCAGAATTTATAATAGTAAGTGATGGGAATATTGGATCAGGCCACAGCATTGAAAGAAGTCATCACAACTGCTCTTGGGACTCGTTAAGTTCTGACTGCTATTAAACCTATAAAATATAAATAAATAATAATATGTAACCAGATACTACTAATTTAATAACATTTACTCAACATACCATAACATCTAAATTCCTTTCTCAATCATTTTCTTCCCATCATCCATCTGTTTTTCCTTAATTAACATCTACGCTTTCCATTAAAACAAATTACAGAACACTCTCAAGTTTCCATTAAAATCGACAGGCGCATTCTGCATTACCATAGTGCACCAAGAAGATAATAAATCGAAAATTTTCTTTCAGTTAACGAAGGAAGAAATAGCTATCATATCTTTCACGGAATGGTTCGAATTTATAAGCGGTAATTAAAAAGTTTCATTTTCATTCCAGAAAACTCGAGCGATAAACTCGCCTGGCAGACACAAGAGCGAATTAATAATGAGATGAAACGTTCGCAAGTACTTACTACGAATAAGATATTTAACAAAAGATTTATGTTTCTTACACATTATTATGAAAGATAACAAATTCACGTGTAAAATCAGAATACGTGTTGCGGAAGCATTTATAAAGGATCGAGCATTCAAGAGGAAGGATGTAAAAGTGCTTGAGTCCAAAAAATAATCTAAAATTTGCTCCACTTTTAAATTCATAATTAATTCGTGTTTTAAAATATTTAATACTTGATCATAGCATATATACTTAATTATAAAAGATAACAAATTTCCACGTTAAATCAGCGTACGTGTTTCAGAAGTATTTATGAGATTACTGAGACCAAAAGTTTTGACTTGAAATTCAGGAAGATTTTCTGGGAGATGAAATTGGGTAAATAGCTAAGAGCAAGAGAGTTTGCTTGTGAAATTTTTGATAATTTGAAATTGTTTGTCGTTTAAATACATGATTTAATTGTGTAGTTCAAGTTTGTATCGACAAGGACGGAGAATATGCTGAATTTTATTGATAATTCTAGTTTTTTGCACATTATTAGAAAGACCAGTTTCGTCTCGATATTGTTATAGGTCGTATTGTTGATCTACACATGATGCAAATGAAAATATGATATTCTTATGTTATTAATTATAATGCTATTATTATTACATATACTCCGTAGTAGTGCACTTATATGTATACTCAACTCAAAATTTAGAGTCGGAGACTATTTAAATTTGTATCCATTTGGTCTTACTAATTAATCCTTATTTAACGTTATATACTTGTGAAGACTTCAGAATCTCTATGGGGAAGTAATTTGCAAAAATTAAATAGCAGGGCCACAATTCATATGTTGTATTATAAAAAACTATTCATTACTAAATTATTGAGGTTATTTATTTTAATTTTGATAATTACAATAGGCTGGTGAACCGATTCTCCCGCATAACAGACTAATGTTATGGCAAAGCTATGTTATGAAGAACTTTCCATACTTATATAACAGGGTATTTCTAAACCAGCTTCATAACATACAAGTGACGTTGCAGTTTTGTGTAAAACACCTGAATGCAGAGCAAATACATGACATTTTGATAATATTCAGTATAATTCAGCAGCATTATGTATGGAAGTTGGAGCGTATCATGGTCTTTATTTTCTTGAATCCTTAAAAAAAATCTCTCTTGATCTGTTGTTAATGGCTTTTGTGAAATTCCTCAAAGAATTCCTCCGAGATTCAATAACTACGGTCAAGGATTATGTTAGAGAATTGTAGAGGATTTCGGTTTGTTGTTTAATTGCAATTATAAAACGTTTAAGTCGAGCAACTATGGCATGGCACAAGTCCGAAAACTATAAACTGCCGGCATTGATTATTTATTGCAATTAAACCTAAGATGCACTTACTCTCGTGCCGACATTAATGACCGAGTAATTGGTTGCAAAATTCAAACTTGCCGCCATCGAAGTAATCCTTCAAATAAAATTTTAATAGATACATGCATGGACTTATAGAACCTGAAACGGGCTTCTAATTTAATAAAATAATTCATTTATTTGAGGAACACATTGATATCTAATATAGATTTCTAACAAGCTCTGTTTCCCATCATATTATTGAAAATATTTTTTATATCATCTAACACTTTTTTAAATTTATTTTAGTTTTTTTTTTTTAAAAATGTGTAATAAATTACACGTAATAAAGCATAGTCGTAATGAGGCATTTGATTATGCATTAAAAACAGCGCAGCAGATTTTTACTTAAAGATGATTTAAAATGTAAAGAATCTTCAAATAGGTTAATTGAAAAGAGAATGTTTTAATTATCCATTTTAATTAAAACTATTATGGAAATTTCTTTATAAATTAAAGCTCTCGCTATTACTTTTTAATGCGAAGAGATATTAAGCAGATTATAATTATTCTTTGCTGGATACAGACAGATTTGGTTTGAAATGAATTTGTAGAAGAATACACGTATAATATATAAAGAAAATTAATATTTTCCTATTCTCAAATAAATATTTATTTTCTCTATTAATTTTTTGAATTCATTATCTATGATCAAAAATTGATCAATAATTAATAACAATCATTTTAGATATTTTCAAATATAAATGCAGTAACTTATGTAATTCGTATTTACAGACGAAATATAAGCGGTTATATATTTTTAAGAATACGTATATCAAAAATATGTATATACATTACATTTACAATTATGTTCAGCATTTGTAGATTTTTTGAAGATTCTGAGAAACAAAATTTAATTTTGAAAATTTTATGGAAAAAATATATATTTTTGAAAACTTTAAATTTTCTTGAATTTTTGAAAACCAATTGTTTGTTTTTAAAATTTATGAAATAATTGATTTTATTTCATTTTGCAAAATCTCGAAAATTTGAAAAAAAAAAACAAAAAACCTTAGAATTTTAAAAAATAAAGGTACTTTTATGAAAATTAGGAAAAAAAAATATTTTGTCCATATTGGTATAGAATTATAAGCAGCAGTTCAATTTACTAAATCATTGAAATTAAATAATTAAAATCTTATGAAAAAAATTCAAAGTTTGAAAAACTTCTAAAATTTGGAAAAAATTAAAAAAA
>NW_020537646.1:12152051-12179941 GCF_003426905.1 Ctenocephalides felis | reverse complement strand
AATGTAAAGTGCTTCTGCGTGTTCTAAAAGTTTCGAATGCATGTAGCAGTCCGAAGCAAATTTTAAACACTGATTGAATATAACAGCTTGTTAGGAGTTTTCATAATAATGGCAAAACACAACAAAGTTTCATAGTTGTTAATTACAAACTCGAACTTAGAAACCGCTTTCCGAAAGAAGGCGGATGGTATCTGTTATCTACTTTCCTTTATCGGAAATTGATTCATGTATTTCGTTATTTTAAATGGAGTTAGTTCTTTCAGAAGTTAGTTTTTTGATGTACATAATAAAGCCTATATCGGGATAGAAGCTTTTGAATTTTAGTTTTTTCTTTGTATTGTGAGTTTGAGACTTGTTTTTTTTATATCTGTGTCTGTGCTTTAAATTTTTCATGATAGTGATGCAATAAGCCACCTATAAGAAATATCTGAATATTATAATTTGAACATTTTTTTTCATAATTTCATTAAGTTTAATTTTTTAACTTCCCATAGGGTACGTTATCGTAATGGGCCAAAAATCGAAAATGAAAATTTTTACATTGCTCGACGTTTTGAAGGTTTCTGAACATTTTGGCATACCTCAGAATGGATGTATGCCTGTGTGTGTATGTATGGATACAAATTTCCAGTCACATTTTCGGGCGCACCGAATTGAATGATCTTGGAGAAAAAAATTGTTTCAACTTTTTTTCAAAAAAAAATTTTTTTGTATATCGAAAATAATTCAGAATCTATTTTTATCTGACTATAGTTTTAATATACTTTAAACAAATAATTTCAACTTTGCAATTCAGTTTATATAATTCTTATAAATATTACACAATGTTACAATATTTATAATAATCTATTTGAAAACATTTAGTATCCTCGAACATTTCGTTACGGTACGGGAAGTTCCAGCAATTTGCCTTAAGGGGACGATGCCATACACCCCATTAGTTAGCTGATAAAATTAGGTTATACTATCCATTTTTATAAATAAAGTAAAATACAATAATGTGTCAGTTTATTATTATAATGAAATGTTCTTTGAGCAAAAAAATGATGCGGCACTTACAATATCACAACATAATTATTTAATAACAAAACAATTTCTATACCATTAAACATATTTCCAAATCACATTACAAATTGACTATTAAGATAATCATGTACATCAAACCATAGACAACTATTATACCTACAAACCGACTGCACAATAAACTAATCTAGCTTATCGGATTCTCACTCAATCAATTTCCAGCCTTCAGATTGACATTTATGTGACATGTTCGATCATTTGACATACTATTAATGCAAACATTTACACGAATACATTGACCGATTTTAATGGGACACTCTCTCTCCTACAAACACGACGAGACAAATCGGAAATGAAAACCTATCAACGCGCCGTGAACTATGAACATTACCGGAAACTATGCGCTCTAAACGCTCCAGGAGACTTTGCAGCAGCCGAGCGGAGCAATCTAACATGCAACTGGATGGAGGATGGAGCAGACATGGTGAAGGCTGGGAGTAAAGACACGCTGGAAGAATATTTAGTTATACTATCACTGGAGGTAGAACGTGAAAAGTTTTGTTCTTACATTAAACGATTTTTTTAACTTCCTGTAGAGACATTAATCTCAAAAAAAAAAAACGGAATCTTTAGGCCTCGACGGTTTTTGAACATTTTGGCCTTTTTATAAAACATGGATGAACGTATGTGTGTGTTGTACGTGTGTTTCAATAAAATATTTCGCAAATGATCAGGAAGCATGGACCAACCGATTTGAATTAGTCCAAAAAACATTCGATTTCCATTGATTGGGAGACGTTCGAAGTTTTTGGCGAAGACATGTCCAGCCGTTTGAGAAATACGGAGCAAAAAGTGCAGAAAATGCGAATTTGTGGGAACGAGGATTTGTGGATTCGTGTTGACGTTAAGATGTGCTGGGTAGTTTTTGACATAGACAGGTGCACTCAGAATAAAAAGTGCAAACAATTACAGTTTTTGTGATTATGAAGCATTCGATTGAAATTATTCAAATACTATTTTTTTAGTGTTGACAGTGTGAAGAAACTATTAACTTTGGGGAAAGGCAAAAAATTGTTTCTAATTTTCAAAAAATATTTTGTTTAAAAATATCGAAAATAATTTGAATTTTAATTTTAATTTTAAATAAAATTTTAAACCTCACCACAATACTCAAAATATAATATTCTAACTCTGCTTGATTAAGTTTTACTTATTTACTTTTCATAAAACCAATATGGACTTATGGCATAGAATTGTGGGGCCGTGCGATCAAAACTAGTAAGACAGATTACAGAAGCTCCGTGGTTTGTTAGCCTTTACACGACGATCTTCATATTGAATTTATAAACAGAATTGTACAAATCAACAGTGTCAAACATTTTCATAAACTAGAACACCACACAAACTCTATAGTCACTCAGCTTCTTGAGACACCAACTTCAAGAAGACTGAAGAAGAAGCTACCCAAAGATAATATGAAGGATCCTTAGAATTTTACAACCTTATATGAGCAGAATAGTAGAATCACTTATTGAAGTGATTCTCTAAATATAAATATAATATTTATCAAATTTATTTATATGTGTGTTTGAAAGTGTGTGTGTATATGTGCGAGTGAGATAAGCCAAATAACTCATAGAATTGTCATGTATTCTGATTGCTATTAAAAATAAAATTTAAAAAAAATGTAAACATATGTTATATAAATGTCATATTTATAATATATTGTAAGATCTTATAATTTGTCTATAACATACGAATGAAGAAAGTTACAGTATTTGTAAAAATCTATTTGAAAACATCTAAAATTTTTCGAGTATTTTATCACGGTACGGGAAGTTCCAGCAATTTGCCTTAAGGCACGATGCCACGCACTACTAATTTTTTATTTTGTGCAAATAATTTTTTGTCTTGCAATTTTTGTTACTGTATTAATTGTTCGTCAATTTTTAATTGAATAAACAAAAATTAAACTGTAAAAGATGTTGAATGTTCTGGCTAAAAACCCGTCCCTGGCAATGAAATTTATTTATTATTATTAATGACTATTACACTAGCGTGTCTTTGACCATGGTAAGAACAATTTTTTTTATTAAAAATGATCAAACAAGTATCTATCAAACATTTTATATAACAAAATTCGATTAAAATCTAATTCATTAAATACATATTAATGTAATGATATCATAATATATAATATCAAACTAATTAAGGAATATCGTCAGCAATCTTGAAAAACGTAATTAAAAAAGCGTCATCGCGCAGAAGCTCGCCGAACTAATTTAATTTCGTCTTTAACGGCGTCTAAGTTAGCGCAGCCGCATTATATGTATAATATGTGGGCAAAATGTAATTATGATAACGACGTATATTTAGCACGACAAACTGTCTCGGGGCATAACTTTGCAAGTAGTTCGACTGATGTAATCGCTACCTATATTCCGAATCACTCCCTCGTCGGCGTATGTCGAACATCCTTCAAAACTCCACCAGGATAATTACGAAAACCGAGGCGATACTGTATCTCCTAATACTTAGTGATATTAAATTATTTGCATGAAATTTTATCACTATTATTCCCGACGAAGGTATTGACAATGACATATAATACTCCTTAATAGATTTAGACATAGCATATGTGATTTGTGGTTACACCTTGATGCGATTTGATGCTAAGAAATGATGTTCTGCCTAGATGAAAATATCTCTAAAAGTTTTAGGTAAATTCTATAGTGATACTATAAAGGTACCAAAAACGTAGACATTCCCTATTGATAAAATGAGCTGGTAGTTTTAAGAATTTACCATAATTTTGGTGATAATTTTTGTCTTAAAAAAGGAAGAATATATATGATATCTGTAACCCTAAATCAAAACTAGTAATATCATAAAATGTTTTTATTTTTGGTAAAGGCAATTGAACCAATTAGTTATTGAGCAAATCGTGCAAAAAAGCAGCTTTTGAGAGAAAGAAGATTAAAATTATTCAAAGAACATTCGATTCGTATTGACAAGGAGATGTGCAAAGTTAGGTCTAGCAGTCTCGGAGATACTGCGCAAAAACTGCAGAAAATGGTCCTGTAGTTTTTGATTAGAATGATCATCCGATTAGAGTGATTCAAGCAACATATTGCTTGTGTTGCCGTTTTGAAGAAATGATTAGTTTTTGAGGGAGACTGCTCCAGGGGCTTCAAAATTTTGAAAAAATCTCAAACAAATTTGTTTGTTTCAATTTTCTTAAATTTTCGACATTTTTCAGAATTTTTAAATCTCAAATTGTTTTTATATAGTTGAAATAAATACTTATATGATAAAAAAAATATATAATATAAATATAAAATATGAGATTAGTTCTTTAGAAGCGTTTCAAGCAGACTTTGATTAGGTTTTGTTCATTATCTTTTCATTCATTGTAAACATACATACAGATCGTCGCCCAAATATAAGCACTTATATTATATTAGATCTATAAAATATAAACGATGAAATTCGAATTATTCATAATTATTATTTAAATTCGAATTCGAATTTAAATTCGAATTATTATCATAATTATTATTTAAATCGAAACGTTATTTGAAGACATTTTCGTAAACAATTATTATTAACTTTTGATAAATTTTTACTGATTGCTATTGAATATGTTTTCTTCTGGAATGTTTAATTACAGTACGAAAATTTGCAATTTGCCTCAAGTCAGTTTATTTTTTATTTACAAGTGAGAAAAGATACTTAAAAATTACGAAATTGCAAGTAAAACTGATAAAATTTTCTTTCACAACTATATTTTTTACTCTAATTCGACCACAAAATCTAAACTTAGGTATATAGTTCTACTATACTCGTTCAAAAAGCCCATAAGTCTCGCGCAGCATAATCAACTATTTTATTATTAATGCAATACGTTGTCTTGCAATTTTGTACCATGATGAAAATCCGGAGAAAAGTAATTCAGGAGAACTAATGCCATGAAACCATAAAAGCTAGGTAAATTCTTTCCATAGACAAAATTAAAACTATTAATATGTAACATATGCAAGTATGAGCTTATTACTCGGAATAGACTCAAATAAAGTTAAGGCAATTGTTTGACTAGGAAATATAATAACTCCTCATGTTGTTACATTTCTTTTAAACATTCAGGTCACAACAAGACGAAGACATATTGATTTCATCCCGTAGGCGTATATTGGATTTCGGCAAGGGACCTGTGACAGATCGTCTGCCGGCTATTGAATTAACCTTTGTGTCAGTTGTCAACGATGTCTTTCACATGTCATATGTCTATCTATCTATCTATATATATCTCTCTATCAGACATCCAAATATATATTTTGTGAGGTGTCTTATAAGCCAGATCGTATATTTGACATATGGTAATATGGAAATATGTTTTTTAATATATTTATTTTTGTAACAATATGTCACCTTCCAAGAGAAAATATATAGCAATAGGTCTTGAATTATTATCTGCTTATATGAATAATTATGGTTTTTACAAAAATTGTAAAACCTTCTCATGAGCTTTTTACGATGTTAATTTAGCAGATGAGAAAGTAGTTCTATAATTTATTTTACTTTTTTATATGTTTTGTATTTGATTGTGAATATCAATGCATTATATGACATAATTAACGCTTTCCTTATGATAAAATTATCCGCGAAATTGACGAGTGACACTGCTATACGAGCCAACAAGCCGCACAAAAATTTTATACATAAAATATTTCAATCATTATCAATGAAGATATATATTAAAAATTACAAACTTCGACGTATAAAAATGAAGTGTTTCCGAATAAATTGTGTATAGAATTTTTATTTTTGCCTAAATACTTCTATAATGACAAAAGAAAAGTACGGGCAAAATGACATGGTGTTATATCTTTTATTGATATTTATTTATTTAATAATTATTTAATAATTTATTAATAAAAATGTAACTAATTACATGAAATATTTTCTCCATATAGCACAGACAAAATGACAAATAAGACAAGGGCATAATTTTTAAGGAAACAGTTCAGAAATAAATCGTTTAGTCTTCTTTAAAACATGAAAAATTACCTTTGACAGTTGAATTTTTTTCCCCTCGAGTGAACCCTGTAGTTCTTGCAAATAGTGCTATGACAGTAGACAGAAATTAATAAATGATCTAAATTCCATCAAACATTGGATTATTTCAATAAAATTGCTTGAAATACGAGTACTGGTAAATGTGTATTAGTTTTAATAGAAATAATTATCAAAAACAATAGAAAGTCTCCAAAAATATGAAAAAAAACACACTCAAAATAAACTTTTGAAGGCGAGATGCACGTTTGTACTGATTACTACAATAAGACTATGACAATGACGCTCAACATCTGACCGGAGTGTGATTATAGCTTACTTCATGATACTAAAAAAACGTTACTCAAACTAGACAATATTTCGATAAGGCCACTGTGTCAATTTTTTCAGATATACCATTTTATCCATATTATTCCTATCAACTATATTGAAAAACTTCAATAAGCAAGTGTGCCCAAAATATTCAGAATTTAAAAAGATATTTATTTTAATATTTTTTAATTACAAATTTTATATATTAAAGCCTATGATACTTATACATATATACCATCGGTTTATAATTACTGTATTTACACTGATATTCTATAAGGACAATATCAAACGAAATGATTATTGGCCCCTCGTGCACCATATGGATTCAATTAAATTGAGCAGAAATACATATACAATTTTTAATATCGCATAAAATGTAATTTAGCTTCTAGATTTGTATCATGTGCAATTATTTTCATATAACATAACGAATGCAGCACGCAACAGCCTGGTGCTTACCCTTTTGCTACCAGATACTAATCTATATGCAATGTAGCACAGTTTTCATCACATCAAAGTAATCCCTTTATTTTCATCGTATTACCATTAATTACCCGGACGGGCTGGAAATAAAACAAAAAATTGAAACTGAAAATGCAAAAGAACGACACCGAAAAAGCGCAAGAGTAGCCACACTGCCTCCGGCGAATGGAGTGATATATGCGTTGTGCAAAATGAAAATGCACACATAACTTTTACGTGTATTTATCTAAATATTCGTAATTGAAATTAGCATATTTCGCATACGAGCTCTTTTACCCCAGCTCGAGCTGTGCTCTTGCTAATTACTACTGCAATTTGAAATTAACATAATTTTAATGGCGAGCGACAAAGAAACGATTTCATGATTCATGCCTCACAAAACTCATCACCGTTATGCATCCCTCATATCGCTACAAAAATCCATCTCTTTGTCTTATTTTTCATTTTTAGGTTTTGCACAACTGGGAAATAAAAGGAATCGCTAATTAGTCTCGAAATAATACAACAGAGATTAAACGATGTGGAAATTCAGCTCCGCGTTGCTCCGGTATCGCATTTAATAAATATGCTGAATTGGTTCCGCAATATATTGCGAATTTCAAAGAGTTAACGATGAAATTTCGAATACACGCTATGCGGTTTTAATGAATGTGCCGAATGAATACAAATATGTGGCAAATATTTTAAATTGGAAATGAGTCCATAAAAAACGAATCGAACAACGAATTGAATAATGAAGATTTATTAAATCGCATCAAACTTTATAATTCGTTATGATCGATTTGATTCATTACACCGAACGATGTAAATAAAAATACAAGCGTATTCGCTAGCTTTTGTACTGAAATCGTATAATCGTATTTGATATTTATGAGTAATTCTATAACTATGATTTAACAATTTTAATTGTGAAGGCAGAGCGGGGCAAAAAGGTTCAAATTGACCCTCAGTAATTATTTTGTCGAAACCAAATGAACAACTACCAAACAAGTAACGCGTACCAAACAAATAACTATCGAATTATGTTCAGTAGAATTCTCAATTAATTCCTAATTGCAGTAATATTCTTTGTAGCTATTTTTCTAAAACCTAAATCATTTTACCTCATGAGCTGGATAAAAAAGACCAAACAATAGTTCAAATGTCTTATTCAAAATTTTAAATATTTTTTTTCATTGATTACTAACACATTTTATTACAGAAATTATAGGGTATTTAACCTCGATCTGGTATTTCGTCAGAAATATTCATCACAATATTCGTCACAAATGACTATTAATTCAATTTATCTCTTGTAAAATTACTTTTTTGAATTTATTCTACTTATTATTTTCTATTTTTTTATTGCCTATACCTTTGTCATTATAAAAGATTAGATGATTATTTTTACCACACTTGCATGAAAGTATTTATAGAATTTATATGAAAAAAAACTGTTGAACATAACTTCAAAATACCAATGCATCTTATAAAACAATTAAATGACATATTGAAAATTACAGTCAGGTACCTTAAACTAAATAAAAGAGCTCAAAACCAAAAGAGCTACAAACAAAACAAAATGCTTTTGCTATAAAAATTCATACATGGCCACTTATCTCTTGACATCGACGTCGTAAGAATCAAGATGAAATCTCTACTTATATTTCATTTTCCCTCTACTTCAAAATAGTGTCGTTAAAAATGGTGGTGGACCTTTTTACCCGCGGACCTTGCTGCTCTGATCTACATCTATGTTGCTAAATTTACCAATATAATTTTTAGTGAATGTGCAATTGGACATTTAAAGAAAAAAAAAGTTGCAGAAGTAACAGGTGAATTTATTTAATTTTGAGTATAATTATATAATTTTTATTTTATTTGTTCCTGAAGAAGTCCACAATATACGCAGTACTCGAAACTAAAATAATCATTTTTTTTTAAAAAGGAGATTTTTAGTTCAGAAAATTATAACCATTGACATGGTTGTCGCATTAATATGGTTATAAAATCATCATCCTTAATTTGGAATTTCCAAAGTCTTCAGAAATCCTTACATTATATAACGTTTATTTATATTTTTTCTGGTTTATGTTTCATATTTATGCCATAGCATTAAACACAATTATCAATAAAAACCAAACACATATCTGAGTCTCTCTGTCCCATCTTGTCAAACATGCTACAATTAGTAGTAAAAAACAAAGCTTTCAAACTTTGTCCGAATAAGCTTGTTTGTCCATAGTTCGTGATATAATTCCCTCTGCTCATAATTGGATATTGTGTATATGTAGGTAATTCAGTTGCCATTTTAGAATCTCGTGCAATGTTCCTATAGATAACACTGCCAATTTGCTATTGGATTGGCAATATTTCTCTGTTTGTAGTAAAACTACAGCTTCGAACATGATTAAGTACGTGTTCGATTTCATGAAATAAATAGAACTTTAGAGGAAAATAAATACCGATTGTAAACGAGAATTATATGACCATTACTGATTTAACTTCTGTAATAGATGTACCTAAAATATAAAAGAAGAAGATTTTATAGTTCTAATGATGTTCTGTCGCAATATTTTATACCTCATTTTTTCATATTCAAATATTATACAAGTTGTGTGTATGCAAACATTTATTTATAGTAATGCCTTCAATGATTTTTTGAATCCTTGTCATTAAACTTCTAATAATTCGTTTTTTCTCCGATATAGATCAAACTGCAATCAAGCTTTTATTTACATAACAGTTTTAATAGTTGCGTTCAATTATTTTTGGAAAATATATTAAAATGGGAAATGAAAGCATGTTGTGAAATTTAATCGATAATTCCAATTGACAAATTATCCCAATGCATTATCATACTCTCAAATTCATCTTGCTTAGTGTTGACAGCATGACGTAAAGTGAATTCGTTTTTCTCATATTGTCGGCTTTTCCGCCATGTGGAAAGTCATTCAATTGGAGCAAAAATCTAGTCGCATTCATGGAAAAGCAAGGCGAGGCAAATAAGCAAAATAACTGTACATCCTGGAATAAGCTACTCACAAAACTTGGAAAATATATATCGAAATACAATATTTGCACGAATCAGAGATTGATACACGATTTTTTAAAAACAATTTAAAAATAATGAATTTTAATAAAATCCTAAAATTCCAGATTTGTTACAGACATCTATAGTATTCTAAAATGAATATAATATAGAATTCAAATGTGATTCAAATAATAAGTAAAAATCTGATTATGTTCATACTTAATTTCTCTAATAGTTGTAAAATTATATCCTCTCTAAAACGTGTGAATTAGAAAAAATCAGCTCAAACATTGTATATCATCGTCTTGTAATAAAACAGAAATTATTCAGATATCAACACGGTAATCAATATTCTCGTATGGAATTTATTAATAAAAATTCGATAAAACAAAATAAATTGATAAAGGCAAATGATATAACATGATATATAATGATATAAAAATTTTATTTAATTATATTTTAAATAAGTTTGTTATAAAAATTAATGTAATATTAATAACATGTTCTATAAACCGATAAATAGAATTTTAAATCTGTCGATCATACAGTTTCAAATTCAACCCTTTTCACACGCGAATTGCAGAATTAACATGTACTTTGCATCGGCGGCATATGAATGGAAAGGGTTAAATACCAGAAATAATCAGAAATAAATCTGACAATAACTACATCACTCTCAGATGTAGATTTTCATTTTCACCATCAAATCCTGAGCACTATAAAGACCTATAAAAAGGACTTACAAGGTTGAGAGACTTACTGCTGTTTTTCAAATGTGTTTGAACAACAGTCACCAAAAGTTCTATGAACTGTGTTTACTTCAAAGAAAAACCGAACATTTATTAAAACTATCATAAACAAAAATACTTACAAAAACAAGTACAAACAAGTTTAATTCAGTCAAGTTCTTCAGTTTTTTCAAAATTGACCATTTGATCAATAAGGTACCTAATGTAGTTCGCGTTTCACTTCAGCGTTCTTTTAGAGGTTGTTAATGGAAAAATAATTTTCAATTCCTCATCTCGGTTTGAAACTCCTGTCAATATTAGGATAAATTGCATAAAATTGATCCATAAATTTCACCTATTGGCAAAGACAATTTTTTTAATTGCTTCAGATCATGATTAGAAAGACTAGCTGCTGTTCCTGAAACTATTTCTTTGACATTCTTTTAATTTGTTGGTTAAAGCCTTTCATTAATTCCGTCATTTCTACCCACAATCATAAATGGGAGACTCATGAAACCATGGGCATAAAAAAAGGTTAATCGATGTAGCAGGTATGTCTCTGTACTATTTAAGTTATGCATTTGAGAAAGCTTTAAATGCCTGGAATTTGTCAAGTCGAAGATTAAATTCCAATTACTCTATAGCTCCTACTATCCTTTAATAATGCACTATAATATCTAGAGTGAGTTATCAGCACCTTTAAGATATTTCAACAAGCTACGAGTATGCATGCACGTCTACGTCTACGTCTACGTCTATGTCTACGTCTAGCCACCTCGTCTACTTAAAGCTTACAACACACAAAAGATTCACACTTGATACTGCGAACCCGCGCGGATACGAAAGCGAATGATTTATGACCCGAGTGCAGTATCATGTTTATTTTTCATAAGGTTGAGAACTGCATTTTGAATATACATGGAAATAGGACATTGATAAAGGATTCATGAATAAGTGTATGAATTTTATATGGTGCCAATTATTAGCCCTTTATACTCAGGTGCCGCCGCTTCGGTGACTAAAAACGTATTACGTTTGCAATGCCCGAGTGTAAAGAGTTAATTCATGTTTGTATGACATTTATTTTAAAATGTAAAAGTATTTTTATGGTAATGTTCATCAAAAATCTATAACCTTAGAATGCCTCAAAATCTGCATACTATCTAATTATTACTAAATTTACACACTTCTATAAAAGATTTAAATGACATGCATCAGCATTTTTAATAGTAATGATAATTTTCAAATTATTATTTTTTTCAAATTCATAATGATTTTATTTCAATTTTTTAAATAAACATTTACTTAAAAAAATTATTCCATGATTAGAAATTTATTTATAATCATTATATATTTTATCAGTTAGTAATAAAAATATAAGTTAATGTATTTATATCTTAGGATAGTTATACATGAGTATATAAATTGTATATAAATATGTATGTATAAACTAACATAAATAAAAAAAAAAATTTTTAAAAACAAGACCAAAACTTAGAAAAATATATGTTCTTGTCACTAATTAAAATAGTTTATATTGCTTAAATATATTTTATATACATTTTAAAATTACTTATTTATTGTTCTTTTTTGTTTTTATTTTAATTTCTGCAACTTCTTCCTTTTATAGTTACTATACATAAACACCAATTTATCAGAAAAAATGAACAAAACTGTGTTTCATATTTTGTTATAGGGTAGGGCGGGGCACAAAGGTCCAGCTTGATTTTGAGCAATTCTAATGTGAAAACAAAATAATTATTAACACATATCAAACAAAAAAAATTAGCCGACTATTGTGAAAACAAAATAATTATTAACACATATCAAACAAAAAATTAGCTGACTATGTTCAGCAAAACACCCAGCTAATTCATCATTGACGAAATGTTATTTTTTTTGCTGTGTTTCAAAAATTTGTAACCTGGTCCTTTTTACCCGATAGGCAAAAAAAATTGAGGCATCAGGAAGCAAATAGGTTCAATGGCTTATTTTAGTTTTAAAAGGAATTTTACAAAATATTACCTACATTATTCAACCAATGCAAAATATAAATTTTATTGGTGCATTTCTTCAGATATAACACTGTAAATAACCTTGATCTAGTATTTAGTCAGCAGCAAAATTTTCTTGTAAAAAAGCTTTTTTGACTTATTTTATTATAAATTTACTTTTTATTTGCTATTTTCTAATTTTACATTTTAGCCAGGGTAAAGGTTTAGTTGGTCCCTTTTACACCATCAGATGTAAGCATTTATAGAGGTTATATAAAAAAACTGTAGAATCTAACTAAAAATTAACAATTCATCTTATAAAACAATTAAATATCGTATACCTAAAAATTATATTAAAGTCTCGTAAGTTAAGCAGCAGTGCCCACAACCAAAGCAAATAACGAAAGAAATACGTTTGTTAATGATTTTCATATATAGCCATTTTTCTCCCGTAAGAATCAAGGTGCTGGCTGGTTATTTATCTTTTTCTATCTACTTGCAAATATTGTTGTTAAAAATTTCTTAACTTTACTGATTTTTGAGATATCTTCGCTATAAGCCCCGCTCTACCCTATATTCAGAAGTTGAATTGAAAATTTTCAAAGCAGACCATACATTTTAATAATTAAGTACAAGAGATTTTTTTGTTCTCTATTTTATTTACAACTGTCCAGTTAAGGTTATTTAGTAAATTTGGCGAATTTACAATTGTCAGGCATAAAAAGACTTTGTATAGTATATTGACATGTTAGAAAAACAACTCAATAGTTGTTTTTCTCTTCGTTATGATGTTAACAATATTTTAATGATAATGATATAATCTTAACTATTTACTTAGGGGCCGTTCAAGTATTACGTAAGCACTATAGGGGGGCAGGAGGGTTGTTGATTTGCTTATTTTGGGTTCACATGGGGGGCAGGGAAGTCTGGATGATGATTACGTCATAGGTAGTATTTTTATTTTTTTACATTAATTGCAAAATGTTTACGTAAGCATGGGGGTAGGGGTTAAGAGCTTTGCTTACTTTCGCTGGCAAGGGGGATGGGGAGGGGGGTAAATAATTGTAATAAATCTGCTTACGTAATACTTGAACGATCCCTTATAAATATTTTCTTATAAATGATAACTATGTTATTGCAATTTTTATCAGGAAAATTGATGGCTTAGATCAAGTGGAGATTTTCTTTTCAATCTACGTTAATAGTTCTCTGTTAGTAAGGAGTTTGCTAGTGAATTTGGATGACTGATGAGCATATTTCTATATTTATGTGCTGTTTTTGTCATTACATCTTTTATGGTAGGTGTGTTCGTAACGAGATGAATCAGCCAGTTTGGGATATATATTGGTGCTAAGGCAATTTTCTAAAATTTGTTCTGAAATTTTTGAATTATTTCTATATTAGTCTTATGAGCACTGCAAAATTGTATTTCCATAGTACCAGAGATAATCAGTGCAACATAGTATATAATCAGTGAATGAATTGTGATCAAACTAAACAATGAATAATTTTACCTCGTTATTTTTTATGCTAAATTCTAACAATTCTAGAAGAAGCACAATATAACAAAATTTCATAAAAATCGTTTTTTTCCATTTTTCCAATTTCAAATTCCGTCCGAACAAAATCCGATCGATCCAGGCGAATCACATCTTCGAATATTCAATCTACGCAGCGTTTCTGTCGGCAAATGCAATTTCGTCACCGGCTGCACACGTAGATTTACGCTCGCGGGCGCATACACAAACTAGGTCGGTTTGTTGTGCTTTATGGCAGCGCGGAATATTTGGCGCCCTGTGCGCGAACGCGAGGATATTAACTAAATCTCACATTAGGCAAACAAAAGCATTAGAGAGAACGAATTTATAATCGAGAATCGGTCGGAATTTGCATTCTCTACTAATTCGTTAAGTTTCGGCGAACATGGGTGTAATGAAGTTGATATAGTAACTGGTATAGGAGACTTGTCTGCAACCCTACATTTTGTTATGTTGGCAATGTAAAATAATAGTTGTAAAATTCAGTGATGTTCTATCTACTGTCAGAAAATATATTGACACCGTAATAGTTTATTTCCAAGCATAAACTATTAATACTTTCTAGTGATTATATATATGAACTATGATTTTCTAAAAATTCTATTGTAGATACCCGACACGAGAGTGTCGCTTCTTTCAAAATTATATTATAGAGCAGGCCTTTTCATGATTGAATTAAAAATTAATTACAAATTGGAGATATTATAATGGTAGCGATCTCTATGATTAATTAATTAGATTAGATTATAATTAGATATTAGTGAATTATGAATATCTCGTCACCATAAGAAAAGTGAATGAAAGCACGATTTAGTTTATATTGATCATCACTTTACTCGTATACCTCTTGCTACTTTTGCTAGTCTCTTTGTTATTATTAGTTACAGGTATTTATTTTCATACATTTATATCCCCTACCCCGAAGGGTAACAGGTTCGATGGAAAAACCCTGATCAAATCTTGACCAATAATGAAAACCGCATCGCTGATTGCTGAATTTTTTATAAAAAATATAGGTAGAAATTTTGAATTCGAAAGCAATAAATGCTTACTTGTTCCATTCATTTCTGTGCATATCATGATTTTATTTACAAAATAACGCAACACATTCTAATAATTTCTTTATATTTTCCAATCATATCCCAAATAATTAAAAAAAAAATAGAAAAAAAATATTTTTTTTGCAAATTTTATTAGTAAGGTTTATCGTTGTGCTACCTCTATCTTTAATTTCTCGTTGGATAAGTTATAGTAATCTCAAAAAAAACATTTTTTATATATCTTTATGTTTCAAGACTTTCTGAACATTTTGGCATACTATAATAAAATGATATAGTTAGTGCATATGCTTGCGTGTGTATGTGCGGATACAATATTTCATCGACGGTTTTGAGAGCCGGGATCAACCGACTCGAATGATTCCAAAAACATTCGAGATTTATTGACAAGGAGATGTGCTAATAAGTTTAAGTTTTTGGAAGAGGCAGGTCCAGCCGTTTTGAAGATACAGAAGAAATTTTTGGAAAAGCAGGGAGACGTGCTGATTAATTTTTATAAAAAACAGATCTAGCGTTTTGAAGTTACAGAAGAAATTTTTGGAAAGACAGGTTCAGTAGTTTTAGAGATCTAACAAAAAAGTAAAAAAAAATATCTGGAAGTCTAAAATGATTATTAGACACATGCACATCAAATTGTAAGATAATTTATAGAGATTTACCTAAGAAGTATAAATTTTGTTTCCATTTTTATGGGTTTCGTATTAAGGTTTGCATCACTAGCTGATTGATTGAAATTAGAACCTCAAGGGAGGCATATTATCACATCCAAGTCAGCACCGCAAATCAGTGATGTCAAAATTAAGTTAAACTTGAGGCCACGTTTTAATAAAATATTAATGAATTGATGGCCATTCTCGTTTTTCAATTTAGTATATTTAATATTTTGTTAATTATTAATATGCAAATTTATAAAATTTTCTTACATTTCTTATAACGGCTTCAAATTTTTATTTCGAACATTTCAATTGGTATACATTAGAAAAAACTAGATCAAATTTACTAAAATTGAATAAAAACTGTTGTATACACGTTTATAATAATATCTTGATTTAAAAAAAAATATTATGCTAAATGCATGCTTATTTATCGGTTTCTCACTGAAGTTGATTTTTAAAATAACAAAAAATAATAAAGCCCATTAGGCCATTTCGGGATGTATCATCAAGGCACTTTTAATGGCAAAGAATGTATTAATATCCTTAGTATTGTTTTTGTTTTCTTCTATGGAATATGAAATATTTTTTTATAAATATTCAACAAAATAACAATATAAATATCAGATATGACCAAAAAATTACAATAATAAGATTGACCATTGATATTTTATGATTCATTTACCTAACCGTTGCTAATTCCAGTATTCATTTTGCTAAAAAGCTGAAATATGTTACAGAGTCTTCGCATTATACAAAATGAGTAAGGTAATAGAGAGAAGAAGAATTACTATAATCTCTCGGGAAATTATCAAATCGTTCACAATGCCACCAAGAACTCTAGAATGACTGCGCAGCCCAGGGGCTGTCATGGACCGTTTTATAATAGGTTACGCGGCTAAGACGAGACGAGACTGAATAGAGAGGGATTACCCGGGGTA
The DNA here is from genome assembly GCF_003426905.1 of Ctenocephalides felis. Taxonomy (NCBI): domain Eukaryota; kingdom Metazoa; phylum Arthropoda; class Insecta; order Siphonaptera; family Pulicidae; genus Ctenocephalides; species Ctenocephalides felis. The sequence continues at coordinate 12,163,125 of NW_020537646.1, read as the reverse complement.
ACATATCAGGGAATAAAAAACGAATATTGTAGATTTTAATAATTGATGTTTTAATTAATTTTTTCTGCTCACTGACGTCTGAAATTGAATATTATATTGGGTCACATGTAGATGGAAAATGTCATTTACAAAATCTATTTACAAAAGAGAGTATGGGAAATTAAATTACAAAGTTAATGAGAAAAATTAGACGCAACAATTATACATTATTGTGAACATGTATAAATTCCAGTAGGGTAAGTTAGAGTAATCTCAAAAAAATCGAAAATTATTTTTTTATATATTTACGTTTCACAGGTTTCTGAACATTTTGGCATACCTTAGAAAAATGGATGTATATGTGTGTGTGCTCGGATGCAAATTTTCGAAAGACGAATCAACCGATTTGGATAATTGAAAAGAGTTCGATTCGCATTGATGAGGAGACGTGCTAAATTAGTTTTTGGCTAAGGCAGGTTCAGTCGTTTTTAAGATACGGGGTAAAAAGTGCCAAAATCAGCAACTCGGTTTTTGAGAGAACGGAGTGTCGGATTTGAATGATTCAAAAATAATTAACAAAATTTAGTAGCGATAAAATATTTGAGAAGGCTAGAGTCTAGAGGTTTAGAGGATCTAATAACAAAAGTAAAAAATGCTATTAGGCGGTCAAAAATGCTCATAAGACATATGCACATAAAATTATCAGAGATTTTCAATTTTTTTTTCCAAAAAAAACAATTAAATTGTCAATAATACAAATTCCAGGACGCAAAAGTAAACGTTTCAAGATGCCCATTATTATTACGAGCTAATACAAGTTTTTCTAATAATTGATCCTATATTCTTAAATCAATTTTGAATTTTTGTGTTTTTACTATTTTGTGTCAAATTTGAAGAAATAATAATATGAAATGAATAACATTTGATTAATAACAAATGAGAAAACATCGTTAGGCGTAATAAATCGATAACTACTAGTAGGTTCTAGGTTCAAACCAGATAAATGAATGAATATTAAACTTAAATAAATCAATAATAAAAACCAGAGTACATAAAATATAGAAAAGATTACAACAACAATTATTTAAAAATTGATAACTATACTATAATTACAACACTTTATGCTAAAAAAGTAGTAATTGCAGCTAAGGATCATATTTTAATTTTTCAAAAAAATTTTTGAAGAGATATAATTTATCACACTCAATAATAAAACTTTCTTTTATTAAAATTTAGTTAAAAAAATTTTAATATTTATTTCATATATATTTATTTATGTTTAAACCATATTTTTTCTTGTGTAAATTTATATATATTATCTGTTATACTAGAAATTATATATTTAAATTAGTAAAATTTGTTACACTTAAATAGATCAAAAATTAAAAATCAGAGAAAATAAAATTTGACAAAGAATCGATAAAATATGTATAATAGTTGAAAAATGAATCAGAGAATAAAAAAATCGAGATGAAAATACTCATACAAAAAAAAACTTAGAAGTTGAGCAAAGTCAAACATCAATTAATCAAATGAAATATAATAATAATAATTGACATTCATTAAGAAATTTGGTTTCTTCTTCCCTATATTGTAAAAAGTGGCTTAAAGTTAAAAAAATCATCCTTTGTTATTAGTGTTAACTTAATAATATTTATTATTTTAAATTCAATTAATTCATATTTAAAATTTGATTTAATTAAAACAGTTTCACATCAGCCTCGTATATTATACTGCAACAATCATGTAACAATGATCAGTTAGAGTTTGGATTCTTCTAAAAAACTATTTCAAAAACAGATAATATCCAGTTGAACTTTTTAATCGTGAACTTTACAGAAGTTCGTACATATCTTTTGTTGGTGGTTCACTTTACTCTAGGAATCACATGAGTCCTGCTGCAGGAGCTAATTTATTTAAGTGCCCGTCGGCGTAAAGAGCATTCATTTACTGGGTAGATATTGTCTCTTGTGAGAGTGATATCAAAAAAAGGTTTCTGCTAGAGAAAATTCAACCTATAATCTAGAAAAGAAAAATGAATATGCCACAGTTTTTAATGGAAATTATTACCAACTTTACTTGGATAAGGTAATAATATAAATTACCTACATTTTTTTTCAAATCTACTTATACCTGTTTGAAATATGATTGATAATTTGTTTGTTTCACGAATACTATTTGTATTCAATCTGTATCATCTTTGAATCTCTTCTTAGGCAAACACAAAAATTTTTATCGCAATTGGACCAATCATTTAGGAGGAATTCCATACCTGACACACACACAAAAGATCTATTATTATAAAATATAATTTTGCTTATTCAAAACCTCCCAGATCGCTGTCTTTCCTTATAAATTAGGCACCTGCCATTTTGTGGCGTCGTTTGCCATAATGAATATACTCAAGGGTGATCTCATATGGACGTCGTCTATGGGAATAAAGCCAAGTATTATTGAAATATCCCTCTGATGTTTGGTTTGGCTAATTATTTAGCATGTAGATAATCTCTCAGACTTCATGAAGCACTATAGGGTTCATTCAATGCATTTTGCAGTAATAATGGATGATCAATTGGTGCTGGATAAGCAAACAAATGATGCTCACGATTTTTCAAATTTTGTTGATTGTATGTAAATACATACGATCCAAATGGATATAAAATAACTTTAGAATTTTTATATACAGGTATCCACATTTAAATTCTAAAATCAACTAATTAAGCCAATAAAATTTTTTTTGCAAGAACTTTTTTATATGCTGCATTTGAACTCATGCAACATGTTGAGTTTAATATAAATGTTGAATGTGAGTTGAATACCAGTGTAATTAGTAATTCAATATTATTAAATAAACATCTAAACATTATTGGATGTATCGACAAATATTTTATAGTAATCCTAATGCACACAATATTTTACGAATATTTGTTTGTTGAGGCTTGCTTAATTTTCCGATAATTAGTGCTACCTATGATTTATTATCTACTGATTACTATTAAATATAAATATTATTTCTATCATAATATTGATTCTCTGGTAAAACTTTCAAACATTGTAGAAATGTCTAAAAATTATTGAGGTTGATGAAAATTAGCGAGTTTTATGGAAAGATAAAAATAATAAAGTAATAGTAAATTGTCATCTAACCAAAATCATAAAAATCCGCGCTTATTTACCTTAATATAATGATCTTCATTTAATGTCAATTTACGACTCTAGGATACAAATAACGACCTTTTGATAGTAGGTAAATAAAAGTTAATTACTACTATAAAATCTTCCCAGTGTTCTTAACATTTTCCTTTGGCAATCAAAGATCAAAGAGATTATGTGGACATAATAAAGCTTATTATTAATTACTATTTTATTTTCAGCTTACATTTAATATACATATAATGACTATAAAATAAATTAACTTAAATACACTACATCGATTTTTATATTTAAATATAATGTAAAATATATATTCGAATATTTGAATTAATAAACCAACTAATGACATCATAATTTTTGTCTAATGATTGATAGTATTTTAGAAGATTAAAATTATCTTATCGTAATTAGCAACGTGTGAAATTATAGATCAATGAGAATATCATCAGTAACCATGCTTTTTATATAAATTTGAAGTAAAGTCGTTAAATCTTTGGCCAAATCTAGCATAGTAGTCGTGCCTTTGTTCTGCAGTCATTCTATCCAACTAGAAACAAAGTAGTAATATTAATTTATAAATAATTTATTATTAATAAATGTATATGGACAACCAAAAGTAATATGATGTCAAAACAATATTATGCAAATGATTGTGAACATTTTGATATAAATGCAATGGAAGTAGATTACAAATGATTAAAGATGATCAACTAAAAGAAGGTTGGTAATTTTTATAATTTCATAAAATTATGATTCATGCCTAACTAGATTCTAAGGTATTGTAAAAGATGGTATAACGCGTCTTCTAATCATAAAACATGGCATTGATTTGTTACATGATGGATTTGACTAATATGATGGTGATTGAAGTTGACCTTTAAATTTATATGATTACCAAAAGTGTTATTTTAATTTTTATTTTCATTTCCTCGTTTTATTTCCTAACCGACCAAAAACCGCTTGTAAATATTTACTCGGAGTTTGTCAACGTCTATTGTTTTAAATACCTAATTAGGAAAACGTTAGGAAGCCAACCCGTGTAAATGAAAATAAGCAAACAAAACTTCCACTTTGTTCCACATGGCCGGACTTGTATGGGAGTGTGTATGTATTTTTCAAATCCTACGGACAATTTTCCGGCGGTTACACTGGAAAGCCGGCACTCAAAGTACGTCGCATCGCGTGGATGCAACTAATCCTTTGGCACGGCAGTAGTGTCAAAGGTACGGTGTAGGATTTGATGAAATCATTTTAGACTGATATTATATGTTAAAAGATATATAAATAAATTGTCAATTTTGGGCCCAGCGGTGGCGAAATCGATTCGGTCAAGGGCTAGCCCAAACCAATCTCAAATTCGCCGGTTCGATTCCAGACAAATCCGACATCAGTCAAAAAGGCAAAGAAATAACAAATACGAGATATATGTTATTTATAATTCAGATAGAATTATAAAAACTTAGAAAAATAATTATTAATTTCTACAAGCTATACGTTATATTAAATTAGGACAGTTATTCAAAATTACAATGAAGAGGCTGCTTATTTTCAAACCTTCATGATTATTTCAAAAAGTAAACAGATAATAATTACATACTATATATTGAAGACGGTGAATATATTATTTGGGTGCTTACAAAAATAGTTCGTAAACAAGATTACACCAGAAAAAAAAATTAATGTAAAGGACATACAATTACAAATTACTTCGAATATTTAATGAACTTCAATAAAAATATTAGTTTCTCGGCCAAATGTATCAATAAACTGAACAAATTCATGTAACATGCAAAAGTAACGGTAAAAAGTTGACCCTCATTTCTCTAGATTTCGACACCTTTGCCCAGTACTAAAGTCGACCCTCTCACAAAGGCTCGTGCAATATTACTAAATCCGTACTACACGATAAACACAAAAGCCAATGCAGTGTGCATTGAGGAAATCCTGTACTAAAGCCCGTTCTTTGACCTCCATTCAATAAACAGAAATTACTATGCTACTACTTTCGATCCTGTACTTGATATTATTCGACTTAGGGAACAAAAATTCAATTCACAATTTTTAGACTTAGAAAAAGATCGAATTGTGCCGAAAATAATCTAAGAAGACAAGTCATGATAAAAGAAAATTTCTTGTCGTTAAATAGTTGGCAAAGTGTTAAATTTTCTGAAATTCAATTAAAATTAATCTTTACAATTTTCACGGTGTTCTAATATTATCAATAGTCATCAGCACTTTTCGCTGGTATAACATCGATAATACTAATAGGATTAGCGAAACACAAGAGATTATTCCTATTCAATTAGCATTTCGATTGAATCGCGCACAGATAACATAATTATCATAATTACACTAACTCGGATCAGTGCCAAAATCCCAAAGGCAAAGCTGTATTATGACCTATTACATGTTTGTAAATTTATAGAAGATAATAATAAATTATTTTTCAAGAATATGAATATAATAAAAATCATATGAAAGTTTAAATTGTGAACCAATGTTGTGAGTTAAGGATTTTCTGTTAATAAAAATAAGTTTATTCCCCTGGTTAATATATAACTATCCATTGATGACGTGTTATTTATTGTGACAATGGAATTTTTATTCAATGATATGAATTAGATGTTCTTTCACTTACTTCGCTTTGACTGAGGGGATTTACAACAGAACCAGCCGGAAATTCAAAATTTCTATTTTCGCTATATTCGTGCTTTTTGCTATAAGAGCCCTCAGACGAAAACTTAACACGACCATTTTCTTCACGCATTTCATCAGCGCTTTGAGACTGAGCTGCAACTTTGCCATCTCTAGTGTATGTACCACGAACTCCATCAGTCCGCTCATCACCAAATCTTCCGGAATCGTGATAACCGTAACCCATAGAGTCACTAGATTCCTGACGGTAAGATCCGCCTGGAATTCCAGCACCCACAGCTCCTAATAGATCACTTGCTTCTTGGCCCATATCATGAGCACTACCCCGACTAGCAGCCCCATATGTTCTATCCAATCTTTGTCTATCATCATCATATCTAGACTCGTGCTCTGATCTTGCAGCCATTGATGATGCTGATTGGAGTTCACTAGTTCTACCACCAACGTTATATCTAGACGGTCTATAGTTTTGTTGGTATCCACTAGAAGCGCCGCTATCATAAGAACCAACTCTTGCACTACCTCTACTCAGTAAGTCTCTAGAACTTTGCTGTTGTGCGTAAGATGATGCTGAAGACGCAGCAGCGCTGTATGTTTGTTGTACCTGTTGTTGATCATCATCATAATCATCAATAACTTGAGTCGCAGGCAAAACACTATTCCTATCAGTAGTGCCAGTACGTCTGTTCAAGCTTTCAACAGTATGATCAAGACTGGCGATGCGTCTATCAATTTCAGATTTACCACTGTAAGGTGCACGAATAGTTGCTGTGGGTCCACGGTATGACTCTTCATAATTGCGATTGCCATAGTGTTGGCTTTCAGCTGTCCGTAAAACTTCTGTTTGTGCAGGAACCACGGGACGACTCACACGTCTTTCATCGTGAAGACTATCATATCTTCTTTCATCTTGACGATTGTATTGAGAATGGCTTGCATCGTGAGCAGAACTTGAATATGTAGCTGGTATGGTACGTTGAGGTTCCTCTAATTGATTTGCGCTGTATTGCCTGTGCATCGACGCTGATTGACTTTGGCTTTGACTCTGACTCTGACTTTGTACAGCAGGTCTTGGTACTACTGATGGATAGTTACGAGTTTCTGACGCAGCATACCTATCAGAAGCTGCGTAACGATCAGAAGCAGCTTGTTGATGAACGCTTTGTATGTTACTAACAGGTCGAGTAACTCCCGAGTATCCCTGTAATCTGTTTGCTTCACGATAACGTTCACTATCAATATTGACAGCACCGACTTGAACTGGGGTAATAACAGGTACGATCCTACTGGATTCAGAGCGAGCTGCGTATTGGCTGGCAGATTCTGATCTGTGTACACCAGCAATACCTGAACCAGAAGCTGGTTCGCAATCATCGACTATCAAATTACCAGCAGCAACTCTGGAGAGCTGGTTTGATGCATGGTGACTAGCTGAAGAGCCACTGGTCATAAAGGTAGGGATTCCCATTGGTCCAAGCGCTGGTGCTGCTAGTGGTGTACCAATTTGCGCCCACCGCAAGAGTTCCTCTCGTTTTCTTTGAGCTTCGGCATCCATATTTTCTTGTTCTTCATAATTTCCGCCCATGTTACCTGTTTGTTTACGCAAGTAACCGCTTTTAGAGTCATCGTCAACTACTTTGCCATTCACAATCTTTCTTGAAGAACTGGAGTATTGGAAATTTTCTTGTTGGCGATGTTGAAGCTCAGCGCTCACGAATGCAATAAGTAGCGCGGAGCAAAATATAAGCAAGGATATTCTTCCCATATTTCTAAAAAATATTACAGAAATTAAAAATAATCCCGATTTTCTAAATACAAAATAAATGCAACAAATTTCAGGAAGCACAAAACTAGCATTGCTGAATAAAATCATCGTATAATGCATAACAATAATATTGTAATATGTATGGCGTATCATCAGCAAGCACTTCTCATATATCATATTATATGTCATAAGGATTTCAACTACTTTATTTTCGCATTGTGACACAACGGAGGAGAAACGATAACTCTCCTTCTAGCAGTCGACTCGCAGACAAATAAAATATTCAGTTGAAGCGAATGGCTTATGGTGTGCCCGAGAAACACGGATACCGCGATACTCACAGGTAGCGCGAAATTCCTTTGGTTTCCATACCGAGATCTTTCAAATGGTAATAAATATTTGAAATAAATTCCAGGGTTAAAACGTTTAGGCAAACATTTAACAGAAACAAAATAAAAACACTCGCTTTTTAGTAAATTTTATATGTTCAACATTGTTGAACATGTTGAAATTTTATAAACAGATTGCCTTTATATAATAAAAACACCTAGAATACGCCTTCTAACATTTTCAGTAGAAACCAAAATATTCCAATCACTAGGTATGACATACTGAATTCTAGCACTTTTAATAAAATTTAGAAACCAAAGCTATTTTGATGGTAAATCCAAATGACAAAAATTCATTAATTTCTTGAATTAAAAAATTATATATATAAAATTCTTTGAATCTACGATCATGTATTCTTCCGAAAAGATAAAATAAGAGATATATTTCAAAAAAATTAAACCAGAAGTTTTTAGTTCTAAAATCATATTTTTTATGATATTTGGAAATCAAAACTATCCCAATAATATAGACAAATAATAATATTTATTATCAATGTATAATATTATATAGGAAGTTCATTATAAGTTCTTTGAATAAAGGTATAATAATAACAAATAACTGTAATTGAGAATTTCAATCGCAAGTTATATATATATTTTTAACTTCCCGTAGGGTAAGTTATAGTAATCGAAAATGAAAATTTTTATAAATCTTTACGTTTCAAAACCTTCTGAATATTTTGGCATACCTTAGAAAAAAAGGATGTATGTGTGTGTGCGTGTGTGCGTGTGCATGTGTGTGTGTGCGGATACAAATTTTTGTCAACACCGATAAACTGATTTGAATAATTAAAAAAACATTCGATTCCTATTGATAAGGAGACGTGCTGATTAGTTTTTGGCAAAGGCAGGTAAAGCCGTTCCAAAGATACGCGGCAAAAAGTGCCAAAAATGGTAACTCGATGAAGCAAATTATAGAAATCATTAGAAAAAATGATTTGACAATAAACGAAATAATTGAAATAAATACTATATATTAAAATATAAGTTTAAATTATTTTAATTTTAGTTTGAAGTCATTTTGCATGTATTTCAAAAAGCAGAAATTTATTATATATAAAGATGCAAATCTGGCAATAACTGCTAGAATGTTAAATCCGTATATATTCGTGAAAATCTCGATACAGAGTAAAATCGTGAGATTTTTCCACCAAGTTAGCATCCGTCGTCTGAGTAATTCATGACGGCATTTGTAAATTATGACCACGGTTCACGGGTACACCAATAAATAGAGCAAGGATACGGTAAAAAGTCACCTAAAACTACCAAATGCTTGCTGATTGTACAAATAAAATTTATAGATAAATATTTTATACAGTGGACAGAATAAAGACACATTTGAACTGATTTTTTGTATTAGAAATGTATCTGTACAATCCTTAAAATTTATTATTACTGACGTTGGTTGTATACTTGCAATAATTCTAAGAAAAATTGAATAAAATAAGATTGTGTCAATGCCATAATGATGAGGTTACGGATAAAAACTGAGTTCAAGCGATAAAACTGATACAGTATTACACCGATTTTTATTTAATAAATTTAATATAAACATACTTCAACTTTACATATTTCTATCACGAATTTAAAATAAAGATACATATAGAAATAAATATTTTACACAACCTTTACTATCCGTTGCAGAGTTTTCTCAATTGATATATTTATTTTAACAATAAATAAAATTATGTAGTATTTATTTTACGTATGTTTACTATAAATTAATTGGCGGTATATCAACCTTATAAAATAAATAAACGCTGTTATTATACCCATGATGATTTTCCATTATTCAATTCATTAAATTATTAGTATTGCTGCGTACAATAAAATATATTGGATATTATTGTAAAACAAACAAGCGACATTATTGGGGTTGATGATCAAAAATATTTTCATTAATTTAACAAGTTGAATAATTTATACATTTTTGTATAATATATAAAATATAAGTGCTAAAAGGTTCGCAAAGTATTTTTTTTTTTGGAAATTCTATAATTATTTTACATAACTACTGAATATTTTTGCAAATTTAATAAAATAATTAAAAAAAATACTTAAAAAAAATCAAAACAAAAAGAAAAATTATATAGCCTCAGAACAAAAAATGCTGCTCTGTATGAATGTTTCAGATAGATTTAAAATGTTACATTTATAAATACAAAAAAACTGAATTAAATTTATAAATTGTACAAATTATACGTTTCGTTTATAATAAAATTATACTAGAGAGTTTGTCATAAAATGTATTTTTTTAAAATTCAAATCGCATTTTACGTAGTTTGTTGTATGTTTATAATAGTTCAAAAAAATAATGAAGTTCCAGAAATATTGAATCAATCATAAAGTTCACTATTTTAGCCTAAATGTGTGAAAAATAATTCTAATACTATTAAATATTCTGTGATATGCACGTCTTGAATTTTGTAAAAATTGAGATACATATAGCTCTATACGATGTAATTACATAAATTTATCTTATTTTGAAAATTATGTTTATTTTTAAACGAACACCGTCAAATAAAATTTAAAATTTATCTAAATCTGCAAATTATAAGCATGTATTCTGATATAAAAATGCAAGCATTGCCATTTTGATAAAATTACTATTAAAAGTTTTTCAGAACGTTTTTTATAAATATGTTCGAAAATATGGAACGTGAAGCAATCTGAGAAACATATGATGTAAATACACGATATGATGTGAATACACAAATTTATCTATTTTCAATTTTATTTTATTTTTTAAAGAGACACCGTAAAAAAAATTTAAAATTATCTAAATCTGCAAAATATAAGCAGTATTCTAATAAAAAAATACAAACATTGCCATTTTGATAAACTTGTTATTAAAAGTTATATAATTTATAAAAAAATGCTAGAAAATATGGAATGTGAAGTATATCTCAGAAACATTTTATGGAATTTTATAAACATTCAAAGCATCATATAAAACTGTGTAAAAAAAATATTTTTCATTTGGTTTCAGTTGTTCTTCAAGTCGACATTCTATCTCACCAATACTAAAAATGTATTTGAAAAATAAATCTAAAATGAGGAAAAGAAGGTATTCAGTTCAGAAAAAGGAGTGATTCGGAAAATTTAATTATAATAATGAATTTTTATATTCGTG
>NW_020537646.1:12106975-12151951 GCF_003426905.1 Ctenocephalides felis | reverse complement strand
TCTATCTTCTAAGAACGCATCATTATGCGTTTATTTTATAACTATCAGTTCATTCATACTGGTGACATTTATTTAATTCACTTTTTTATAAACACGTGGTTTGAGGTTGATGAATAAATTCATTGAGTCAGGAATTTCCTGTGCAGAATCATTAGAACGATTTATGTATTCGATGCAAGTGGCGAAATTTGATAAACTTGGAATTTGAAAATGTGTTTTGAGATAGGTACATAAGAAATTATTTTTAATTGGATCTGATTTTATGTATATTCAAATATGAATTTATAAATTTATGTATATTAACATTGCATATAAAAGTGCTATATAAATATTTAAATTAACTGTAAAATGTGAAATTAAGGTCCCATTAAGGAATTTTCAAAAATATCAAATAAAAAGTGTATAATATTGAATTAATTTTTTTCCAACGTCAGTTTTGACCACGATTTAGTTAGAGATTATTATTCACAAATAATTCTAATAAATCAATTTTTGTTTAAAGAAATGCATTTGTAAAAGCTCAGCAAAAGCTTCAATTTATTTGATTCAATTTAAACGAATATGTTTAAAAAAAATGAAACATCATGGAAGTTTTGCATTCTATTGAAGCAATTGTATTTTGGTTTACTTTTAGATCAAACTCTATAAACGTAATTAGGTCTGATAGACAATCTAATAGAATTGAAGTAATTATTATCAAAGATCACATTTTTTTAATTATTTTTGAAATTTTGCCCATTAATTTTCATATGTGGTTAGTATCAAGAAGTATGGACTATTGTTTCCATTGTCTGCAATATTACAATTATTGTTACTGACAAAATTTGTGTTGTTAATTTGCAAAAGCTCACGAAAAGCTTCAATATGATCACTTTTATAGAAATTGAAATGTATAAACAAAAAGACGATACATCATTGAATCGTTTAAAAAATGAGTTTGATATGACATTATTTATTCTGATTAAAAACGCCAATCTTGATAACCATAATTAGGGTTAGGATACTATTTTGGAATTCAGAAATTGTATTTTAAAAATTTGAAAATTTTACAATTAATAATTATATTATTTTTTGAAAAATTGTCTTCACAGAAATTATTCTACAAAAAAATAAGCTTAACTATTTTTTAGGATCAAGAACATCAAGCATCAAGAAATACAGATTATTACAGTAATAGTTTCAGAAAGAAAATATTTGGCATTTAAATAAATGTAATTTAGATTAATAAATTGAAAAATTATAATAATTTAATTATAATATGAAAAATATTGCATTTTTCTGCAAATTTATATTGATTGTTAATGATTTAGAAATATATTTTTGTTTGTATAAAAGCTTGGCTGAAGTTTCGAATCGTTTTAAAAAAAAAATGGCATTTAAATAACTAGAAAGATAAAAATTAAAAAATTAAAGAATAAATACTTCAAATTAATTAATTGAAAAATTATATAAAATATTGCATTTTTTTGCAATTTAATACTAATTGTTGATAATTTAAAGATACATTTTTGTTTGTGTAAAAGCTCGGCTAAAGCTCCATATATATTTATTATTATTTAGTATGTAATATATAGACATGGTATCGTTTAAATCAATATTTTTTTAACATAATTGAATTCGATTTTGATGACCTTAACTGAAGTTTTTTCATTATTTTATACATTTGATATCCAAATTAGGTCTAGGAGACGTTCAATGGAATTCAAGGAATTGATTACCAATTATCAAAATTTCTAATTATATTTTTGGAATTTTGCTTTGATAAAACGTGCGTATGTATAGCAAAACGTGTATAAATAATAATTAAATTCATTTATATATTTGAGATATTTATACATAATCATAATTACCCAAGTTCGAGGAATAAGGTCATCTTATATGAATGATAACACAGCTATATACAAACTTGACCTCGTTTGATGTTGTAAACTCAATAAGCAAATTTTGACTTCTACGAATTCCAAGGAAACATGAAAAGTTCAAGAACCATTAATTATTAGTGTTATCAATTCGAATACGGAAACTGGATTTTTGGCATTTAAAACAGTCTAAAAATTTATAATCAAGTATTGATTTGTGATTCTCTATTTAAAGCATACAGGCTTCTTTCACATTTTAGGCTTCTTAAGGCTGCAATATTAATTTTTTTTATATATTTTATATTCTATATATATAATATATATATATATATATAATATATTGTTATATAAAATATCACTATTGAATTTTTGAATATTTTTGCACTTTTTCGCCTTTTCCATTCGCACATTTCAAATACGAGTGCTATCTCAAAGTTACACCTTTAATTTCCTGATGCTTTGGTTGAAATGTATAAATTCCCTATAACATTCCTAATATATATATATATATATATATATATTAGGGTGGTCCTTAATATGGACATTTTCGTATTTCTTGCTCCCAAGGGCACAAATGGTTCCAAATTGATAAAAAACTATTCTCTGAAAGTTTTAGCTCTAATATTGTCTTTAAGGTAGTGCGCAATTTAATAAAGTTTTGTATGAAAATGTCATGAAATTTTTTTCTAAAATTTAAAAATTGCTTTCAGCCAAAAAGTTCCAGCAATTTGCATTAAGGCATGATGCCATATACAACTAGTTAATTTTATTTTTTCTGAATGAATTTACATATAACATTCAAACATTAAGATGAACAATTCAAGTATTTATCAATCACAATTTTGTAAAATAATCCAAGAATTTCAGCGACACATAATTACTCTAAATACATTATTAAATTTATTAGTCTATTATAATTCACAAAGTATAAGTTATAGTAATCGTAAAAAATAGAAAATAGAAATTTTGCTTATCTTTCCTTTTTTCTGAACATTTTGTCATGCCTTAGAAAAAATGGTTATGTGTGTGTGGGTGTGTGTATATGTAGTATGTGCGGGTGTATGTTGGATACAATTTTATGTCCATTATTTTGAGAGCACGATTTGATGAATTCAAGAAATCATTTAATATTTAGTAAAATGTGCAGGAAAATGCAATTGATTTTTGGAGAAAACGGAGCGTCTGATTTGAATTTTTCGAAAAAAAATTGTTTGACGAAATGAACAAATTATAAATTTAGGGATCCAACAAAAAAATGTCATTTGTCTGCCAAATATGATCATTAAAAATATTTACATTTAATTATCAGATACTTTATAGAGCTTTCTAATTTTTTTTTTGAGCTCTAAAAAAACTATACTGATTAGATTCCTAATTTTAGTTCCTTTTTGGACAACTTGTATCAAACAGTAGTGAAATCAACTTATACTTTATATAAATATAAAAAATGATATGATTTGAAGTAAAAATAGCCTTATGGAGCATTTGCAGCAAAAATGTTTGAAAAATTACATAAATTTGTTAAGTTCACTTGTTAAGTTATTATTAATTATTTACAAAATAAACGAGTCTTTTTGTATATATAAAAAATAGTTTTCCCATGTAATCAAACTACCATTTTTTTAATGTTTTTATCTATTATGAAGTGTTGGAGGCAAGTGTTTCCTCCTAACATTATAATGCAAAGGCAATTCAATGGGATGTAGTTATTGCGATTACGAGATTATACAACATACCCGCGTAATCTACTTAAGTTCATAATTAAACTCGGCAAGGGGATGGTCTTAACTTATTATCCGAAATAATCTCATTGTAATGAGTGTTTGAGAATATAGAAAATTTCTGTACTGTATATGACTATCATAAACCTTTGAATTGAGTGAACAATGGGAGCCCACACACAACTTAAATTCCGGAGAAACTTTGACATCCGCAGTAAAATAAGGTAAAGGTTTTATGATGAAAAATTATTCTCTCACATTGTTGTAATTGGGATCTCCATGGGCTAATGGTTAGAGCTTTGGCCTTTCTACCAGAAGTTTTCAGCTCCGGTACCCTTGGTCTGCCCGATGTCCATCAGTAGTGACATCGGTTTTAACTTACAAATATAGTTCATAGTTACAAATAATTTTCCAATTGATAATAGTTTTTTTAGGCATATCTGCCTCAAATTAAAAATAATCAGTATCTGTTAGAGATATTCTAATAGAAATTGCCTTTAAAAATGCAGCGTAGGAAAGTAGAATCATTACAGCAGCTCATAGAGCTTAAAATTCTTTTTCTCTTTAAATATAAAAACTTTTGTTTTTCAAATATATTTTAATGAATATGAAAGTATAAATTATGAATTATAAATTTCTTTGTGTTATTCCTGGTGTATTTTAAGTATATGCATTATTATTCAATTTCCCGTAAGATAAGCTATAGGAAAGCAAAAAAATAAAAATTGAAAATTTTGCATATCTTTATGCTTCAGGATCTTCTAAACATTTTGGCATACCTAAGAATGTATGTGTGTGTGTACACTATGAGTGTATTGCATGTTTGGATATAATTTTTTGTCCATGATTTTGAGAGCATGGATCATTCGATTTGAATAATTGAAAAAACAATATATGTGTGTGAGTGTGAGTGTATGTGCATGTTTGGATACAATTTTTATCTATGATTTTGTGAGCACAGATCATCCGATTTGAATAATTCAAAAACAATATGTGTGTGTGTGAGTGTGATTGTATGTGCATGTTGGATACATTTTCTTGTCCAGGATTTCGTGAGCACAAATCATCCGATTTGAATAATTCAAAAACAATTCGATGGGTGAGTATCGTACCTATTTGTTTCTGTTTTACGAATTCTGAATGATATACAAACTTATTACAAATATCTAAATTATTCGAAGATTGTTAGAAACTTTATGAGTTAGAAACTTTAATAAGAAGTCCAAGTTAGAATATTTTATATGACTAAAAACCTCATTGAATATTAATAATTACTTTTATTAATAATAATCTTAAATATTTTTTGGTCCAAAATATTTTTTTAAAGAAACACATATATTTTAAATTTAGATTATTAATTATGCGGCGCCATAGAAGTCTGACCTTGCGCTATAAATCTTTGATCCCATTATTTATTATTACAGATATATTTCTAATACGCGTGAAAATTATATATGTGTATTTTTTATATTGATTTATATAAAATTATATTTACACAAATTTGTGTCGTAGTAATAGTAGCAGTAGAGAATATGCACTGTTGAATTATTCTTTAAAAGTCATTATTACAGTTTTAATTTTTAATCATATGTAATCTTAAATTGTTTTAAACGTAAATGCTTCGTTTTCACAAGTAGTTCGGATATTTTTTTTATTTTTATATATACCCAAATTATAATCATCATATTGTATAATTCAAAAGTGACTTTTGGTGTTGAAATTTTTAAACAAATTGAAAATTTAATTTGGCAGATGTTGAGACTAAATACATCGCTTGTTACTATTATTAATTCAATTTATAAGTTAATTATGTCTACAAATTAAATCAGCTTCATTTACAAGTGATCACATACGTAAAATGTACTTTAATGATTGATCATCTCTTGATATAACATTATTTATTTACCATTAATATACACTTGAGTACATGTAAAACTTACTAATTGAACGCAAATGAAAATGTAAACAATTTTTTGTTTACTATCTACTTGCAGATTACATTATTTGTTGTTGCTTATGTAATTAAATAAATAGTAGTTTTGTCATTTGATAACTTTGAATTCCAGACGAGAATAACTTTTGCGCTTTAATAATAAATAATGATCAATTGAAACTGTGATAGTTTTAACCTCATACCTCAGTTTTGAAGCAATTAAAATGAATATCAAATCTAATTTGTATTGAATATATCTTTTGATGAAAAATGCTATAGAATGCTATAAAATGAGCACTTAGATAGTAAAGACATCATATATCAAATAATCCATAATTAATATGTAACTATTTTTTTCTTTGAATTTATTATTTTAAGAAATAGCTTTTTATAGATCTCAGTATTGGTTGGAATATTTCACATTGTGCTCAATAACAATAACAATAAATTTTTTTTTTATTTTACATAAAATTTGTCTTGTTTTAGTTTTCTTCTTTTTCATTACTTCAAGGGCTAAATTTATAGATCGAATCAAATTAATTAACATTTTATTTGATAATATTTCACAAAAATAGCGAATGTTATATATTTAATATTTTTTCTTCAACTTTAAAATTCATTTAGAGTCGGCATTAGTTCATTATTATACTTCTTGTCCATATATGCATGAGAGCTTCAATTGCAGTATGCCAATAAGGCGTGATAATGTGTTGAAAGAACTTTATTCTGATGGCAATAAGAAATTATTTCTGAATGTACATAAATTGAAAATATGTGCAACAATTTAACATTTGATGTTATAATTAATTTTTGTTAAATTTTGCTTTCAAAGACCAATACGCAAAGGCAATGTCTTTATTACAAATCAGATTTACATTCTAGCATATTAATGTGGATCTTCCTTAAAACTGACACGATGTTGAAAACATTCATAATAGAATATACACTTAAAATGCATTTGAATGCACCAAAATCTAAAGTTACAATTATGAATGTAAAATAGGATTAACTTTCTATACAAGTTAATTTCTAGTTTTTTTTTTGTAACGCTAATAAAATAATCTCACACGGAGAACTTCAGGTTTATTTTTCTAGGATTTTGATGAATCTTTGCATGGCAATAGAGTTGATAGTCAAACCAAGTATCTTATAATATTATAGGCCAATGAAAAGCGGTTTATTTATAAAATTTTGAAAAATCAGCAGCATCAAAATCCCAGAAGTAAACTTGGGGTTCTCCTTGTTCAATTTTTAAACCAACTATATTGTGACGAGTAAAAAAGGGTTGAAGCCTATATTCTACTCGATAGTCTAAAAAATATGATTTTAGTATTTTGACAGTTTTTACTACCAATTCTTATGAAGGCTCGAGTATAACAACGCCATCTAAATCTGTTATTTCGTACCAGTCTTTCATCTTCGATTATTCTATCCATGTATTATAATAATTTTTATAATTTACAACATACATTTGTAATATAATATGTACCATTTAAATGTAGATTATACTGTACTTTAATACAAATTCCAATGTCAGTCACAGCAAAATTGACTAAAATATGTTCTTCCATAATCCGCTCGGAAACGGAACAAACGAACTAATCTGTCCTATGACAGTTCCACTGATTGCAATCATCTGCCGGTATAAATTCGTGATGCACATGGTTTACATATGTAGTTTTGTTATTATTAATTTACTTTTTGTCGACGTCAGCTTTTGATTTTAATCCTTGTATCATGTTTTGAAATTCTACACGATTGTAATTTATCTCTTCGACGCTAAGCTTTGTAGTAAATACCTTTGAAACAAGGTTTTATTAGACGTCGGTTTGGTTTAATGGTGAAATTGTAAAATGTTAATGTAAAACCATACCTACGCGATTATAAAAGAACATATCTAAAAGATATATTTTCATTTCGAAAATTTATATCAAATAATAAAATATTGTTATAAGGAACTATGCCTTCTTCCAAAAAAAACCTTTCAGGAAAAGATTAAAGAAAAAACAACCAATTGATTTTCTAAGTATTAAAGCTTTCATTGGAGAGTTTCCTAGACAAGCCATATTCACCAACACAAATATTTTAAGTTCAAGTTGATCCCAATAGCTTATAGAATACTTACATTCTGATTGCTATTTGTTTGTTAATTTTATTATCTTTATAAATTTTGAATTTCTTTGAATAGTTATTGTGTTTGAAGAATTACTATAAAGAATAATGTTCTAACTGTCTCATTGACTGAACTTTTGTAAGTTTCATAATTTTTTGATTTTGTCCATTTTCGTTGTCAAGTTACTCTTTTAATATTTCATGTTGATTACAATTTTTATCTATTCAGAAGAGTTAAAATTAATTATATCGTCATAGTTCGAGCAGAGTTCAGTTTTATTAGAGAATCGTTTCATCTCATTTAATATGCAGAAATCAATCATGAACGTTCATTAAATATTACTTTTTTGCACAGCGATATTAATTTCCAGTTCATCATATATTTTGATGAAACATTTTTTACTGATTGCTATTTCTACTAAAAAAAGTGTGAATCGTCTTATTGATCCAAAGGTTTTTTATACATTTTTCTTAAATTTTTTAATGTAATAGAAGTTCTAGTATATATATTTAAGTTTTAATAGTACTAATAAAATTATTAATAAATAAATTATATAATAATAGTACTAATATCATAATAAGTAAATGGTGATATCAGTACTATATTAATCATACTTCTATTAATTTATAACTTTGTTATTGAAAATCTTATAGCTACTGTATTTTCAACTTTCCATTGGGTAATTTATAGTATTGAGTCAAAAATCGAAAATATTTTTTTTACATATCTTCACGTTTTAGAGGTTTCTGATCGTCTTGGCATACTACAAAAAAATGTTTGTGTGTGAGTGTGGATACAATTTTTTGTCGACGTTTTCAAAAGTAACGATCGACTGATTTGAATAATTGAAAAAGCAATCGATTCCTACTGATGAGGATTAGTGCTGATTAGTTTTTGGCAAAGGCAGGTCCAGCAGTTTCGAAAATTCGAAATTGAATATGCAATAAATGCCAGTTTTAGAGAGAACTAAGCATCCAATTTGAATATTTTTTTCAATTTTTAAGCTCTTATATTCTGTTTTAATAAGAATGATGAAAATTACAGTATTCATTGTAATTTATATAAAAAATTTTAATATTCTTCATAATCGAATATGTCATTACGATACGGGAAGTTCCAGCAATTTGCCTAAAAACACAATTCCATGCACCACTAGTTTTTCTAAAAATTTCTAATGTTGTCGTAGTTCTAGTATATTCTGATACATATTTAAGTTCATAATACAATAGCAATGATATTAGTATTAGAACTTAATTTCTATACATTCATTACTTTTTACTGAAGATGAACACAAATACAGCTGCTGTATTTTTGTAACAATAAATATGAGTAATTATAAAGTACAAGTAAGAATTTACTATATACTACTTACTTACAAATATTTCGAACTCCTACTTTTCATAGTTCCATTATCCTCTTACCTTTATAATATTGCTAAAATCGATCCGCCCCAAATATTTGCAATAAACTTTAAAATTACTTTACGCTTGTAAAACAACACTTTGAACTAAAATATAGTCTACATAGTAATTAGGGATGTTCGTCCAAAATTTCAAGCAAATTAATACTGAACTATGCGCCTTTCGCTTTGATGAAAGAGTTTCCGTGGATATAGGAAATACAAAGCTGATCAAAGCTGATTGGAAATAGCTCAGGATGATTAAAATATTTTGCATCGTGTCCAGAACACTACGTGCACCACCGATAGCTTTAAACTGATACCAGGAATGAAATTTTATTATATTAGTAAACAAATATTTTACTACAAAAATTGCTTTAAACTGGAAATTGTTAGTCAATTTTTTTGCATTTTGAGCAAACCTTTTCATTTAGATGTTACCTTTAATTTCTTAGAAACTTAGAGATTATTGATACTGATTGATTGAACTTAGATATATTGATTTGGTATGAAATTAAGGAATTCATTGAGGAAGTATTAAGGTATGTTAGTTATGAATAGTTGGCGCTGTTGTATTAATGTTGGTATGAGTGATAGTATGAATCTATATAAGTGTACTATACCTAGTACTTCAAATCGACCATGAAACATGAAACCTACTTCATTTTTCTTTTATATACTTAAATAAATTAGATTTGTGAAGCTTTTCAATGAGTTTTCGAATTCAAATGTATCAATATTACTTGTATGATGATTCATTAGTATAATTTTCCTCCGAGTAAAGGCGTAAGTAGTAGTAGATTAAATACAAATAGAAATCAACCTCGAGTTTGCATTACCATTGCTGTAATAAAATATATACCTCTGTCTGAAAAAATTTTGTTATCATCAAAATATAGACAAATGTATCTAATTTCGATTTAAATATTTCCTTCCGTATAATTTAAGGGGTTAGGGGTACTTGCAGGCACGAAAAAATGAGTGTTTTCAGTATTTTTTTCTTGTTATTAAACGATGTTTTTTTACAAAAATATTAATACAGTATTATTATACAATGTTTTGACTTGATGTAACAAAAATTTCAGAAAGAAAAAATCAATATTCCCAAAGTTATAGCGGTTTTTGTTGACCCTGTTTCGAAAAACGGTCCTGGCGGTGACCATCATAACTCCTTGGAGATTCATCTAAAATCAATCAAATTCAAAAAATAGTTTTATGAATAGTTAATCCCGGGCCGGATCGAAGGTTTTCTTTTTTTTGCAAAAATTAACAAAATGGCAGCATCAGAAAGAAAAAAACTAGATTTTTGGGTAAAAAATCAACAGTTAATTGGTCTTAAAAAATTCAAATTTTTGAAAAAATAAAAATCCTTCGATCAGGCACGAGTTTATTATGTATTCTAAAAGCTTTATAAATTTCATTAATATCTACTAAGCGGTTTTTGAGTTACAGTGGTCACCGATTCAAAAAACATAGTTTTGAGAAAAACGCGTTCAAAGTTTTACATTGGATTTACGTACAGAAATACGAATTATTAATTTATTTACAACGAGTCATCTATTCCTGGGCCATATAACAGTTCTTCAGCCATTGTGGAAGTTTCCAAAATTTCCATTTGGTGTTGCCTACGAAGCATTCTGCCCTCCCGTGTCGTCTCGTGGGCGCGCTGATCTGCTACTTTCACACGTGCAGCATCCAATTTTTCAGCATACCAATGGGAATTATACCCACAATTAGGTTCTAGGGTACCCATAATTGATAGTAATGATTATGTATATGTATTCAGCAATTTGAACGATAGTAGAACTAGTATTTACGGTTTTTAGGCATATTTTTTACACTAGTTGGTTGAAGCTCTTAATTTTTTCTAATTATGGATTCAATCTTGAACTACACATCTTGAAAGTAAATTATCATTGCTGAGATTGTTTTAAATCGGTTCAAAAGCTTTTAAAACATCAGGATGTGAGGGAGAATAATCTTGAGTATAAGTATCGAGCTCTCCACTTGCGTCAACGCGCTGGTAAGAGTCCAATAACTCAAAAAGTAATCATCGGATCAACTTGAAATTTTCAGAGAACATTGTCAAGATATTACACTTAATGAAAATGCAAAAAAATAAAAATCGATTTTTCAAAAATTCCAAGTACCCCTAACCCCTTAAATGTTTTCTCGTGTAGGATGCTCTCGATGTGCAAATGTCGTGCGACGAGTAAATTTGTTACTCCACGCACAATCGAAAAAAATGACTTTGACATGTAAATGGCTTTTATATTATTTGTTTTGGCGTATAATTTACATATTATACCTTCGTGGGACATTAAAACGGATAATATTAACATTTTATTACTTTGTTGATCTACTTTAGTATAAATCAAGCCAGGAACGAGATCAAAAATTAGTATCAGAAATATTTTGATTCATATTTACACTTATTACAAAAAACACTGTTTTCTCACAATATTTTTTTTATAATTAAATTATGTTTATTCTATAGTATTTCAATACCATAATCTCTAATATGGATTATCTCTCAGTAATATAAACCAGTATATAAAACAATGAGTTTATACATGTGTCCATTTGCTTCCAAATCAAATTCGTTTGGAAAATAAATCTTTTGCTAGTATTCTATAGAAAGAGCTTGCGTCGGTGTTTTTTCTCATGTAATAAAACACATGTACGGCTATCTTACTAAATCCTCTTTATTTTATCGTCCTTTTACTGTTTCTTGCTTATTTTATCAATCCCGTACAAATCAAATAACCTGAATTCGCTACGCTAAACTGGATCTATCTTGTATATAAATATATTTATGTATTATTGAGACAAAAAATGTAATCATTATGAAACATTAAAGTCTAACCACAATAATAAAAAATAATTAATAAATGTAAATATAATTTTAATAAGTTAATAATACATTCAATGCTTATCACGAATACTGATATTTTAGATTTCAAATAGCTTCAAAAATTAAAGTAGTAAAATTTATAGTAAAATTTAAAGTAGTAATTACAAGTATATAAAATAAATGCAATAACAATATGAATAATGCGTTAGATGTAAGTTATTCGATCACATATAGATACACTGCAATATGGAAAAATTGAAGAAAAACCTAAAACAAAATTAAGGTAACTTTTCAGTCGTTATATAAATCATTGTCGTCCTCTTCTGCTTCTTTCATAATTTTTTTAGATTCTTCTACGCACTTTCTCAACTCAAGTATTGATTCTTTGATAAATGTAAAATGACCTTCTTGATCGAATTCTCCTAATGTAATCTAAGGAAAAAAAAATGCTATAGTGACAGCTATATTAAATGGTTTTAATAAACATTCGCAGTATGTTCAATATTAAAATAAAATATATTTCCATATCAACATTGGAATTGCTTTAGATTTGAAACGTTTTCTAAAGTCATCATAATTTTATTAACACTTCAATTTGTTTTTTTTTAAATTTATCAGAATATTATATATATTAAAAGTTGTTTTTATTTATATAGAGTAATTGCTATTTACATAGTTTTGGCAACTCATCAATAAATATAAGAGCAATATAAGAAAGACTTTAATAGTTTTAATTTTTTCAGGTATTATGAATAGATGACCTAACTAGGTGCAAGTGGCCTTCTGAATGAAGGTAAGTTACATGAACTGCAAAATGCATGTAAATAATTTTTTATGCAAAAAGAAGTGATATTTACCTATGTAATCATAACAAACTAATTGTGGCTATAAGTTATCATTTATAATTACCGGCAACTGTCGTCTAACAGCAAGTTGTTGATATAGATCCCAAGAGCTGAATCTGACACAAAATATTTCAGCAAGTTTATCATAAGCCATGTTTGAAATTTTTACAATAGCTGATTCCCAATGATTTTTAAAACGAGTCACTTCTCCATGTCTCTCGTCCTTCATACGCAATTCGTATTTCATCTGGCCGATCAAGGCGTTTTTTTCGGCTTGAATGCGAGAGACGCTTTCCACGGTCTTATTTAATGCTAACATGTTCTGAAAAATACAGAAATAGAATTATAAATGATATGGAAAAATTTTAGGGGTGTATGTTCATCTCTTGTTCCTTAAAATATTTTAATTTGAATGAAAACAAGTGATGGTTTCGAAACGTTTGTGACTTTTAAAAGGGCTGGACACAAAAGACCAATTTGACTTACAGTTGACAGTGTATTGCAATTGGGTAAAATATTTTATGGCATCGTATTTGCAGAGTTTAAAACTGAATTATTCTTGTAAACATTTTTCAAATGTATCTTTTATTATCAGAAACCTAGTTAGCAAAATCTCTTACCTCGTTTAACCTCTCTGAGATGACTTGTCTGGCGCTCATCAACGCTTCATATCTCTTAACGACACTATAGATGCTCGTTAGGTATGGAGATTCTTCAGCACATTTATCCAGAAATGTTTCGTACATTTTATACTTACTTATCATATTAACTAAACTATTTTTAATGTTCATGTATCCTGAGTACTAGATAAAAAAAATAATATTCATTAGCCATTAGCCAGAATTTACTAAACTATGTTGCCTATATTCGGAGAACTGGATAGAAGGATAAAATTACTGACTAATCATTAGCCTCAATTATAAAGTTAAATGATAGTGTGTTACGCACTCTCAATGTATATTATAAACATAGGTAAACAAGTATTCTGATCTGATTATAGATCAGGATCATTTATTACATTTTAAAATTAATCGTTTTGATCAAGTTCATTCTAACTTTAGATGTGATGAAAGTAAAGTATACAAAGCTAATTAAATATACTGTTTTACTATAAATCAGCTAAATTACATACAAATTCTTATTATCGATTTTATTATGGTTACCTGTTCACTCAATTCATTGATTTCACTTTTCAAATGATTGTTTATAACTCTTGATTCTGCTATCTTTCTCTCAGCACGTTGGCGTTTATCAGCATTTTCTCTTATAAATCGATTAAATTTTATGAAGTTCCTTCCTAAATCTTTTTCTTGTGCTACTAATTTATCCTACAATGAATAGAAATACTAATTTTTACACGAAATATCTCAATTAAAAAATTGTTAGTTACTTTTAAGCGATTCACTTCAAATTTCTAATGCAATGAATTTAAAATTAAGGGACCGATTCTGCCGCAAACCAGAAAAATGTTATGGCAAGGCAATGTTATGAAGAACTTTTCTTACAGAATATTAACAAAAGCCATGTTGTTGGTGTGCAGTCAGGCATATTTCTCTGGTTGTCAGATAGAAAACCTAACTTAGAAACCGCACAAATGTCAAACGATCTTATATAACAGGGTCTGTCTGACTCAGCTCCAGAACATACCAGTGACATTGTAGTTCATGTGTAGATCGCCTGAATGGACAGCAAATATATGATATTTTGACAGTATTCACTATGATTCAGTTGCATAATTTATGCGTAGGAATTTGGAACGTAACATGGCCTTGCTATAACATTTTTCAGTTATGCGGCTGAATCGGTCCCTCAATGTGCATCTTGCTTGCTTTTAAAGGCATCTTCTCGTTGTAAGGGTGCTTTAACTTAATAAAAACAAAAAATAAAAAATGAAATTTGTCTTTTTCTTGTTGTTAATTTGAAAATAAATGTCAGTTTCTAAAAGAAATATTTCAAAAATATAGAAAGCATTTTAATGAACACTTATGCAATTGTAGTGAATATAATATATTTATTATATTAGGTTGGAAATTAAGTAAATACAGTTCATTCCTTAAATGCTCATGTAAACGGGCAGTTTAGATGTCCATCAGAAAAAAGTTTTTTGATCCGTTTATTAAAATATGGAAAATCAAATCGGAATTTTTTGCCACACTTTGCTTTTTTTTTCAAAGGTAAAGAGGCATCTTAAATTCACAAAAATTTATGAGGTGTTCATTGTGACAAAGCCCGAAAAAAACGGCATTGTCCAAATTGGTTCGCAAAAGTTTATTCTGGTAATTTTTTACTCAAAAATAAAACACTGACTCTGGTCGTTCAAAGGAATTGCGTACTTTGAGCTTTTAAAACCAACGGAATTATCAATTCTGGTGTCTACATTAAACAATTGATAAAATTAAACAATGTAATTGATATCACACAACTTTCGTCATTTGGCATAAATTATGGGAGTCCATCTTCTGATTACTTCTTGTTTAGATCTTCGCAAAATTCCTTGTTGGTAAATAATTCAATAATTATGATGGTGTTGCTAATAAAAATCAGAAGTTTTATGAAAGTGAGAAATGATTAATATACAATATATTACAGATTTTTAATACAAATTTATTTTGTATTAAACATCTGCATTTACTTAGTTGCCAACCTGATATATAAAATATAGTTTCTCCACATAGATTTGCTTTATACCGCATTTTATGCAATCGCTTGTTCTACATAATCCTAAAAAACATTGATATTGTCTATCTATATCTATTTCCCTTACTATTTGGACTTGGAGGACAGCTCGCGCTTTGACGCCAGCTTTTCGCACATCCTGCAAGTTCTTTTTGGCCTGATACAGTTCCCTCCGCGTGATTGCCGCTCGGAGCGCCGGTTCCGTCCTGCCTTCGTCCCACCGAGGAAATCGACGGGGTAAACGATTGATCTGCTGCGCCTCTATGTAATCACCTACGTCTTTGTGAGGCAAACTCTCTAATGGCATTCTATTAATTTAACAAAATAATTGAATTAATTGATTTAAATATTGATTTATATCATGTTATGTTAATTGAGCACCTTTTTAATGAAACACATTTTATGCTTTTCTGCTCCAGAATGTCTTTACCCATTTTGAGTAATGGGTGAATTATATGATAACACTTCTTATAAAAATTATTTGTATTATTTACAATGGCTATTGAAATTGATTATAAAAGTATATATGAAAATATATTAGTATCGAAAATGTAAGATATTTTTATTATAAAAACAAATGATAATTTGAGATAGATGTATTAAAGTCACTTTGAACATACAATATTTCAAATATAAGCCTCAGCTTAAAATCTTATTTTTTTAAAGATACTTTTAGTTTATTAGCGTAAATGGATTTATACAAATAACTCATCAGTATTATTCAAACAAGCAAAGTAACAATTGTCAATTTTATAATATTATAACATTAACTAGTGGGGTGTATGGCATCGTGTCTTAAGGCAAATTGCGGGAACTTCCCGTACCGTAACGATAGATTATTATAAATAAATACTGTAACATTGTCTAATATTTATAAAAATTATATAAACTGAATTGCAATGTTGAAATTATTTGTTTAAAGTATATTAGAACTTTAGTCAGAATTAAAATTAAAATTTGAATTATTTTCGATACATAAAAAAAAAATTTTTTTTGAAAAAAAAATTGAAAAAAAAAATTTTGAAACAATTTTTTTCTTCCAAAATTAATGATTTTGTTAAGACAAGCAGAAAGTTCTTTGAATCATTCAAATCGGACGCTTAGTTCTCTCAAAAACTGCCATTTTTTACACATTTAGCTCCGTATCTTCGAAATGGCTGGGCCTGCCTTTGCCAAAAACTAACAAACACTTCTCCCAATTATTATAAATTGAATGTTTTTTAGATCATTCAAATCGGATGTTCCGTTCTCTCAAAATCTCGATTTTTATTTTTTGCACACTTTGCTCTTTATCTCCGTAACGGCTAGACCTGCCTTTGCCAAAAACTAATCAACTCATCTCCCTATCAATAGGAATCGAATGTTTTTTAAACCATTCAAATCGTTTGATCCTTGCGCCCGAAATCGTGACTGGAAATTTGTATCCATACATACATTATCACACACACACATCCATTTTTTCTGAGGTATGCCAAAATGTTCAGAAACCTTCAAAACGTCAAGAAATGTAAAAAATTTCAATTTCGATTTTCGGTCCATTACAATAACTTACCCTACGGGAAGTTAATAAAAAAGACCAAAGTAACAATGGAATTGCTAAAACCAATAATTATGCTTTGAGAGCAAATATAAGCCTTTACATATAATGTTTGTATCATGTTCCTCTAGTTTACACAACCGGAACAACTATCTGCTACCATATAGTTACTGGTAGCTCTAGATGAGTTGTTCCCGTCCGAAGTTACATAGATTCTGATATGAGGAAGTGAGGTATGAGGAAGTGAGGTATGAGGTATGATCCGTGAGATATATCACGTGCCAAATCCCGCGTAAATGAATGACGAAGAGAATGAGAAATGCGATTAATACCACGATATTGTGGAGTTAGGTTACGCGTGTAGTGTGCGTTAAGAAACACGGCTGAAGGTGAAGGTGCTCTCGCTACAAAGTACCAGATTAGAGACGAATCTATCAACTTAACTGGGACGGGACAAAAACTCAACTCGAGATGGTGGAAACACTAGATACTTGGTTTAAGCACACGAACCGTTATGATCGCTATCTTGTAAATATATATTTTATATGTACTAGAGATGCGCTTCAGGGAGGAGTTATATCCGGTTAACAACTCCACGACTCCGACAACTTTGAAACCGAAATACTCGACACAAATGTGTTCTATAGTGCATTGTGTATGCATCTAAGGATTTGTCAAATTCCATTTAATTTTTTGAAATGAAAATTTATAATAAAATAAAATTAAAAAAATATCAATAAATAATTTTTCTAAAAAAATCACAAATAAATGACGAGTTGTAAAATTATTCGGTCGACCACGTGATCGACTCAATGACTCGTAATTTTAACAGTGTTGACCAAAGTAAAAACGCAAAACTTGAGAATCAAAACTCTAAAGTATTGTTATTTCAGGCTATGGAAAAACCAGATTAAATGTATTTTGTTTCGTGTATTTTTCGGCATGTATATTCCTGATTGCCGTCATTCACGACCAAAGATTGTCGTATTTAGAAATATGACCCTTACTATTCAATAAATTATACATTGGAGCTATCCACACTTGATCACAATTTTATTGTTCTGTATCTTTGAAGTAATATTTTTGTATTTTCTGGAAAAAACGTATACGCAAAAGGTCATAAAACTGCCTGTGAGACGAGAAAGCAACAGCTTCCTTCGCAAAGCAAAAACGCAGTAACAGATTTAGTACCAGTTTAGGAAAGTAGGATATGACAAATCCGGTGAGACAACTCCACTCGGATTCACTCCGAGGGAGGAGTTGTATCGGAGTGACAACTCCGGAGTGCGTTACCCATCTCTAATTATGTAGCTATTAGAGTTATGTAACTCCGAAGATACAAATCTTCCCTCGGAGTGAATCCAAGCGGAGTTGTATCGGAGATTTGGTCATATCCGACTTTCCTAAACAGGTACATATGCTTAAGATTTTTTACTGATGCAATTTTGCTTCGGAAGAAACGGTCGCTTTCTCATCTCACAGACAATTTTAGGACTTTCTAGGTTAAAACGACACAAAATAATGCTTACTGCTATATAGTAAGATTGCTTTTTCATTATATGATTGTATAAAAATGCTAAACATACATATGAAAACATATTAAGTCAAGTATTAGTCAATTCAAAAGAATAGCTGAACATATTTTTCTCTAATTAAAAGAATAGCTCTCATTCAACTTCCGCGTCGGTGATATATGTCGCTCATTTAATTGTTTGCGTATTTCAAAACGATACAGGAATTTAATAAATGAGTTTGATAGAAAAACAAATATATTTCTCCATTATTTATTGGTTCACTGTTTTATAATTATTTACAATGGATATTGAAGCCGCAGTAGAGAATTAATTATCCAAGCGTTCTATATGCACAATTTAGTGCGTGCATTTGAAAAGGTTGACATAAAATAACGAGATATAAAAGAATTTTTATGCGTTTGACATATTTCACATCTGTACTATTTCATGACGGATAAGTTACATATACAATTTATGAAAATAAGTATTATGCCAATAACAAATATACTTCTCATTTCAGAGTTCAAAATTTAAACATCCACTTAGGATTTTTTTGGCTGCGCTATTATTACTTCACACTTTTTATAATTAAACTTCTTTTCATATGCCTATAATATTTTAAAGTGTTTGGTTTGACTATCAACATGCAAAATTTCATCAAAATCCCAGAAGAGTAAACCTGAGGTTTCCCTTGTTAGATAAAATGTTTATAATCTTTAAATCATTAAGGCAAATTTACACTATTATATTTATAATACTAACTCTAAAATTTTCAACACCGGGTTAAAGGCCTATTGATTTATTATTTATTATTCAAATTTAATATTCAAGCAAATGGTTTTTAGCGAATATCTCGCTAAATATTATTTAATAAATTAATATATATTATATTATTTAGGTAATAGAAAAATGCTTATTTATCATAAGCTATTTTTATGATAGGTGATCCCCTCTTTTAATAACTAAAAGCTAATAGTATTCTAATAATTAATTTTTGATAATAGTACAATTTAGATAAATAAAATTCAGTACTAGTGGATTTGTACATTAAATACAAAGTTATATAATCCTAGTAACAAACTTCTAATTCAATACCATTTGGTATTGAGATTTAATTAAAATACAAAGTACTAGTGCAGAATTACTAGACACAACTTAGTTTCACGATCCCATCTAGAGTTTGTATTGACTATATGCTCATCTTGTAAAATGTCTAATATTCAACATGAAATTGCGCAATATCGTGTTCAAGGCATTTATTAGGTTCATTTTGTTATCATTATGGAAAATACTATGTGCATCGAGGAAATGAAATCATTAAAGCAATTTTTACACGCGTTTATTTAGTTAAACATGGACACAAATGGTGTTATAAAAGATATCATTTCTATGATAGCTGTTGCTGATCTTTAATAATGTCTTTGGTTTCTGGAAATAATTTTTTGTATATTGAAGATCGTATTTTATATAATAAATATTTTATTGAAGTTTCTAAATAAGAGAGATATTTACAAAAAAAATTATACATCTAGCATAATTTCATACTTGGGGGGCGTACATTAATCACGTGAGGTTTTTAGGGGGAGGGGGGGTTAGACAAAAAATCGCAAAAAATCACGTGGGGGAAGGAAGGGTATAGTAAGATATCACGTGTATTTATTTTTTAATTGATTTTTTTTTTCAAAAGTTACAGTTTTTTCACGAAACTAAAAAATACACGTGATGTTTGGCATGGGGGGGGGGTAAATTTTGAATATCACCATGTATCAACAAGGGGGAGAGTGTGTCCACAAATCCTCAAAAATTCGCTCACGTGATTAATGAACGCCCCCTTGGTTAAAAATCACTGTGTTTAGCCTTACCAAGATTTTTTTTTAAGAATAATAGTATAAGATACAAATTTTTATATGCCTCTGAGGTAGTATTTACTATTTTCTATTTAGCCACATAGGATTTCCTTGATCATAAATTTACAGATATACGAGTATATATACTCTCTTGGTAATATTTTCGATAAATATTTGAATGATAGCGTAATTCACTGTCAGGAATAAGAGATATGCGTAGTCATGTTGGCGGTCGTATGAAGAATGGTCCTAATTTAATTGATTGGAGCTCTTGAAAATAAATGACAGTCATCTTATCCTTATGGCATCTTATAATTCACTGCGCAAAAGTGAATGTGTATCAAGGAAATTGACGACGTTGTTTTAACCAAGAAGAAGTAACATTGTTTACGTACTATATAGAGAAATTTTTTATCCAAAATAAAAACTACTACTTTAACATGTTATGAAGAACTATTTGCCATCTATATTGTCGATTTATTTTTGTGTTTTTGTCTTCACACTTTTTTTAAATTTTTATTTATTTTTTTTTCAATTTTTTTTTTTTTTTTGTTTATTGGCCTCGCTTACTCGAGTATTTAGTCACCTTCAACATATTTCAATTACAATATAATCTTCAGATTCATACTATTTTCCTTATATAAATCCTATTCTTTCTATTTTATATTCACACTTATTGTAAGTCACACTTATTGTAGTCTTCACACTTATTGTAAGCTTTTCTTGCGTGCAGATCATTTTTCAAATTTTCAATTAATTATTATAATTAAACCACTTTTCTAAGACTTCTTATATTTTAAAGGGATTTTTTTACTATCATCTCTATCATCATCAAAAGGTTCATCAATATATGTAAATAGAAAGCTTGAGGTTGTCCTTGTTAGTGAGAATTTCTTATTGTTAGTATAATTCTTGTAATTTTGATTCTAAATATTGTTTTGTGTTTTGTATTGTTCTAGGCGTATTATAATTGATATGTGCTGTTTATTATTTAAAATTATTGCAATACTTGTCATTAAAAAGTAACTAAAACTCAATATTAATTTCAATACTTATCACTAAAAAGTAAAATACTATTTTACCTTTGCGTTAATTTTCAAGTTATTTTGATCTATCAGATTTAATTATATATAATTAAGATTTTGTTATATCTGTGATTACAAGCAAATTACATCGATTAATGCAATTAATGTTGCAGAGTCAAGAAGTTTTTGTAAAAATATGTTTTAATTTTGTCAACAGCCAATAAAAAAATATTTCTTTCTATTTTTATCAAGGTTTTGTGCTTTTATCGGATTTGGCAAGTTTACAAACTATTTATGTAGTTAAACATGAAATTTAGTGTGTTCCTATAATAAAAATAAATAAAAAAATGATTATTATTATAAATAAATAATTTTCAAAAATAAAAAATATCCTTCGAGCCGGATTTGAACCAGCGACCTATGGATCTCTGTGCGAAATACCTCTACAGTCCACCGCTCTACCAACTGAGCTATCGAAGGCTTGTATGATTGGGAACAAAAACGTCATGATAAGCCTCACACGAGTTCTAAACAGATTATATCTGATCTTTAACATTTTTATTAAGAGAAAATAATCATCAAAGCTTTGATAAATAAATAATTAAATCAAAATTATATGCTTTAATAATTCATTTTTCAAACCATATTAATTTTACATCTGAATTTGTAGTCTCGTCACTTTTTATAAATACTGGCAAAAATCAGTTTATGTAAGTACTCACTTGCTCTTTTTTGTATTTTCAAAATAGGGTAATCAATATTTTTTTATTACAAATTGTTACCTAGAGATTTTTTTATAAAAAGTAGAAAGTAGCCTCGTTGTGATTTTATTAATTATGATGAATAAGGGTTTCATTTAACCCTTTGCACTCGCACATTGCAACCGTAAAAGTATTATGTCGCCGGTGCGGCATATACTGAATTCAAATCATATTTTCATGGTAAATAAAGAGAAAATGATTATTGTAGTCATAATAAATATAATTAGCCATTTGAATTGTAAAAAAATTATTAAATATATATTTGATATATATTTAAATATATATTTGATAGATCATGGCATAAGTTTAGCGTAGCAACTCTATAAAATTTTGATGAAAGGGCGTGATTTGAAAGCTTTTATACACCCGGATAATTATTTGTTTTGAATCAAAATTATCAATTACAGTATTTTTCTTACCATAGACTTTCAGCTCAATTTGCTTGTAACATGAGTGCAACGCTTTAAGCAATAAAGTTAGACGATTTTTTTACATTCTACTTGCTTGTATTGTAAAATATAAAATGTATAGTAAGTAAAAAATAGTAAAATTTTTTTCGTCATTCTTTAATACATCAAAACTTTAAACTCGTACACTTATAGATCTATATGCAATCTGAGCGAAAACAATTTTTACATAAAACAACACAAATAAATTATTACTTTTGCCTCTTGCATTTTTGATCAGGCTTATTTTCGGGTTTTCGGAGATTTTTGACTATATAACATTGAGTCATTGAAATAACACTTTTTGGATTTTATTTAGTGCTATTTGATGCATATTTAAGATTTTGTTCCAATGGCTTATAAACCCTAGATAATTGACAATGCATAAAGAAACTTTAGAAAAAAGTCGATTATGATTATAGCAGGTAGAACAGGTTTGATACGAAACCCATAAAAAAGTCTCTCTATCAATAGGAATCCAATGAATCATGCAAATCGGTTAATACGTGCACCCAAATTCGTGGAGAAAAAATTGTATCCAAACATAAACACGCACACACATATATACATACACGCACACACATACATATATACACGCACGCACACACACACTCTCTCTCTCTCTCTCTTTCTCTCTTTCTTTCTCTCACACACACACATCCTTTTTAACAATGAGGTGTGCTAAAATGTTCAGAAGGCATTAAAACATGAAGATATTTAAACATTTTCAGTTTCGATTTTTTTGAGACTACTTTAACTTACCCTACGGAAGTAAAAAAAGTATTGATTAAAAATAACAGTGCATTTGAAAAAGTTTTAAAAGGCAGCATGTATTTCCCAATATTTACCTCAAAACAATTTGATTTTTGATACTAAGAATTGATGACAAAATTCGTCTCTGCATTACCATTTGTCCCATTTCTTCCAATTATAAATTCTGGGCGAAATGCCTGAAAATACCAGTGCGCTTGCAAAATTTTAAAATGCATCGTGTATTGCCGAATACTTAGCTCAATAGCTTTTGCTATTATAGCATTTCCTTACATTGCGAGGCGTACATTATCCATTAATGATCCGAGTTAATGCACACTTCGTGTTTTGCTGTTTTTCTTTCCTCGCCGCGTTATTGCGAACAATCGGTCGGTTACAGAAATACAGAGTTTCGCTCCGATATCGCATCACTTTTGGAACAATAGCCGTGCATAAAAAGTTTAATTCAATAGAACGTGCACAAGAAAATTTACCTTAGGTAGATTACTATCTGGATACAGGAATAATGCAAATGGAATCAAATTATTTCTAATATATGTGTTATAAGAAAATGCAGTCAACCATGGAAAACTGGTGGTGAAAATGTATTTACACATATCTGCAGTCTAAAGGAACATTTTTAACCAGTTAATTGTGGCACGTTCTATGAACTGTGCACAAAGTTTTGTCGTCAGAATCGAAATGAAATTTTGTTTTTGGTATGCCACACACTACTTTTATATACAAATTTGTAAAAGTAAGGTACATTTTAAGTTTCCTTCCGTTTATTGAAAATTGCAAAATCTGGTTAATTTTTATAAATACTTTATAAGAACATTGATAGGTAGGGTATATGTTATATATTTTATCACGTTATATTATTAAACTTCAACACATCAGTTTCGGCGGTCGTTCAAAACATGCACCTATATTCATTTTAATTATTTTCCATCGATTATTTCACCGCGGTGCACCTGTTATGCCTGATTGATTTTCCAGGTCGAGCACAGCGTGCTCATTAGGCAATCCATCACCACCGTGTTTTGCTGCCCGCTGTGCTCACTTCTGTAAACAATAAAGTTTTTTGACAATGTGAATGCAGATTAAAAGTAAACATACAATGTTATTGGGTCACGTCAGCAAATGATAATAAGATTAATGATGCATCTTTTTCTTAACTCTGTTTTATTTAGCAATCAGAAATACATAAGAATTCCTATAAGCTAAATTGACAATATTTGAGAGCGATGTCTAAGAAGAGATCCAATGAGATCTTCTTAGTTTAACAATTAAAAAGATAATGATATATTAAAACTAATCTAAGACTAAATCTAAAGGTCATTGACGTTTTTATCTTCTTACGCCAAATGGTTGTAAAATGTCGCCTATTGATGGGTGTGAATGTGATTCCAGTTTATCTTTGTATTTTTCCTTAAATGCTTTGAACGTTAATTGCACCGTTTCCATGTTGAAATAGCTGTGAATGGTTTCATTTGTAACGTATCACGGAGAATTGAGTATTGTACGTAAAATTTTTGACTGAGTTCTCTGCATTATAGCTATATTTGATTTGTAAGCACATCCCCAGAGCTCAATTCCGTAGGTCCAGATTGGTTTAATGATTGATTTATATAGCAGCAACTTATTTTCAACAAAGAGCTTAGACTTTTTACGCAGGAGCCCATCAAATTCTTTCATTTTGATCATTATTTGCTGCTTTTTGGTTTTTATGTGGCTTTTCCAAGTAAGTCTGCTGTCTAAAAATGATGCATTTTAACCGAGGAATAAGTTAGACTGTATGAAACGTTAACTTCATCTAGGTAAAATTTCTTTAGATTATAAATATCGCTGAATTTATATTGTAAATCGACGGACCTACTTCTTTCAACAGAGTTTTGCTACAGTACATATCGTAGTAGTAAATAAATCTCTATGAATATAGACTATAGATATTATACGCATTGACATCTACTTATTGGTCGAAACTGCATTTTCCATAAACCACTATGCAGTTATCCTAACTCATTCATCTTTCCTCCCCAGTCTATGTAATTTTTTATTCGAATTTAGACATGAATGAGCTTCAGCTTCAACTTTAACATGTGCGTGCGTCACAAAAATCTTCTGCAGCACATACTGGCGCAGCATTAGTATGCGTCGCGCAAGGTTTCCCTCGAAACGAAGCGTGGATAAATGTAAACTTTTCGTCTGTCAAATAACATTTAATGCAAATAGAATTTTCGTAAGTTATTTCTGTTCAGACAGTCTGTTTCTGACGGTAAGAGAATCGTAGTAGTGTTCACGAATTATCGGTAATAGTCACTTTTGATGAAAATGTAAGGGAATTGACATTGTATTATTTTATCGGCAGATTGAAAAGAGTTTGATTGATGAGACGCAATCATAATGTACATATTTCATATTAGAAGCAAAAAAAAATCACAAATGCACTTTGTGGTTTTTACTTTAAGAGTCTTTTCTGAAAAAATCACCGAAGAGACCTAAATTGTACATTTTTTCTTTAACTTTGATAGTACTATTATTCACCCTCTGTGTCGATTCAGCCAAATCTTTTACTTCGCGATCATACTATAGTTATACTTTTTATATCTAACTTCTTTTCAGTATTCACAAACTCAAATAGGAAGTCCCTACTTTGTTATACAATAAATAATGCATTAGAAACAGTACTCCGGCAAAACTTCTGTCTGCAATTCATTTTTCCCTCTTGCCTTTTACTCAACTGATACTTGCGGACTAGATTTTTTCGAAACTGACTTGGTAACTAATATTTGAGGATAAAAGAATTTCAAAAAGGTAAAGTTTTGGCTTTTAAATAGGTTTTTCATTTCTTTAAGAAGAAAGGAAATATATGTGATGGAGATAAATATGGAAATCGTGAGTAGAAGTAACTATTTAATCGATAATTGAGAAAATTTAGCAGTATTTTATCATATATCGTCAGCCATTGAGAATAATGCACCTACTCATATGCAATCAATTTACACAAAAATAAATTGGTGATATAAAATGACCAAGAGTCTAATCTAGTATATCCATTTTTCTACTTATGAAATTTCCGTCGTCCCACGCAAGAAGGACATTCGGCGGTTGAACTTTTATCGCGACTTTCAAATGAAACGCCGTCGTAAATTTCGTCCTTCGTGCATATACCTTTTGTTTTTGAATCCTTTGTCCTTTGGAATGATGTTAATGTTACATCTGGTTCTGCTTTCATTTTTCTGTTAGTTCTTTTATCTCGTCCGACTCGATGTAAGCGGCGCGAGAAACTGCTAAACATCTTTGAAAAGAACAAAGGACTAGCCGGATATTATATCCAGGATGGAGAACCGTAGTTAAAAATGTTATGGAGGATTTCTTTTAGATCTGAGATTCACAAACTTCACTCTTACAATACGTCCTTATTTGAAGCTTGTCGAACACGCAATTAACACTATCCATATAGCTTAATTTGATATATATATATATATAATCAATAACAATTCAAATTGACTATAAACAGAAGGCAACCAGATGCTCATTGTCTTTCCAATTGGTAAATTTATTTTGATTTCCTAATTATTTGCAATAATGCCACAAAAGGCTATTTTTATCTCAACACTTTCCACTCTGATGCAAAAAACATATTGATCTCGCAATTCGCGAGTGGCAATGGTTAAATCCTTATTAAAGTATCGCTTGATTGATACCAAGATGTCTGAAACCAAATTTGAAGCTGAAGTTGCAAGGCCAGAGCTCTTACCAAAAATCCACGAACAATATGACAATATTGATAGATGGTTGATAATTCATTTAATGATTTTTTTCTACCTTTTTGGAATACTATAAACAGAAGTACAAGTAGATAGTTTTTTTTTTCAAATTTGTAAATTAATTTTCAATTCTGACTAGTTATTTTTAATTATTTGTAATAATACCCCGAAAGGCAATTTTGGCTTGAAATCCTAATTAGGGTATCATCTGCTTGATATCAAGTTAACTGTAACGTGATTTTAAGCTTGAACCTTATGGTTCAAGGCCAGAGCTCTTACCATAATCCACGGACAATCTCACAATATTGGTAGATATTCGATAATTCATATAATAATTTTTTTTAACTTTTTGGAAGAACAAAATTACTATTTATCCAAATTTGAAATATCAATTATAATAGAAATGCAATATTTCTCAGTGCACTTAAATTCTTACTTTGTACTCATATTATTTTATTTTTACAAGCATTGTTTTATTTTATGAGTTTTGAATAATTTTTATAATTTTATTATTAGAAACAATATATTTCTTTAGAATTTTAAATATATAATTTATCTGATTTATTTAACATCAATTATTAGTACAGTTTTAAGTGTTTTTAATTCAATTCAATTATATGAATTCTAATTCATTACTTAAGGTATATTTTACTCTTTTTTATGCATTTCAACAATCTGTATGATTGTATGTATGTACATACATAATTACATGTGTATGTATATTATAAAATTTTTGTAAATTATTAAATCTATATAACTTTGCTGGATTAAATATTACATTTTGAGAAAGTCTGCTTTCAGAAACTGTCTTTTTAATATAATACGTTTCTTAAAGAAAGAAATCTTTTTATATTTTTTAGATTTGCTGGAACATCAAAATAATAAAAATAGTTTTCATTTTGTGTATGGCAGAAGTCGTGCAAATGATTTCATTTTAATTTTTTTTTTTTCAGTTTTATTTAAAAACATTGGCTCTCGAAAATATTATACAGATACAAGAACAGATTATTTATGATAAATGTTTGAAAATTATTCTTGCAAAACTGCACTTAAAAAAAATTATTGATAATAATAATTTTTGATAAACAGTAATTTGATAATAGTAATGTCAATTAAAATTGCAATAATGGTTAAAATGATTTAATATTTAGAAATACATCCAAAATGTGTAATATTCCATTTTACTTACACTACTCTTTTTTCCTATCCTATGTATGATGAAGGGCCTAATTTACACCAAATAAGTACTTCAGCA
Organism: Ctenocephalides felis; assembly: GCF_003426905.1. Taxonomy (NCBI): domain Eukaryota; kingdom Metazoa; phylum Arthropoda; class Insecta; order Siphonaptera; family Pulicidae; genus Ctenocephalides; species Ctenocephalides felis. The sequence goes on along the minus strand of NW_020537646.1, from coordinate 12,123,643 downwards.
AAGCAAAATTCATTTTTAAGTAAATTAATGAAAAATGAAGCCAATTAAAATAACAAGTACATGATAATATTTATAACAATATTTAGAAATTTATCTCAAAATGTGATGTATTTGGTCGATCAACCAGGCGAATATAATCAATTAGACTGATCAGAGTTGGTGAACATCTTAGCATTTACCCCTATTGAATATTGCTAAAACTGTAAAAGAAATACATGTTTTTAAAATCAATTATTGCTTCACAGTCTATTATATTGCAAGTAAATATATACCTTATATCTCTATCTTTTGGATGAAACATCTCATCTTTTACCCAAGTCGACTTCTCCTGATGTGCCCTGGACGTCAATCATTTTCTTGAATGGAAATTTATAGTTGTGCAGTAGCTCATCCGTGTCCAACATATATGAATATTACAGCTGTATACAAAGACTTCTAATACATAATACATGTTATGAAAATGAAATGTTTTTATAGAAGTAATATCGTGTTATTTAAATTTATTGTTACTAAATACACATATGGAATGAGATAGTAGTGTAGTATCCAGTTTGATAAAATATTGGGAAATGCATTTTATATTAGTTTGTAGATTTTTCTATACACATGGTCTAATTCTTGGTCTGGTCTGGTCTAATTGTTTTGACCTACTGAGCCTTATCGCTATAATACTAATCAGTACCTACTTTTGAAATTGTTTAAATACTGTCCAATCTATAGATTATAATTTCAATGCAATTGGATGAGGTATTTGAAAATCCATTTTTTGAACTTGTAGGCTTATCTTTTTAGCTGGTTTTTGGTTTTGTACAATAAAAAATATTTAATGTTTAATATACATAAAAACCCCAGTATTATATCTCATTCATCCAGTTTATGCTTCCAATTAGGTGCCAAGTTGGTTTTAGTTATCTTTTATCTAATTTAACTTGTAAGTATTGATACTAGCTCATTATTAGTATAATAAATAATCTTTTTCCATTTGTGAAATTTTTTTGTGATTTTTTTTTTGAATAATTTACACTTAATCACACGCATTAGAACCTAGGTTTCTATAACTATCCTCTTTTAATTTTTATTTCACACACATTGAAAATTACATGAACAGGTTTTATATTACAAAAAGTTCATTTATTTTCTATCCTAGCTAATTTATTGAAATTAAAATCAATCCTATTAAATTCGCGAGAATAAATCTGCAATCTTCTTGATACTTAGATAGGGACTAATTATTAAATCCCAACAAAGTACTTACTAAGTCTTTTAACATTTTTAAGTCTTTGAAGAGAGGGTCAATAATAGGAGTAAAAACAAAAAGAGTAATGAAGAATCATCTGATATTTATATCTTGTGGAGTGAACTCTAGGTAATTTTTTTTATATTAATATTATTATTATTTTCTCTTTCGATTTCTCTCGTTTGTGTCACAATAGCTTATAAGATTAAATTGTAAATTGTAAATTAAATTGTAAATAATAAATAAAAAAATATGTTTAGTGATAGTGAATAATCGAAGCAAATACAGATTATATAGATTCTGTAATAGTTGATGTTCTAGGATGATCGGAAATCTTATTTAGAATTTATTTGTATTCTATATTTTTATAGTGCTCATGCATAGAATGGTATGTGACGTCACATATGACTTTTAATCAATTGGGAGATTCCGCGATTATCGTCGGCAATGTTCGCTCAGACATGTAACGTCACATATCCTTTTAAGATTGAGAATTTATTACCATTATATTATTAAAATAGAACATATGACGTATGACATTGAATCAATCTGGGGAGTCCGCGATTGTCATCGTCAATGTTCGCTCAGACATGTGAAGTCTGAGACACATACCCTTCTAATTTTGAGCATTATCTTATCTATCTTTATATACAACGGAAAACGTATGAGGACTAGCAGTCAGATTTGAGTACAGATGAAGGTGAAATATCGAAAGATGTATGGTTTTCATTTATTATAATTTCAATGTCATCTTAGAATCTTGTTTGGGTGTATATGTGTGTATATATATTTTAATGCAATAACCGTCCAGTGAAGGGCCCGCTTTGCATCGTATTCAAATAAGGGATTTGCGTGAATATTATTCCATCTCGAGTACTTTCTTGCTTCGACCTCGTAAGATGCTCGCATATTTTTTTTATTTCAAGTATTCACGAATATGACAGCTGGTCCCCATTTCTTGTAAGAAGGATGGCATTACCATAAAATAAAACACAGCGCACACTATGTCCTCGGCAGAAATATGCAAAACGCCTATCAAAAAAAAGCATTTATCCTTACGGTTTTAAGTCATGCGCAGCACCTGAAGTAAAAGTTGGTAATTTGGCGGCGGGCTTTATGTAAAACAGTATCAAAACACGATTTTTTTGGAAAAGATTGTATAATAGATTTAAATTGGATGATTGAATTAAATTGCGTTTAAATAACTTAATCTTTTTATTCGATATCGAAATAAGGACCAGTGTAGTTGTTATCTTCTACATCTACACCATAGACTTCCTGAATCATAGTTTAAAAAAAAGAGTTAGAAATTTATTTCAAAGAAAAATATTTCGTACTCTGATCAAACTATCTAATGCATTTATTAGAAAGATTATACATAATTATTTGAGCTTAAATTTTGCTATCTCATATTTTGGAAGCAAATTTCGATATTAAGTATATGGATGTCCCACAATTTTCATTTACCAATTGATTTTTTTATCAAAATTTGGCGAACAAATTTCTCTGTAAGATAATATATTTTATTTATGGAATATTTACTATGAGAATTGTTGTTCTTGGTACATAAATTACAACCAAACAAATGAAGAAAATCATTGTGTATACAACTTTCTTTGTCTGAATTCGAGAGATCGTGGGATTTACTCAATTACTTTCGTTGCGATAATTGTGTTTCTATTTATAACAAATTCAAATATATGGGCTATATATATATATATATATATATTTATATTTATATTAAATTACAATATGTCTATGTAGAAAGGCAGTGAGCAATTAATTTTATTAAATATTACTGACTTTAGCAGCACCCCATAGATTGATGCCATACATCCAAACTGATTTGAGGATAACCTTGCATATTAAAATTTTGTTGTACATTGATCGTTATGATCTATCACGGAGGAGTCAATCCATCGTCTTTCGAATGTGTCCAAGATGTTCACGCTTTTTTGGGACATGGATTTTTCAATTACATTTCTTGTCCAGGTACATCCCCACATACTTTACGTGATCACGGTTTGAAATTTGAACATTATATATATATATATATATATATATATATATATATGTATATATATACATTATAATGTAATTTAATCCTTAGTGGTTATCAACATTTTAGTTTAAGTGGTCTATTTCCTATATCGTGGTATATATTGCATATCAATTCCATTCGACACAGATATATAGTATTGCTAATTAGAATTATGCATGGCAATAGATGCTTACTAATGATAGGTAATTAGTTTAGCTAATTTAATGATCTGTATGTACTTGTGATTCTATGATTGTTCATCAAACAATTATATTCTTGCAAATTATACTAATAATTAAGCCCTTCATAATATAATTTATTTATGAAATAACTATTAATGAAAAAGTTCTTATTAATTATTGATCATTAAATATTATATTGCCTACTTTGAATAATTTTTAAATATTTTTTATAATTTTCTATAAAAAATATAACATCAGTGGTAGAATCTGTTATATGATATATTTCATGATATCCACTTTGAATAGATTTTAAATAATTCTTACAATTTTCTATAAAATTTTATAACATCAGTGGTAGAATTTGTTATATAATTTACTCTATGTTTTTTTATATTGTTCGATTTATTTTGATTATTTTTGGACTTTTTGCAATGCAATTTCGAATAAGAAGTTGGAATTTTGAAGATGAATTCATATATTATATATTATGTTTATTGATTTTCTTATATTTATTGTTAACTTCCCATAGGGTAAGTTATAGCAATCGCAAAAAATCGAAAATGAAAATTTTTGCACATCTTTACGTTCCAAGGTTTTCTGAACATTTTGGCATACTATAGAAAAATTGGACGTATGTGTGTGTATGTATGTTTGGATACAATTATTTGTCCACGATTTCGGGCCCATGGATGAACCGATTTCGATGATTGAAACATTCGATTCCTATTGATAAGAAGACGTGCTGATTAGTTTTTGGCTAAGGCAGATCCAGCCGTTTCGAAGATAGGGGGCAAGAAAAACCAAAAATGGTATTCCAGTTTTTGAGATAACGGAGAATCCGATTTAAATAATTCACAAACATTTTACTTGTATTAGCGAAATGAACATCTGATTATATTTTTGGGTAGGCAGGTCTATAGGTTTTGAAGATTCAATAAAAAAAGTAAAAAGAGAATGCCATTTAGCGAACAAAAATGATGATAGGCATATGCACTTCAAATCATCAGATATTTTAGAGAAATTTTAATAATAAATATGAATTTTGTTTACATTTCTATGGGTTCCGTACTAATATTTATCCGTTAGACAGAGACGCGGCGCTTATGCGCTGCGATATTTCTTTTCTTAAACAGCGACGCAGCACGATTGCTTTTGAAAAATGGTTCAAAATTTTCAGAAAAATTCAAAGTAAAAATTTTTGAAATGTAAAAAAATTCTAATTTTTCAAAAAAATCATTTTTTTTTCAGAAATTTCAAAATTTTCAAAAATCTAATTTTTTTCAGTTTTCAAACATTTTTAAAGATTTGTTAAACATTTCAATTTTTGCTACGGTAAGTTTCAGCAATTTGTCTTAAGGCAAATTAAAATGTTTCGAAATATAAAAAAAGTCAAATATTCCAAAAAAGTCTTTTTTTTTTCAAAAATTTAAAAAATCTTAATATTTCCATAGTTTTCAACAAAATTTAAAGATTTTAATCCACAATATTATTATTTTTTATTCTTTCTTCACACTAACTTTAAGCTAATTATAATTATATGCATAACGAATATTTAAAGGATTTTTTTTACCATAAGAAGATTCTCAAGATCTAAAAGCCTTAAATAAACTATTTGAATTTTATAACATTTTTTTCTTCAAGTTATTGTATTTGATAATACTAATGTTAGGCCTAATATTGTTTTATAATTGTATTTTACTGTAATTAATTCAATTAAGATAATTTATTTTCTGTAATTATTAAATTTAATCCTGTATCCGTAATATATAAATATGAATAAATATAAATATAAATATAATATTATATAAGATAATATAGCATTAGTTGATTAAGTAATTAACATTGTTAATAGGTTTGTCACTATAATTATCAGAAATAGAATTTATCCACACTAGAAAGAACTACCAATGGACAACCTTTTTAAACAAATAATGTAATTATAACATATCAATTACTGAATGTCTTCAATAAGACAGCATGTTATTTAATTAGTAATAAAAACAATAATTTCACAAAAATTCTTCACAATTATGCAACCAAAACCATTTGTAACCATTAACTACCCCCACCCTCCACCCGTGCACGTTACGGTAGCGCGCGCCTTTGCGTGAGTGTATCGTACTATCATACCCCCGGTGGTGTTTCTTTACCCGTTACGTTTCCAGTGGTGTTCCGAAACTCGAACAGTCAACATCGTCCGACGCGCGGTTCGTCGCTCTCATACCGATTTATAATTATCCGATCGAAAGTAGTAATTGATAATTGATAATTAATTATTTTTATTAATTGTTTTTGTGATGTTGCCCAATTATGATTTGATGAAAACATTTCATTAGAAGCAGTTTTAGTTGGTTTTGTGAATTTTTGTGCGTGGTTTAATTGTGCTGATAAAGGATAGTTTGCCTTATTTATTGGATTTTTTGGTGCACCGGAAGGGTGACACAAGTTGTGCAATTTAGGTTAGTGGGAAAATAATTAACATGATTTTTTTTTTAATTTCAATAATTATTACAAATGTTAAATTATTAACATCTATTAATATTGGTAAATAATAACATAAATTTAAATAAATAAAAGTGCAAAGGATAAAATTTACATGAAAATAATATCCGTAATATGATTTGATATAAAATATAAGCAAACAATAATAAAAATAACATTAATAAATAATATAAATAAAATTTCTGAATAATAAAATAATACTAAAAAATATTAAAATATAACAAAATAACAATAATAGAAATAGTAATTGTTTATAGTTTTAAATTTTGTTGATTGTGAGGATTTAATTGAAATTATAAATCTTGGATTATTGCAGACATTTTGATGGAATATCATATATATGAATTATTTTACAATATTGTGCGAAATTATGAAATATTGTAAAATTGCATCATTCTGTTTCAATAAAGCAATCATAAAATTTGATAAAATTACAGAAATTTTAATAATATTTATTATATTGGAGTTGTTTAGAACAATATAGCACGATTTTATAAAATTTAAATATTGCATAATTTTGTTTAAACAAAGCATTTTTTAATATTTAAACAAAAATTTTAAAAATTTGAATTGTTAATTTTAGCCTCCAATTTTTTAGTTTAAAGTAGATTGTCAATTATTGAATTAGTTAAATAATTAGGTGAATTAATTTATAAAATTTAGTTTATGTGAGCACCCTTTAATCTAAGATCAACTTGCTAATATTCCATATCCCATAAAAAACAAATGAATTTTTGGCGCATGAAACAAAATTCTAAATCATTTTTTTAATAAGTAGAAATATTCTTTAATATTGTTAAATAATTTAGTAAAGTAAACCAAAATGCGACATGCATGAGTTTAAATAAATAATGTATATGCAATTTCGGACTTATTTTTATTATTATTTATAAAGCTGAATTATATAATTCTATCTGCCATACTGTTGACTGTATCATATATTAATTGAATTTCTGGTACACCTCACCTGCTTTTCGGCAATAATAATGTAGACATTACATTTTTCTAATATTATGTATGCTTATATTCTAATATTATGTAGGCTTATAATTCCAGTTAAATTCAAATTTTAAGTGAATTGACATTTTTAGCAGGTCAAATGTTTTCAATATCAAACAATGATAAGTGGTTTTTTGCCATTCATGTTTACAATATTACTATAGTTATTTATTAAATCTTAAAAATTTTCTTTGACAAATTCTGAAAAGAATTACCAAAATCCGAATAACCGTTTAGAAGAAGTAACAAATCATACAACCGTAAAGAAGAATTTTATATATGATTCCTCCAAATTTTATATATAAGTTTTCTCCGAAACGTTTTAACTAATTTTTATGAAATTTTTTAATCGCGATCAGTATGACTAGGAATCATCCAACATCTATTTTTCATAGCCCTAAGTGTCAAGAATTCGCCAGTTTGTGTTTTATTCATTTATAATTCGTATTTAAAAAACACATGCAGCCCTGAATTTTCACAGTTTTACTACAACCTCATTTTCGTAATAGTCATTTTTTTTGGATGAAATCAGTTTCAGATAATATAAAAAACTTTTATTTTTCGAAGATTCGTAAATTTCTTTTTAGAAATTGTTATTATGAACATGTAAAACAATAAAAAAGTTATTTATTTTAAATCAAAAGCAAATATAATATATATATATATATATATATATATATATATATATTATAATTGCGTAATTAATAATTTAACCATCATAATCAGCACATCATTATTTTTAATCGATTTTATTAATAATTAAACATAATTTAAAACCTAATCCAATAATAGTAATATGCAATAATTTATGTAGCGCCAATAAACAAAATTTAATTTTATAAACTATCCATGCATAAATCGGCATTAATATTAAATAATTTATTTATAAACTAATTCATTTTTTAATACAATACTAAAATCGAAACCGCATTGCCCATATTATTATCATATTTTATGAACTTTGCAATTAACAAAATCATAATTGCATAACAGTATTGTAAATAGTCTGTGTTATATAAATAATTATTTGTTTGACATTTTTGGCAATAATTATTTATATTTTGGATATTTACCAATTGGCAATTTTAATTAAAATTATTTAAAAAAATGTTAATATTTGCTAAAAAATAGATTATACTACTAATGGCTTCCTTATAAATTTTGTAACTATATTTTATACATTTTCATTTGTTTTTGTATTTTATTACATTTATAACGTTTAAAGTAAATATTATTTAACTGTAGTACGACTACAGAAATAATTGTAAATATTAAACATAAAAACTTGGATGTTTTTCTTTTGTTTGTTCATTTTTCAATATTTTCATTTTAAATAAATAATGTTTGTTTTGTTAGTTTATTAGTGTGTTTTCTTCAAAGCAAACATTAATTTTAATTCTTGACATGAACAATCTTGTTCGCCGAAAAATATGTCTAAAACTAGGTAAAACTTCACTAACTCAACTAAAAAGTTATAACTGGATTACACAATTGTTTTAATATTTCTAGAAGCTTTTATATAAGCCATTAGTCAAATATTGCGTAAAACGAAATTAATTAAAAAAGTAACTGGCATTGTGTTCCGTGCTGATAGCAATTATTTTTAACTTTCGTTCATAAATTCTCGAGGAATGTAATTTAGACTTGAGAGCCATTCAATGTTCGAGACTCACTAAACCTGACCTACAATTTTATTCACTTTTTAGAAAATTCCTGACGTCGGACATGACCCTAAGTTATATCATCCAGGGATATGCAAATGTAATGCTATTTTTTAATATCATTAATAATAATGAAATATTTAATTTAAATTATATTAGTATTTTTGAATTTATTATTTTGATCACAACTTAAGTTAGTTACCAGAAAGTACACAGAATATACATGTTTTATAGTTAGATCAATTTTACCAGTTGGCAATCAAAATAATCAGAACTAATTTCCTAAAGCATAATCCAAATGCTCTTTGAATCATTCAAATCAGTTGAGCAGTGCTTTCGAAGTTGTCGACGAAAAATTGTATCCACACATACATACATACGCACACATCCATTTTTGTAAGGTATGCCAAAATGCATAGAAACTTTTGAAACGTATATATGCAAAAATTTTCAATTTCGATTTTTGGACCATTGCAATAACTTACATTATGCAAAATTGATAAAGCTAAATATTTTGTATTGTCAATGGGTAAATTTAAATTTATTTCAAAGGAGTATAAAGCAATCTAATCTTTACAAATGTACTTGTGTTTATCCATCTCAAGGTTCCTCCAATATTTAACAATTTCACACCCGAAAATTACTTTTATTAATTCTTAGTCCAACAGCTCCTTCGAATTAAAGTTCTTAATACCTCCAATAATAAGATTCGTTTGAAATCTAAACATATCTATTATCTCGTAAATAAAATATATTGAGATGTCATCGCTTTTTCAACTTGCTTTTAACGATGGATATTTTCTTTATTGAATACCTTTATTTCGTTTAGTCATCGAGTATGAAAAGTTAACGCAAGAAGTTTGAATTACTGAATTATTTAACACCGGTACCAGACATTGGAAATCACTTTTGCAATCTCATGATGGTAATAAATTTTATATGAAGTGTGTTTGGAATGTATTTCATGTGGAACAGAAATGACCCGTGAAAAATCTCAGATATAAGGTTTTCGATTTATTTGTAATTATATCATCACAATTTTAATTTTTAGGTAGGAACTGGATTTACAAATATCAGTACGTATTTTGAGTACATTTTTTGTGTATTAAATACAGTAATATAAAACTGATATACATGCAATTAATTCGTCAAATAAAGTAAATAATGATGAGAATTTTTCATTTAAACGTATCGATATTTGATATATGTTATCATTAGGTAAATCTAAATTACAAAAAATTAACACTGAATTTTCTCTTTAATTACTTCATCATAACATATTTATACATTGAAAAAAAAACATCAAGATATAGATTTTACAGTTCTATTTAATTTTTGAAGTTACCTTAATACATTAATTACCAACTTTTGTACAAAAAAATTAACACATTTAATTCTACATTATCATACAAAAATATCAATTATGTGTAATTTTTCGGATAACTTCACATCATCTAATAAATCCAATTTTCAAGTTAACTTTGTTTTAATTGTAAATTCAATAATATTTATTATTGTTTATATTTAATTGATTTTATTTTTTGAAGAATATTGAGGTATATTTGACGTTGTTTTTTTTTTAAATAAAATGACCATTTGAGAAATTATGATTATGATTGGTAAAAATACATTTATGAAGAAATTTTTAAGAATCCTGAGGAATATTTCACATTGTTTTTTTTTTAATAAAATGACCATTTGAGAAAATATGATTGATGAAAAGCGTTTTTAATTTAATAACTTATTTTACGTTTATTACAATTGTTATGAAAAATTTAAGAAATTATATTTTATGAAATAATATTGATGATCACGATTACAAAATATTGAAAAAAATTATAAAAAAATATAATATATACATTTTCTTAAAAAAGAAAAAAATATGTAAAATATTAGAAATTGAGAACATCAATTATTTTGTGCTCATAAAATCATATCATTCAGTTTTTTTTTCAAAAGTATTTGTAAAAACTGCTTCTGTTAAGAGAAAGGTACATAATCCATTCCTTTAAATTTTTTTAAAAATCCTGTAATCATTATCATCATTTATATTGTAATTTCATGGAAATTTGAATATAAATCCTTTAATCTTTTATAAAAATTGTAAAACATGTAAAAATTGTTTTTGAGAGGAAAACCTAATGATGGAACGTATCTAGTTCCTATACGTCGTAATTGAACATCTATTAAAAATAGTTTTTTTTTATTTATTGGATTAATTGTTGGAAAAAGAGACATACAGCAATTTATTGAAAAATTAAGGATTTATCCGAATACAAAATTTATTTATTATCCAATTGGTATATTTGATTTTTGCACACATTGATTCAGCATACAAAAAATAAGTGTTTTGCAAATAAAAAAATAGTTTTTTTTATGAATATGTAACTTTATTATTATTTTAATTTTTTCTTTTTTAATTATTTATATTCAATACTATTAAGAGTACAAACCATAATTGAATTTTTTTTAATTTTTTTTTATTTATAATTAGCAATCACAATCAGAATACACATTTTATAAGCTAACGTGTAACACAAAATAAAAATTAAATAAAGTAATTAAAATAAACAAAAAATAAAGATTATAAATAAATACGAATATTATGATTATAAGCAAATTAGGAAAAATAAGTACGTTAGAATGCCTCCATTGAGAAAAATTAGTTAAATCCATAAATTGTTTAAGCAAAAACTAATGGTTTAAGAGTATACCTTAATAAATAACTTACAATTTCTTTCGTTATCTATAAACCGTATAAATTGTTTGTGTACTATAAAATTTGTATTCATCTCACATATTTCATGTCAGCGTACAACGTCCTTAGTAATTTATAATATTCCTCTGATGCTGTGAAAAAAGCGATTAATCAAAAATAATTGGCACGATTTAATCTCAAGTTTTTGCCGCCGTATCTCGCGATTCCATCCGCGGGACTCGCGTGGCGGATGCTTAAAAAATGGTCTCTCGGTTTTGAGAAATAAATTCTCTACCCGATAAATGAACGATTCTACTCTCTTTCCCTGAGGTTGTTCTTGATTTATCGAATTCGGATGACATAATGCGACACCTAATAACTCCGATTTCAAGTCCATGCGGCGAACCGGCGGAACAATGCCTTAGTGAATTTACAAATTGGGAAAAGATCCCTGGGTAATCAATAATTTGAAAAAGACATAGTAGAAATATACAATTTATATAATTTACTATATTGATTAGGTGTATTGTGTAATTTGTTTTAATCTTTCCTGATAATTATAAATATGTAGAACCCAATCAAACATGTAGAGACCACCACACAAGTAGTCAGAGCAATTTATCTTGAGAAAAAAACATAAAAAATGCAATTATAATGTTGTTACAATTATTTTTACAAGAAAAATTATATGTGTAATATCGTGGGGAGTAACTAGATATGTGTAATACTTCTGTTCTCTTAAAAACAAAAATATCATTGATTAGTAGATAGTTATTTCTATTTGCAATATGTAGATATGCACAACATTTGCAATATAATAAACTATCGCAAAACCCAGAGATCTTGTAGTATTTGATTTTATCTACATTAAACTAACATAGGTTTGCACAGAAAATTTAACATATGCTTCCAAACCTAACTTAAATTAACTAGAAATATCTTGCTTCAATAATCATTAAAAATTTAAAATAATCTTACTTTAATTTGCAATATAACAATTTCTGAGAATGGTAATTTAACTTTAATTTGCAATATAACAATTTCTGAATATGGTAAGCTATGGAGCATGTTTTCTCAGATAAAAAATTAGGGATAAAAGTTAATTATTAAAAAGTGAAAATGTAGAGCTGTTTCTTTACTTACGCAAAACATTTTGAACAAAAAATGCAACATTATTTTGATTACTAACTTATTTTTGTTTGCATATTAGTTATTAACTTTTGCTTTTAGAACGAAATTCAGTAACACAAATTTGTCACAAATTAATAGTTCAAAAAAATTTGCTATTCAAGGTGTGTCTTGTTTGTCATTTTAAATCACCATGAACTATATTAATTGTAATGAATTATATTATTTATAATGAACTCTATTAATTAAAAATAACGGTGGACATTACAATAAATTATTGAACACACTTTTAGGTTAAAAATCATTTTAAAATGTAACAGATTTGACGTAAACTAATGAAATTTACATTATATAATAATTTTTGTCATTTTTTAAAATTAAACAGTTTAAAATAGTTTAAAAATTTGCCAAGAAAATATAGATGACTACATTTATAATCGCTTTCTCCTAAATTTTTTGTCGATCTTGTTTAATCTATGAATAATGTTAGGTATTTTATAATACTTAATATGGTTTTTGTTTTTTACCTTACCTGTTTACTAACCAATTTTTTTTAGTAATTAAAGTATAAAAAATATATTTAAAATTCTTAATTAATTCTAAATTCTCAAAATCTCTGAAATTTATACAAACTCAAATATATATAAACAGTTCTCCTAATAAGGTCTGTTATATAAAAACTAATGATTTCTACAACTTCCAATTGAAAATGGTATATGTACCTATTAATTTGTCTTCGTACGATACTCTAATAAAACTGCCACTGTAACAACTAAAAAATGAATACATTTCTAACACGGACTAGTAGTAGATGATAAAATCAACGTTTTATTTTCAGCAATATGGAAGCTATTTTTATTGCCTGTAATGCCGGCTAGCTGCTCCAGTAATATAACGTAATTATGCCCTTAAAGGCGCATTAAAGTTGTACGTGATTATAGAATGTAGGTACCAGTGAGCTGCGATAATAATTCTTTTAATAAAAAAAACTACGAGAGCAATAAAAATAGCAAAACAGTTATTCTTGCAGATCCAATTATTTCTGCACAGTTTTCATAAACAACGGGAATTATTACGTTGTACTAATTAATTTAATGCAAGGCGTTAATCATGTCTGTATATATGACTGTGAGGGTCTTGTACAGAGAGTGCTAATATTATAATATAAAATAAATTGATGTATTTCAGAAGTTACATAAAAAATTAGGTAAATATAAATAAATTAGGATGCAATAATCTTAGACTTAGATTTATTTCATATATTGTTCGAAATAATTTTTGAAGCGTGATGACAGCTTCACAATTTTTGAAGCGTTAACACTAGATTTACGAATGTTGACTATATTCCTATTTTTACTGAAGCGAGCAATACATTTTTTTTACTCATACTTTTTTTTTAAAAAAATAATGGGTCCAAAACAATTTAAATGAAATGTTTATTATCAAAAAATTCAAAATAAACATTTCTCACAACTTGATCAAGTGGCATTACCATACTTGTATGTATCAATGCACATAAAAGACATATATCATCAAATCATCACCAAGTCATCACATTTTTATTGAGTCAAATTGGATCGGGTGCGTAATTTTTGACAAATTTTTGTGTTTGTATAAATAAATATATATATATATATATATATATAATAAGTTTTAGATTTTTTGTTCGACATTGAAACATATTCGTGAAATATTAGTTTGCATACAAATAGTCGAAGTCAAAGACAATAAATAGCTAAACTATTTATTTTGTACGTTTCGACTCTATATGTGTGTCATGATTCAGCATATTTCTACAATGTCCGACCACTACATTATATTCTACCACATTTCCCAAAAAAAAAACACAAAACAATAAAATAAAATATTCAAGAGTTAAAGCAACTAAAACTCTGTTGATTAGCGTTTTTTTATTTTTTTGACCACTTTTTAATTTTTTTTTTTATAATCGTAATTGAAAAACACACTTAGTTCTAAATTTACATTCTCCTACTGCAAACCTCCAAAGAAAATAATAAATTAATGAAAAGCGTGGTAATAAATAATATATGCCAATTACAATTTAAATGAGTCAGGTCATATATATCAGTTTTAGGCACTTGTAATATGACTATAAATATGCCTCATAAATATTTATATGTGACGGGCGTTGCAGTGGGTGAAGCTTCCATATAATTTGAGTTACCTGGATGTTTTAAGCTCAGAAAAAAATCATAGATAACAATAGCTATCTAAAACCTTAAATAAAATATTCCATAATAAATCTTTATAATGGGTTTTCAATTAACAAACATCTTGCCTGAAAACAGATTTAATATTAATACCAATAATTCAATCCCTCATTAAATAAATACTTCTCAGACAAAACAAAACAACAAAAACTCGCAAACTCCGATAATCGCTATCCAAAAGTTTTTCATCCATTCAAGAGCAAGAAAATGACGAGTGCTTTTACAACGGCCCACTTCACATTCTCAGACGTTGCGTTTCCCGGAAAAAAGAAAAACATCATTTCCTAATCTGGCTCCACTCAACTTAAACTCCCGTGTAATTTTTCAACGTTTTTCGCCGTTTTCTTACCCTCTCTTCGGCAGCCCCTTATCCAGGTGATGGATGGAGAAACCGAAGTCGATTCGAGTGTTTCAAAACCATTTCACTGATCATGGATTTCCCATTTTGGTAGAGGTCGTCGGATGTAATATAAATGTTAGAAGGCTATAGGAACACATAGTGGAGATCATGGGGAATCGATTGCGAATTTCATTTTCAGAATCAAAGAAAATTGCACTATTAATTCATAGTAAAACAATAGTATAAACTATAATTATTAAAATATAAGCCAATAAAAATAAATAAATTTATTCTTTAAATCTACTAATGCCTTCTTTCTACTAACACATAAATTCATTCATATGTATGTATGCATGTGTGTGTATGTATGTATGTATGTGTATGAGTCTGTGTGTGAGTGTGTATGTATGTGCGGATACAATTTTTCGTCGACTATTTCAGGAACAGGGATCAACCGATTTCAATGATTCATAAAACATTCGATTCCTATTGATAACGCAGCGCCATTGCTCTGAAAAAAAAATTACAATTGTCAACAAGTTATGAAAAAAATTAAACAAAAATTTCAAAGTTCTCAAAAATCTATTTTTGTTCAAGGTTTTCAAAAATTTTAAGGTTTTTTTTAAACTTTTATTTTTGGTGCGGGAGTACCAGCAATTTGCCTTAAAGCATGATGCCATGCACTACTAGCTTTTAACTTTCTGTAGGGCAAGTTATAGTAATCGCAAAAATTCGAAAATGAAAATTTTTATATATCTTTACGTTTCAAAACCTTCTGAACATTTTGGCTCACCTTAGGAAAAATTGATGTATGTGGTGTGTATGTGTGTGTGTTCGAATACAAATTTTCGTCGATGATTTCGAGAACACGGATAAAGCGATTTGAATAATTCAAAAAACATTCGATTCGTATTGATAAGGAGACGTGCTGATTAGTTTTAACGAAGGCAGGTCTAATCGTTCCGAAGAAATAGGGCAAAAAGTGCCAAAAACTAGTAACTCAGTATTTAAGAGAACGGATTGTCCGATTTGAATAATTCAAAAAACATTTTACTTGTATTAACAAGATGAAGAACTGATCAAATTTTCATGAAGGCAGGTCTTGCGGTTTCGAAGATCTAGTAAAAACAGTAAAAAAAATGTCATATGGCGGTCAAAAATGATCATTAGACATATGCACATCAAATTATCAGATATTTTATAGAGATTTTAACAATAAGTATAACTTTTGTTTACATTCCTATGGGTTCCGTTCGTTAGACGGCAGTTAAAGCAGTACGATTGCTTTGAAAAAATGTTCTGAATTTCCAAAATATTTCAAAATAAATTTTTCTTAAAAATTTTTTTTTTTCATAAAAAGTAATTTTTTGTCAAAAATCTAATTTTTTCAGAGTAATTTTTTTAAAAAAAATGTTAATCTTTTTAAAAAAAATAATTTTGGTACGGGAAGTTCCAGCAATTTGCCTTAAGGCACGATGCCATGCGCCCCACTAGTTATTATATTGTTTCACTTTCAAAATCTACACGTTGTAATTGCATTTTTTTTAAATATTAATACATGTATTCTAACAATATCTAGGATTTTTTTACTAATGCTAATTCAAACTTATTAAATTATATAAAACTATTCAAATATTTATAAATCCTTA
>NW_020537646.1:12080227-12106875 GCF_003426905.1 Ctenocephalides felis | reverse complement strand
ATTTGGCAATTTGGAATACGTAGTTGTAAAAAAATTAAAATATAGCGCATCGTTCATGCTTAGCAATTGCAATAATTCGTTTTCTTTCAAGTTGTTGGTATCGAGCACGTTATTCTCGATAATAATATGGTACTTTTATTAGATCATTTACTTAAAATTGTATCAAAAAAACTTATGGACCAATTCCGACGTAAAATAACGATGTTATGCTGTCATGTTCATAATAAAAGTTACTAAAAACTATCAAAATGCTATGTTTTTGCTGTGCAAGTCAAGAATTTGATATAAAACCTAGAAACCGCAAAAGGTTGTTATCGAAACTGCATTTTCTGATGTGTCATCAACATGGCGAGAATTTTTTATGTGTAAAACGGCTGGTCGACAGCAATTCAAATTTTCAATTTGACAGTTTTAGTACAATTTTATATGAAAATGGAGCGCAACATAGCGTTGCCATAACTTTACCCTATTTTACTTATCTTTGCAAAGAATTAAATATCTGGCAATGATCTATATTATGTTACAATACAAAGAGTTCATCATTCCCATGATTCTTTATGAATCAAAACATTATGAATGAGAAAATTATCGTATACCAAATTCCAATGTTATAATAGCTTCATCTCTACTCATCTACCATGAAAATTCAAACTTTTATTTTTAATTCACACGAAATAACAAAAACTATGAAAAACTAACAATTTTGCTGAAATTTTAAGGTGATTGTAAAGAAAAAAATGAACAGAGATTCTATACAATGTGCAAAACCGAATAAAAACAAATAGACCAAAAAATATAAGATCTAGTGGTGTAAGGCATCATGCCTTAAGACAAATAGCTGGAACTTATTGTACAGTAATATAATATTCAAAGAGTATTGAATATTATATATAGATTATTACAAGCAAGAATTAGAAATGAAATCCAAAATATTTTCGATAATGAAAAATCACAACCAATATTTTTGTCAAAACAAGCATTTTTGAATAATTCCAAATCGAATGTTTGTTTTCTCCTCCCAGAAACTGACATTTTTTGCATATTTAACTCTGTATCTACAAAACGGCTGAACTTGCCTTCGCCAAAAACTTATCACCACTTCTCCCCATCATTACAAATTGAATGTTTTTTGAATCATTCAAATCGAATGCTCCGATTTCTCAAAAATCTAATTTCCATTTTCTGTACTCTATGCTTCATATCTCCGAAACGGCTGGACAGACTTTTGCCAAAAACTATTTAGCACGTCTCCTTATCGATGGTAAACGATTGCTTTTTAAATATTTTAAATCAGTTGATCCGTGTTCCCAAAAACGTGGACGAAAATTGTATCCATACATACGCGCGCACTCACACACTCACACACGCACACACATACCTACATCAATTTTTTCTAAGGTATGCCAAAATGTTCAGAAACCTTCAAAACGTGAAGATATGCAAAAATTTTCAATTTCGATTTTTGGACGATTACATAACATACTCCACAGGAGTTATTAATATGACATATATGTAAAGAGGATAAAAAAAGTCAAATTAAATAATTATTTTAATTATTACGGATACAGGATTAAATTTAATATTACAGAAAATAAATTATCTTTATTATAAATGAATAACAAAATTTTACTAAAATCCCGCAACTCTAATTTAAAAAAATGTTTCATATAAAAACTTCGATAATCATATTTCAGATATTACCATCACCACCCGCCCCCTCGACCTAGACTAGCATTACTAAATTGCTTTTCCGGTTTTGACTTAAAATATGGTGAACTTAATAGTTTATCTTTTTAATTTATAAAAGTTTTCGAAAACAGAGTAAATAAAAAAAAAATCAACATATATTCTAATACATAACATTTTGCACTTTTGCTACCCATATTGTTTATTATCGGCTTATAAATTATAAAATAAATCGCATTATGAATTAATAATATAAATCGTTATCATGTTTCTAATAAAAAATAACGGCATCACGGGTTGGAACTACACTCCGGAGAGTCCCTAGGCACCAATTTGTGCTTGTGTCCGGTTCGTCATACGTGAATTCCATTGATTATTCACGGCCTGTCGGAGAGCCGCCAGCCAGGTTTGCAATAACGCACCGCAGGCGCGCGCCCCGCAAGGTTACGCGGTTAATGCGGTTAGGAGGAATCGTGGCGGTCGACGGTCGTTACGTCGGACGTGTATGACACGAGGGACAAATATCGATACCGAAACGGGTTTATTAATTAATTATTTGAAAATCGATTGTAATGAACTTACTAAAACTAGTGGTGCATGGCATCGTGCGTTAAGGCAAATTGCAAAAAATTAACTAGCTGTAAGTGGAATTCTGTCTTAAGGCAATTAGGGCTTCGTGCCTTAAGGCAAATTGCTGGAACTTCCCGTACCGCAATTCAAAATTCGAGTAATTAAAAATAATCAATAATAATAATCAATAAAAGTTGATCAATGATTTGAAACTTTTAATAGAATTTCGAACCAGATTAAATCATTCTATTTTAAATAATTTATTTTGTAATATTTTCGAAATTCTGAACTTTTTTTCAAGGCAATCGTACTGCTTTAACCGCATAAAGACGAAATATCAAAACGCCTAAGCGCCGCGTCGCCGTCTAACGCGTAAACATTAGTACGGAACCCATAGGAATGTAAAAAAAATTTATACTTATTGTTAAAATCTCTATAAAATATCTGATAATTTGATGTGCATATGTCTAATGTTCATTTTTGACCGCCAAATGGCTTTTTGTTTTACTTTTTTCATTAGATCTCCGAAACCGCTAGACCTACCTTTATAAAAATTTGATCAATTCTTCATTTAGTCGATACAAATAAAATGTTTTTTGAATTATTCAAATCGGACGCATCGTTCTCTTAAAAACTGAGTTACCGTTTTCGGCATTTTTTGCCCCGTATCTTCGGAACGGCTAGACCTGCCTTTCCTAAAAACTAAGCAGCATGTCTCCTTATCAATACGAATCGAATGTTTTTTGAATTATTCAAATTGGTTGATCCGTGTTCCCGAAATCGTCGACGAAATTTTGTATCCGAACATACATACATACACACACACACGCACACATCCATTTTTTCTAAGATATGCCAAAATGTTCAGAAGGTTTTCAAACGTAAAGATCTATAAAAATTTTCATTTTCGATTTTTTTGCGATTACTATAACTTGCCCTACGGGAAGTTAATAATCAATAAATATTGATCAATGATTAATAATATTATTTTGAATATTTTTAAAGAGATAATTATATTTACTATATATTTTATCGGTCAGATAATATCTAGTGACGATCTCATTGCTCAAAACTCTTAAAAATGTTTACATTAAGAAGTGACGCCGAATGAATCCATCTGAGGATATATTTCTTACGAGTAGAATAAAAACGCATATAAAATATATACATTTGTAAGCCAAATTGAAAATTTAAAATTTATATTTGAAGTTTAAAAATTCTGATTATTTTTATAAATTTTGAAAAAAGATTTTTCTGAAAATTTTGAAATTGGTTTGAACCGTATAAGTAAACTTCGAAAACCAAGTTTCTTGGTACGAACCCTAGAAAATCGGAACAAAAATTAGTACTCATGTCTGAAATCTATAAATTATCTGATAATTTGATATGTCTAATGATTATTTTAGATCGCCAAATATCTGTTTTTTACATTTTCCCCCGTATCTCCGAAACCGCTAGACCATCCTTCCAAAAAATTTCATCAATTCAAATCGTAGACAAAAATTGTATTCAAACACACACACACACAACACACTTAATTCTATTTTTTAAGGTATGCCAATATGTTCAAAACTTTTGAAACGTAAAGATATTAAAAAAAAAATTTTTTTGCGATTACTATAACTTACCCTACGGGAAGTTAAGTAGTTGAAAGTGGCATTTTGCTTTAAGGCAAGTTGCAAAAAATTCCTGATAGGTGTAATAATTGTCTTAATCAATCGAAATTGGTATCTAGATAAGATAAATAAATTTTCAATTGTCAATTTCAAAAATCAAGTTTTTGCTTTCAATTGCGGTTCTCAATTGATATCTTTCAAACATATTTATAATATCTGTAATTATATTATTTATATTGCACACGCGCGTGCTTGTATGTCCTGAAATTATAACATGATTTTAAGTGTTTTCTTCAAACATTATTCAATATTTACTTATATATTTTCAGCAATGAGGTTCTTAGCGAGCCTGTTGATTTGCAGCTGGGCTGTGTTGGTTACACCGGCTCCGGAATATCTGCGTAGTTACCAAAGATCATATACTTCATCTACTTCAAATGGTCCACCAAAGTACAAAACTATGGTTTCTCAAATGCAAGGAGCGTTAAAGAAATCTTTAGCCCAGCAGTGTGGTTCTCGAACTAGTTGTCGCACTTATTACTCAAGTTCTCATGAAGGAAGCAGCAGTAATACAAATACAGATAGTACAACCAATTATAATGATCAATTGATGGCGAGTTTAAGACAAAAGGTAGAGTCACAGAGTAGCTATTCCTCATCTACTCCAGATGTTCCAACAGAGTACATAAATATGGATCCTCAAGTGCAAGAAGCAATAAAGAAGTCTTTAGCGCAGCAGAGCGGTTATAGAACTAGTTATAGCCGCACTTATTCCTCAAGTTCTCACGAAGAAAGCAGCAGTAATACAAATACAGATAGTGTAAACAATTATAATGATCAATTGATGGCTAGTTTAAGACAAAAGTTAGAGTCCACAGGGTAATACCGCTACTAGTTCATCTAGATATACTACAAGCCAAAGTAGCCCAGGTTATACAAGGACGACGTATTCATACGTCAAACCACAAACATATGTTACTGGGACTGATCATCAAGTTAATACCCACAATTTGGAACACGATAGAGAGCAAGATAAAAATAGCGACGAACAACGTTTAGTACCAGGTGGGTATTCTCGGACAACAAGTTTTTCTCGTACTGGATCTTCAAGCCATAGTTCAAGTCAAAACAGACCAGGATACGTAAGGAGAACTTACACTTCATCTAGTTCTTTTGGAGAACCTAATTCACAATTTATCAATAGCGAAAATAAAAGGACTGAGAGCACTCCTCATGTGCATGATGACAAATGTGAACATGATGTAGAACAAGAAAATAATGCGCAGGACACCGACAACTTAAACCAACATGGAACATCAGGATATCGTCGCACAACCTATTCTAGTTCTAGTTCAACAAGCTATAATTCAAGCAGAAATAGACCACAATATACAGTAACAAGTTATCATTCTACATCGAATTTAAATTCAAATCGCGATTCACAAGTAGGCGTTACTGAAAATCAGGAAAACAATGAAAATCATGAGCATCGCCTTGAAGATAACAGTGATGAAGATGATGATGGACAACGTATTGTAAATGCAGGACAATATTCAAAAACTACCAATTCCTCGAGAACAGTAAGCCATTCTAGTTCTAGTTCAACAAACTATAATTCAAGCAGGAATAGACCACAATATACAGTAACAAGTTATTATTCTACATCAAATTTAAATTCAAATCGCGATTCACAAGTAGGCCTTACTGAAAATCAGGAAAACAATGAAAATCATGAGGATCGCCTTGAAGATAACAATGATGAAGATGATGATGCACAACGTATTGTGAATGCAGGACAATATTCAAAAACTGCCAATTCCTCGCAAACAGTAAGCCATTCTAGTTCTAGTTCAACAAGCTATAATTCAAGCAGGAATAGACCACAATATACAGTAACAAGTTATCATTCTACGTCGAATTTAAATTCAAATCGCGATTCACAAGTAGGCCTTACTGAAAATCAGGAAAACAATGAAAATCATGAACATCGCCTTGAAGATAACAATGATGAAGATGATGATGCACAACGTGTTGTGAATGCAGGACAATATTCAAAAACTGCCAAGTCCTCACAAACAGTAAGCCATTCTAGTTCTAGTTCATCAGGTTTTAGTTCAACGCACAGTAGACCAGGATATACAAGAACAACTTATCACTCTACTAGCTCATATGGAACACCGCACTCAAGTGTTATAAATAAAAGTGGCAATAAAGACAATGATGGTAATCTTCACATTCATAGTGAAAACTGTGAACATGACATAGAAAAAAATAATGATGATACTAATAATAATCCAAATTCTCAAAACGCGAACCAACAAGGAACATCTGGTTATAGTCGCACAGTGAGTTATTCTGGTTCTAGTTCAGCCAGCCACAATACAAACCGTAACATAGAACAATATTCTGGGACAAGATACAACTCTGTAACTGATTCAAGCACAAGTTCCTATTCCGATGTGGGTAGTGCTTTAAATAAACAAGAAAATAATAGCGCTGATCATATTCATAGCGATAAATGTGAACATGATATAGAAAAAAACAGTGTTGATGATGACGAGCAAAGCATTGTAAACAAAGGGCAACGTACGCAGACTTCAGGTTTCACTCGTACGACAAGTTACTCTGATTCTGACTTATCAAGCACTGGTTCAAATCATTATAGACCCGGATATACAAGAACCACTTATCATTCGTCTAGTTCATATGGAACGCAGAATTCCAATAATGGCGATGGCCAAGATAATGCAGGTAAACTTCATGTTCATAGTGAAAACTGTGAACATGACAAGGAAAACAGTAGTGATTTAAATGGAAGTGAGAATCATGCGCAAAATGTTGGAAGGCATAGAATTACGAGTTACTCTCATACGGTCAGTTCGAATTCTAGGACAACTGGTTTTAACTCGAGCCAAAATCGCCAAGGGTATGCTGAAACAACTTATAATTCAATGACACATGGACAACCATATACGATTACAAACAATAATCAGAGCAATGAAGATAGTGATGAAGGTAATAAACAGCAGCACACAAAACGCAGGACAGCATTCACAATCAGCAGGGCATGCTCAAACAATAAGCTATTATCGTGCTGGATCTTTTATTCGAAATTCAAGTCAATCCGAACTAGGATATTCAGAAAGTACTAGTTCAATAGATACCAATAACAGTCAGCAAAACAATAGTGTACATGGTGGCAGTTTTGAACATGGTAAGAATACTGTAGAACAGACAACTGAAAATTTACAACAAAATTCACATACTAGAGGCAATTATGGAACAACAAGTCAATCTCATTCTACTTCATCACGCTATACTTCAAACCAAATAGACCGGGTTACACAATAACAAGTTATCACTCCACTAGCTCTTATGCAAAACCAAGTACACAAATCACTGAAAATAATCAAGATACTACTGATCATATACATGACGAAAATGTGAACATGGCAACAATGAAGATTATGAAAATCATCAAGAGCAGGACATTGGACAACAATCAATATCAACAGGGCATTCTCACACCGGTTTAACAAGATACACTTCAAGTCATACTAGTTCAGAACATAGGACCGCAAGTAATTATGCACGAAATACAACTGAGAAAAATATCAATAAAGAAGGAAGTGATGAGAATTCTAGCGAAGAAGACGAATATGACAGTGCCGGTAATAGTAATGATAAAAGAAATAAGCCTGGTGGTAAGGGCTGGAAAAAATATTATTGGGAGAAAGATTTTATTCCACCAGGACATCGTAATAAACCGCATCCTCGCGCGGCCATGCTTACGGGCATAGAAATAGAGGCCAAACTACATCTTATTCTAGATATAATTCCAATTATGGTGAACACCGTGGGCCAAATCGATATAATGTTACAACAACAACGTATTCATCAAGTCGTCCAGGCTACGTACCATCACGTTATTCCACATCTGGATCAAATACAATGATGGCGGTAGAACCACGTACACCTACTCCTCAGGTGGAGTAAGGTATAGTACTAGTAATAGAAATTCAAGTACAACGGCAACTGACGCTTCACAGAATGTTTATGAAGACAAAGACACACAATTTGCACCAGAAGTTGATGGTACAGGGTTTGAACACGGTAGTTATGACACTAATACTGGAACCAGTGCAATTGATTCTGATTCTAGACACAGTTCTAATAGAAGTACCTCTGAATACACACAGCAAAACTCTCATAGCAATAATAATGTATCTACACATTCAGGATCTACAGGCTACGTGCCATCACGTTATTCCACGTCTGGATCAGATACAATGATGGCGGTAGAACTACGTACACGTACTCCTCAGGTGGAGTAAGGTATAGTACCAGTAATAGAAATTCAAGTACAACGGCATATGACGCTTCACAGAATGTTTATGAAGGCGAAGACACACAATTTGCACAAGAACTTGATGGTACAGGGTTTGAACACGGCAGTTATGACACTAATACTGGAACTAGTGCAATTGATTCTGATTCTAGACACAGTTCAAATAGAAGTACCTTTGTATCTACACATTCAGGATCTACAAGTACTACTCAAATGATCAATACGAATATTGTGATAGTGTTAATGGTTCAGTAGTCTCCCAAGAAACTCAAAAACAAAATATAGAAAATGCAAATCTGAACACATTTCTGCAGGTGCGAATAGTGAGGAGAAAAAACATCGTTCAAATGTTTCTATGCACAGTGGGTCAAAAACAACCAATTCGTCATACACACTTGTAAGCCAGTATTCACAGAGCAGTCATGAAAGTAATAGTGCAAAACACAAAGTAATAACAGACTCATCATCAGACGAAGATAGTTATGAAATACTTGACCAACGCACAGAAAAGTATGAAGCAACAACTAACAGCGGCGATACATTTTTTGAAAATCAAAACATAGTTTCAAATAATTATGCTTCTACATCAAAAATCGTAGAAGAGTGAGTGAGCATTCACAACAACAAAAAAATGTCGTCGACAAAACGAAAGGTAATGATTTGCACTATATTACTAATTATAATCAACAAATCATCAATCAATATAATAATGACGACTTGCATAAATTTAAAAATACAAGTAAGAGAGCTCATATTTCCTCAATAAATAGTACATCAGAGGAAAGTAAGCAATTTGTCATAAGTCATTTTACAAATAAATCTGCCGAACATAAGTCTGATAATTATGCATCTGCAAACAATCAGCAGTTCAATTTGCAGCAAAACAAAGAAAATATTAATATTAATAAAAGTGCAACAAACTTGATCGAAAGTACAACTTTCACCAAATATAATTTTAGTAGTAGTGAAGAAAGGAATGAACAATTACAATCAGGCTCATTACAAATTTCGCAACAAGTTTTGGATTCTTTACTTGGTTCTTCTCAAAATCCAGATCAACAACCAGATTCTACAACTAATATAAATTCAGGCACAAATAATTATGTCACATCTAAACCAGTTCGTTACCAGTATCGACCTACTAACTTCAAAGGTGATGCTCTTTCAAGCCATGATTTCCTCGAAAATGAAAAACATAAATCAAATTCTGAAATAAAGAATGCATCTGTAGATAGAAATCATCATCAGCAACAATCTGGTAGTCATGGACGTAATTCGAGTGATATACGATCAACATCTTCCATAAGTTATTCATCTCAAAATATAAGTGGTCAATATCATGTAATAAATATGAATTCTGGAAAAAATTATTAATCTTCTAGTAATATGGCTTTGAATTCTGAGTCAACCGAAGCTGATACTCAACAAAAAGTTATGAATCAATTCTACTCTCATGATAATAGTTCAAGTAATAACCAACCATATCAAATCAACAAAATAAACATCAAAGTACTTTGATAAATGGAACCAATCAAAATATCGCAATAAACAAAACCGTTACTTCTGGTTCCACGAGCTACACTTTTAGTAGCAGCGAAGAAAGCAAAACAACTGCATCACAATCAGTTTCATCTGAGTTCACACATACAAGCAATAAAAAACATAATTATGATACTAATGGAAATCAGCATTTTACACAAACTTCACCTGGTGTTATAATAACTCCTAAACCAATTCCATTGCGCTATCAGTATCAAACTTCTACAACTGAAGGCTACTCAAACGAAGATGATGACCTGCAAAAACAGATGTCGGGGTATATATTTGAAGATAAATCTCATACAAGAGATTCTCAAAGGACTCATTCTAGTTCATCCGTTAGTTCTAGTGAACAAAATATAAGACAACACACATCAGAATATCAATATAATCGCGAGCAACAAAATACTCAGACTAAAAATTTGGAACAAAATGTTTATTTCAAAACAACGACTCCTACAACTTTAGAAACTTCTGAGCCATTTGCAAAACCAAGTTCTTTAGTGAACGAGCACAGGGTTGAATCTGGAAGTTATGAGGATTCTGTTTCACAAGTCGATACAGATGAATTATATGGTCAGTCAACATATAAAAATTCTATATCAACTTCATCTACGACGAGTCATCCATTTGATAATGATCAAGGTGTATCACAAGGTAGCTCAGCAACGTCACATCAAGAAAGTAATGGTGCGTTTTCATCAACCTATCAGTCGTTCAACGGTACAAATATCAATAGAGAAAATTATAATACAATGCACCAAAATCAAACAGTAAATACTTTGCACAAATCTACAAATTCATCCAGAAGTTACACGCAAAGTAGTGAAGTAGATTCAATTAATTCCAATGCAGTTGATGAAGTAAAAAAGGCAAATCAAATGTCCCACGTTGTAAACACGAATGCCAATAAATTTAATGAAAGTCAAAGTGCAAACAAAACAGTTACTACAACATTTACTACGTATGTAATTAGTAGTGATGAAGAAAGAAGAAAGCATGACATGGAATCATCTAAAATTTATTTCTTTGAAGACAACGATATCAAACATTATTATTCTACTACACCAAAATACCAGCATTATGGACATGCATCTAACAATTATGATAAACAAACACATCATTCATATTCTGGCACTACAAATCAAGGAAGCTCTACACCTAAACCAATGAGATATCAACAACAATCAGTGAGTTCAGAAAATCATTCTACTGAAGATGAGCAAAAGCACTTACAAGGACAAACAATTTCAACAAATTCTCAATATCAAACTAAGGAAAACTTGAAGATTACGGATCATACAACAAATTCTCATGGCACAAATGCTAATGTAATACACGAATCCGATGAAAATCACTCAATTATAGATGCTTCGAATGATTTAAATGAAGTAAACCAAGTCAAAAACGTTCATAATATTACTTTTAATCACAGTCAAGCAACTAATAAAACAGTTACAACAAGCTACACTACACATACATTCAGTAGTAGTGAGAAAAGAAAACAATACGAGTCTCAATCTAGATCAACAATATATAATTCGAACGTTAATTCTGACAATAACAGAAATACTGGATCTCAACAGCAAACTACAATTCAGCATATAAATGATCCTTATACCAAACCTAAGCCAATTCGTTACCAGCAACAGCCTCAGACTTTGGAAGGTGACTCTTCTGAAGAAGACGACCAACTAGTACAAATGCCAGAAAGTGTTTTAGAAAGTGAAGAAAATAAACATATTTCAGGAACAACATATGTCAAAACCAATAATCAGGATTCAAATAAAGTAAACCAAATTGGAAACGTTCATAATACTGTTTTTAATCACAGCCAAGCAACTAATAAAACAGTTACTACTGGCTATACTACACATACATTCAGTAGTAGTGAAGAAAGAAGAAGATACGAGTCTCAATCAGGATCAAAAATTTATAATTCGAACGTTAATACTGACAATAACACAAATACCGAATCTCAACAGCAAACAACAATTCAGGATACAAATAATCCTCATACCAAACCTAAGCCAATCCGTTACCAGCAACAGCCTCAGACTTTGGAAGGTGACTCTTCTGAAGAAGACGATCAACAAGTACAAATGCCAGAAAGTGTTTTCGAAAGTGGGTCACAAATGAAAACTACCGTTGTAAATAATACCGGATCATTCCATGGTGAAGAAAAGAAATATGTATCAGGAGCAACATATGACAAAACCAATAATCAAAACACAAATCAACAAATATCTGGATCTATCACAAAAGCTAACATGAAACAAGAAGAGATTCATAACCAAGATAGCAGCACTGAAGACATATCAAATCAATCTCATAAACATCACTCAACTTTTGTTACATCAAAGGATTCAAATAAAGTGAACCAAATCGGAAGCGTTCATAATACTATTTTTAATCACAGTCAAGCAACTAATAAAACAGTTACTACTGGCTATACTACGCATACATTTAGTAGTAGCGAAGAAAGAAAAAGATACGAGTCTCAATCAGGATCAACAATTTATAATTCGAACGTTAATTCTGATAACAACAGAAATACTGGATCTCAACAGCAAGCTACAATTGAGCATATAAATGATCCTTATACCAAACCTAAACCAATTCGTTACCAGCAACAGCCTCAGACTTTGGAAGGTGACTCTTCTGAAGATGACGACCAACAAGTACAAATGCCAGAAAGTGTTCACGAAAGTGCGTCACAAATTATAACTACTATTGTAAATAATACCGGATCATCCCATAGTGAAGAAAATAAACATATTTCAGGAACAACATATGACAAAACTATTAATCAAAACACAAATCAACAAATATCTGGATCCAGCACAAAAGCTAACATAAACTACGAAGAGAATCATAACCAAGATAGCAGCACTGAAGGCATATCAAATCAATCACATAAACATAACTCAACTATAGTTACATCAAAGGATTCAAATAAAGTAAACCAAATCGGAAACGTTCATAACACTATTTTTAATCACAGCCAAGCAACTAATGAAACAGTTACTACTGGCTATACTACACATACATTCAGTAGTAGTGAAGAAATAAAAAGATACGAGTCTCAATCAGGATCAACAATTTATAATTCCAACGTTAATTCTGACAATAACAGAAATACTGAATCTCAACAGCAAACTACAATTCAGCATATGACTTATCCTAATTCCAAACCTATGCCAATTCGTTACCAGAAACAACCTCAAACTTTTGAAGGTGACTCTTCTGAAGATGACGACCAACAAGTACAAATGCCAGAAAATGTAATTGAAAGTGATTCACAAATAAAAACTACTGAAAATCACTCTGGATCATCTTTCGTCCAGGTAAATAACCAAAATACAAATCAACATTCAACAGGATCAGAAACAATTTACCAGCAAAAACAAAAAGAACATAGTCAACTTAAAAATCATACAAGTTACATTACTGGTTATACTGTACAAACAACAAAACATGATTCTGAAGAAGATGAATCTTCAGAAGAAAATACTCAGCAACAAGTACAGTACGTAGATTTTGATCAATTAGCAAATAATGTTAATAATAAAATTACATCAACAACTGACCGTACAAACGTGCACAGACATGAAGAAACTACTAAAACTGCTGCACAAAATAATATTGTAAATGAATTTGAATCTGGTCAAACATCTACAAGTAGTACTGGTCAATATTCTTCAATTCTAATAAACCAAAATACAAACGAGAATATAGATATCTTGAATCAACACACTCAGTCTTCGGAAGATGACAATCAACAACAAATTCAATACATAGATTTTGATGATTTGGCAAATTATGTAAATAACGAAATTAAATCTACAACTGATCATACATACATTAATAGTCTGGACGAAACTACAAAAACTTCTACGCAAACAAGTAGTACTGGACAATCTTCTTCTATTTTAATAAATCAAAATGCAAATGATAATATTGTTGCTAATTCCAATAATGCACATTCTCAAAGAATTAATCGAACTAGTACTGCAAGTTCTGTAAATTACATTAGTAGCAGTAAAGAAGAAACAAGACATAAATTTGAATCTTCTGAATTCCTATCACAAAGCTCAAGTGAAGAACGTCGAAAACATGTTCAAGGTGGATATCATCATTCTACGCAAAATTACCATACATCTACTAAAAAAGATGTAAGACCTAAACCAGTTCACTATCAAAACCGACCAACTACTTTTGAAACTTTCTCCACGGATGATCACAACCCACAAATGCAGGTGTCGGAAAGTTCAGAAAAACAAACTGCGCAAGTCAATATAATCAATCATCACAGTACAAATGAGAATTTGGTACATCAAATAAATCAACAATCGTCTGAAAATATCGAACACCAATATATTCACAATTCCAATGAAAATTCAAATCAATATCAATTAAAACCATTCACTACACCCAAAACTCCACAAACTTCAGACTTCAGCACCAGTGAAGAAAATGTGCAGCAAGTTGTTCAAAATGTAGATTTTGATTCTCAAAGTGCATATCACAAGGAAACTGGTGCAAATACTTTGGTCGACAATCAACATAACCAACAATATATAACAGAAGATATTGCAGATAATATACCTGATATTGTAGAAGTAAATACAGATGATTTAGAATATATTAGTGAGGAAAAAGAAGATCAGCAACAACACATTGAGAATAGTTTTGATAGTTTGAAACAAAATATTACAACAGATAAAACAGTATCGCATAGCGAGGACGATGATGAACAACAACACATTGTAAATGAATTTGATATTTTGAATCAAGATAAAATTACAGATAAGCATGAAACAGAGTCACATGTTATAAATAATAATAATTTAAACATAGGTCATCAAATAGTCGAAACACATTCTACTAATTCTGTTTCTAATTCTCATAATATTAATATTGATTCTACCAATGACTTACATGATGTAAATAATTTACATTCCAACAAGTCTAGAGAAAATCAATTAATAAGTGGAGCAGTTGAAACATCAGCACATTCTGTGTATAGTACAATAACAACTGGTTCAAATACATATTCTGGCTCTAATACAAATATTGACAAACAATTTATAGAAAATCAGCATAATACAAGTGACAATAGTGCTAATAACAAGTATCACAGCAATAGTCAAAATTTTGCATCTGGAAGTATGCATCATTCTAGTTCAACAATAAATATTGACGATAACCAGCATGGCGATAATACTGTCGGAAATACCCATGGCACAACGCATAATTCTAATATTGTGCGACAATTCAGTACAAATTATAGTCAAGTACAAGAAAGCAGTTCAAGCAGCGTTGAACATACAGTACATCAAACAAGCTCTAATTTCCATAATATTCATTCCGACAATAAATTCCAGACAAATAACCAACACGTGCAGGAAAACTACAATGATAATATTTCAAAGAAAAACAATGATCGAACGGTTACTGGAAGTAGCAATCAAGGTACCACATCTACTTTTGTTACAACGCACCACAAAGGTTCATCTGTTGATTCTAGCAATAATAAATTTGTTGTAAGCTCCTCCGAAAATGAGTATCAAGAATCAGAACATATTTCAGAGAACATGCAAACCACTTCTGAAAGTCCAAACACGAATGCAGTCAATCAAGGACAGAGCACAATATCCAGTTCTAATACTAAAGGTACTACATCAACATTTGTTACAACGCATCATTCCAGTTCTTCTGTAGATTCTGGAAATAATCAATATGTTAGCAGCTCCTCTGGAAAACAGTATCTGCAACCAGCACATATTTCGGGCAACTTGCAAACTTCTGAAAATCCAAATACAAATACAGACGATCAAAGGCATTACAGCACTATATCCGGTTCCAATACTAAAGGTACCACGTCAACATTTGTTACAACGCATCATTCCAGTTCATCTGTAAGTTCCGGTAATAATCAATATGATGGCAGCTCATCAGGAAGTCACTACCAGCAACCATCACATACTTCAGCCAATTTAAAAACCACTTCTGAAAACCCAAATGTGAATACAGTCGGTCAAGTGCATAATACCATTTCTGGATCACACATTGTGCATCAAACCATTACAAAGTTTGAAGAAGGACAAGAAAGAGGTTCACATAGTGCAGAGTATAAGGAGCACCGTATAAATTCAAACTCTTTTGCAAATACTGATGATGATTTCGAAACAGATAATCAGCATATATTAGTAGATCAGTCTACCGATAGAAATGTTGAAAATGATAATCATGGTCAGCCAGGGCATGAAATTAATATTCACAATACTGCATCAAGTTCGACCTTAGTAACCGGTAATAACCGCCATAAAAATAATAATTACCAGCATCCAACTCCTCTTGATCCTCATGCTGGATCACACATGAATATCGATAACAAAGAGCACGTTATTTCTAGTTCTTCTACCGTGCACGAAACTAGTATAAATTCTACTAATGTTCATGACATAAATCATGACGTAAACCAACGACCATTGCATCCGTCTGAAACCACGTATGCTACTGTAGAACATGGTTCAAATATTAATACCGATAGTACTACATATGATGCAAGTTCTGGTACATATGTGTATGATAATAACCAGCATAGATATCCCATCTATCCACAAACTTACAACAGGCCCGACACCAATATAGTGTCTGCTAACACAGGTCACAATAATCAACAACAAGTTGATAATCAACAACAGCAAGTCGATTACAATAATCAACATCCAGCACAGACTGTTGGAGAAATTCCTTCGAGTCCTCAATATCCAGGAATTACTACTGGAAATACTATGCATAGCTCAAGCTCTAGCGCTGGCACTACAGGTTACAATTATCA
Organism: Ctenocephalides felis; assembly: GCF_003426905.1. NCBI lineage: Eukaryota > Metazoa > Arthropoda > Insecta > Siphonaptera > Pulicidae > Ctenocephalides > Ctenocephalides felis. The sequence goes on along the minus strand of NW_020537646.1, from coordinate 12,090,269 downwards.
ACATCAAGTTTACAATCATCAACAGGTACACAACCATCAACAACCAGCACAGACTGTTGGTAGAACTCCTACAAATCCTCAACATTCAGGTATCACTACTGGAAATGCTATGCACGGCACAAGTTCCAGCGCTGCTAATACAGGTTACAATTATCAACATCAAGTTTATAATCATCAACAAGTTCCCAGCCATCTACAACCAGCACAGACTGTTGTTGGTGGAACTCCTACAAATTCTCAACATTCAGGTATCACTACTGGAAATGCTATGCACGGCACAAGTTCCAGCGCTGCTAATACAGGTTACAATTATCAACAAATCTATAATCACCAACAAGTTAACAATAATCAATTACCAACATCTACGACCCAGCCTATTGGAGGAACTCCTACTATTCCTCAATATCCAGGTATCACTACTGGAAATACTATGCATAGTACAAGTTCCACAGGACATCAATACGGCGGATATCACAACGTATATCCCAATGCAGGTCAACCTAATTATCATCAAGTATCTGGTATAAATTCAGGTTCGGCTACATACCATACCAGTTCTAGTCATGGAACAACTCAAATTACTGGTTATAGTAATCAACATCAAACTCACAATCATCAACAAGCAGGATATCCCATAAGTCAACATGCTACTTCTAATTATGGTCAAGTTAACTCCGGTACTGTACCCATGCAGCATACAAGAGAGTACTACATGAGACAAAATCCGCAAACAACTAATTATCATGCTGGCCAAATGCATCACACACGCGAATATCACATGGGACCGACCCATCATACACGGGAATATCATATGGGACCTCAGCATACTCGAGAATATCACATGCGACCCCAACATACTCGTGAATATCATATGGGATCATCGTACGACGGAAGAGATCGGCATCGTACGGATCAGATGCACCATTCTAGAGAATATCATTCGAGACCCTATTATCGCGGTAGAGATTATCGCAGGCGTGGTGGCCGGTATCCTAATCGTGGACACACTACACATATTACAAAAATATATCATCATTACATAGTACCAGGAACAAATCGCCATGAGGATGGATCTGAATGCACACATGATGAACATCATAAGCACACACACAATGCACAACACGGATCTCATACCGTTACAAGTTCAGGAACAAACCAATACGAGTACCACCATCATTTGAAGCCAGGAACAAATTTACATGAAGATGGTACAGAATGCAATCACGATGAAAGTACAAAATATGATGATACTGAAGATCGACAATATGCAGAAACAAATTATCATCATGTAAAACCTGGCACAAATGTTCATGCAGATGGTACTGAGTGCAACCATAGTGAAGATGAGAAACATAAACTGAATGAAGATGATTATGCGGAAAATGAAGAAAGTACAATATATGATGTTGATGTAGAAACCACAACAGAACTACCAGACTACACAAAATTAGAAACACTAGGACATGTTCTGGAAACAACAAGCGAAAGACTCAACAGAAATCAACAACAACAGCAACAAATAACAGATGGAATAATTGATTCTCGTAATGATCAGCTCATAGAATTTATCAATAGAAAACGCAATGAAACCAGAACAACTTCAACAACGTTACAAGAGTCCAGGAGTTTCAGTTCACAACATACAGAACGCAGAAGTGAGTCATTCAATGCGGCGTACACCTCAGCCTCATCGCAACAAAACTCAAGAGAGTATAGCAATGAGAGGATGATTGCTTCAAATTCTTCAACAACACATCATACATCATCTCAAGAAAGATTAAGAAGCAGATATACTGACAATGACGCATATAGAAGAGGTGATCAGACGGTAAGAGATGATGATGAGGACGATCAAGGCCAAGTTACTCAACAGTTAGTCGATCCTAATTTTGATGTAGGACAAACACAACAGCAATCTAGCGCAAACAGAGAACAAATTTACACATCAAACTCATATGGAAGTAGAACATCAAATTTAAATGTTATGCATGGCAGTCAACAAATAGAGCAATTCCAAACAGAAAATCTCGAGGATTTGGGGCAACAACAAGTTGTTCAACCAGTTTTCGCACAAACCAGTATTCATAATACTCAATCAGGCGGAAGAAATGATAATGAGGACGATCAAGGCCAAGTTACTCAACAGTTAGTCGATCCTAATTTTGATGTAGGACGAACACAACAGCAATCTAGCGTAAACAGAGAACAAATTTACACATCAAACTCATATGGAAGTAGAACATCAAATTCAAATGTTATGCATGGCAATCAACAAATAGAGCAATTCCAAACTGAAAATCTTGAAGATTTGGGGCAACAGCAAGTTGTTGAACCAGTTTTTGCACAAACCAGTATTCATAATACTCAAGTAAATGAAAATACACAGAGGGTAGAATCCGTTCGACACGACATACAAGTTACGAATCATCATGCGACTGTTCACGAGGACAATGTTCCTGCCCAGGTCAGAGCAGATCCTTATGTGCCTGTTTATGTAGAAGAGGTAAATTCTTAATACAATAATTTATATAGTCACCTTTGGTAGAAAATATGTTTAATAAACTTTTAATTTACTTATAGGTTATCACAACAACTACTGCTAAACCTGCATGGTGGAAACGAATAGGAAATAAAGTAACAAGTTACTTCAAAAAATCTTAGATTTTAATGTGATATTTAGAAAATAAGAAAAGACGTTGGCAAAATCAGCATGTATTAGAATTAAGTGTATTTTATAAGAATATGAATCCATCCAAAGACTGATTTTATTGGATTGATGGTCATTATTAGTATATAAATCATTTATAATGTCGAAACAAAGTTATAATATATATTTTAGTAAGACTTAGGTTAATGTTGTAATAATATTTTATTATTTAGAATTATACTTTTGTATTTTTTTAAATTAATAAATAATAAATAATAATCAATAATTAATAATCTTAATCTTGTTTTCAGGCAAACGTTAAAAAAAAATTAACAATATACATAAGTACTTGGACTTTTTAGCTTTATTACAGGCGCGACAATTACTTGCTGATTAGTGTTTTTCAACAATTTTTATTATTAGTTACAAAATTTTTAGCTTTCCGTATGGTAACTTAACGTAATTGCTAAAAAACGAAAATAAAATCTTTTGCATATCTTTACGTTTCCAGATCTTCTGAACAAAAATCAAATTTTTTCAAAGCAAAATTTTTTCGAAAATGTTAGTTTTTTAAAAAAAATAAATTTTTGGTACGGGAAGTTGCAGTAATTTGCCTTAAGGCACGATGCCATGCTTCACTAGTTTCAACTCATTTAAGTATTTTTTGAACGTAGGTTTTGAATACCTCTATAATGATTGTCTTGAATTGAAAAACAATACCACAAAAAACAAACTGGTCTAATAAAAGCGTGAGAACGAATTTCTATTCAATAATATTGAATAAAATATTTAAAAATATTATGAATGCTTGTTACCCACGATTGCTAAAGAAATTGTTGTTCTGCTGAAATTACTAAACGATTATAATCGTCTATCGCATATAATGGACTATGTTTATAGATATTGGATTTGAACTCACACAAAATCAAGAATGCGTCAACAATGGTTTTATTGTAAACTATTCGTTGATATCAATGCGCAGTTTTCGTTGCTTTGTGACAGTTATTGTACGATCGCAGAAGAACGATTATCAAAAAAGTTTTAGTTCATTAAATTTAATTAGTTGTAGTACTAATTTGCTGATTAGTACACGGTATTTATGAAAAAAAAAAATAGAAGTGCTAAAATAATAATTTGATTTGCAAAAAAGTGACATCAGGGAAACTGTAAGTGAGTATTTTCACCTTTTTATTAATTTCGAAAAATTAAGGCGACTAAAGAAAAAAATGCTAAGTGATCTGCCACAACCAACAACATAATTTCCTCTATTATGAAGAGATTAATATATAAGTTCTCTAACAAAAAATAACATCTAGAAAATAATTAAATTTTAAACATTTCTAATATACAAATTGTGAAAATTATCTAACTTACATAATTAAAAATTATTAGAAAAAATTCTCTTTAGAAAAAAAAAGGATTTGACAAACGAAGGATGTTTATATTTGGGGATAGTTTGTTTACGATTAATATTGCAAAAAATGATTTTAACGTAAAGTTTTAATTCTAAATGTTCATCTAAATGAAGGATTTTCTTTTCAAAGAAAATTATATATCGTTTTTAAATGATCAGTTTCGATTTTTGAAAGCACGAATAACATTAATATACATAAGTTTTATTTTAATTAGTAAATTAAATTTAAGGACATGTTATCTTCAAGATAATAATTTGAATCACATAATTAAAAATAGAATTTAACACAGAACATACATTTATTCTTTTGTGTATAGTACTAAAAACATCTACTAATGAAAATGTTCACTAAATTATTTAGTGATTCCTATTCAATCATATTATTTATCTAACATAAAATAATATCTAGAAAATAGTTAAATTTTAGACATTTCATACATTTATTCTCATGTATATAGTATTCATTTCATGTATATGTTCATTTTTTACCGGTACTTATGCATTTATATTATTTTTCTCACAAAAAGTAACATCTTTTAATTAAATTTCAAACATTTCTGATGCACATAAATTGTGAATATTATCTAAATTAATTAAGAATAATTAAAAAAATCTCTAATGTTTATTCTTAATATGCGACTAATTAAAAAAATCAGTAAAAATTGTTTTATATATTCCTCAAAATAAATATTTTTTTCATAATTCACCTTAACTGAAGTGCTTTTCCATAGATCTCCTTCATTTAATTTCACTATTGTGATTTGAAAGGCTTTTATTAATATTTTGATTTAATTTGATTTTGCTAATTAGACGGATTTAATTAAAAATCAATATTGAACAATTCAATAATAATTTTATGAGAAATTGAATTTTTTTATACATTTTTCTGTTTTTGTTTCCTAAATTGTAGCTAATTCGCTCCAATAACCATTCATATTTTTGCAATTGTTTATATAAATAATTTCGTATAGCTTTTGCAATTTCAAAGCATTTATTTATCTTGATAATGAAAATTTCAACTAACATATTCAAAGTTTTGAACATGTAATAAAAATAATGTGCACTTATGATTTTTTTCCTACAAATCAATAAAATTGTTATTAATTACATAAAAACGTGAAATTGCAAGTTCTAGTTATGTAATGTAATGTAAGCAAAGTATTATTACGTTAAAACATTTTGAGCGCTTTTTTGATTAATCAATTATATTTTATAGAAAATAAAAATATAACTTTTTGCGATTATTGCCAATAATATTATTTTTTTTTTTGCAGAACATGATTTATTCATTGATTCTATTACTATGCGTTGCACTAAGTGGAATTAACGCAATCCCGATAGAATATGCTGATCCTACTGTCGAAAAAGAAGACACGACCTTAAAAGACTTTAATCGAGAAATGGATGAGAACATTGAAATGCTCAATGAAATCCAAGAAAAGGTCAACTTATTATCCAGCAGAATGCAAAAATACAGACTCATCCACGCAAACGTACAGGAAAACGAGATCTCTACCGATGACATAATTTCATCAGATTGCTCAGGCGGATGTGACAAACCAGATAACAGTAGTGTAACCAACATCACATTGACAATAAAGTTTGGAGGTTTTGCCAGTTCAGATGATGATACAAACAGTTACCCACTACTAGGAGCACCATTGGATGGAAACACAAACTTCATCACCGAAGACGATGATTTGGTAACAGGTGATCAGACTCTACACTACCCAGCAGAGATGCCTCCAGAAGTATATAATTCTAACCCCAAAAACGATGTTGAAATCTTTGATCCTAAGGATTCTGTAGACCAGTGGCCAGTAGATTCATTCCGCGACCGTGACACAAACCGACATTGGATAATTGCAGCTTCTGATATTGATCATGATTCAGGGTTAGTAGATACTAATATATTCACGAGCCGAGATATGGATTATCCGGAGATCAGGATTTATCAAGATTCAATGGGAAATATTGATGAAGAAGCAATTCGCATGCATCAAGAAAGACACAGACAAAATTTTGCTGATTTGTTCCGTTCTATATTCGAGTAACTCATGTTGTAACTTTGCTAAGCATGCACAACACATAAATTTAGGTACTTTTAAAGTCAAAGTATTATTAATAGTAAGATCTGAAAAATGTATTCGTGAATAAATAAAAATATATAATTGGATTTTTATTATGTTGTAATTCACAAAATATTGTGTTATATTTTAGATTCACAGTAATTAATTTGGTATTCTATTACAATTCTGAAGTATGTTATATAAACAAATAGTAACAAAATATAATTCTATTTTACTGCTGGTAATATGAATAACCAGGGTGGTATTCATCATCTTGGTTATCGCAGTTATTGGGATTATAATTCTGATAAATAGTAGTTCTAGGTTGATAAGCTGGAGGTGATTTGAAATTCTTCTTTTTGGATTGCGCTTTTGGTCTGTGTTGTACAATTTTTTTTACAGGTATATTTGAGGAAGTAGCTGACGACATACAAGACCTCGGCATTTCAAACTGACTCAAATTATTATTCAAATCCGATCTTGTTCTGTGAACTTCGAGTTTGGTAGATTTTCGAGCAATTCCTGATCCTATGGTCATGCAGTCTTGGAACCTTTCAACGTGTTTTGATAAAGCAATGCTTTCATGAACAAAATGACGTGGGTTTATCTCTTCGGTGGAATTACAACTTAAATGTTCGTCATCTGACATATCGCAGTATGAGTCGTCGATATTTTGTTTTGCAATATTGTAATTCGTACGTCTTGCAAAATATTTTTGATTTTCACGCACTTTCTCGGCGTGGTTTTCACGAGTTTGGTAGTGTCTGGTATTAGAATCGAAAGAAGAGATCTGCCCACGTTTTGACTCAGTAACTGTGAAAGTATTATCGTTTTGAACTTGTTTTTTCACAGTGGTTCTAGATATTATTTGTGGAGGATTTGCACCAGAATTAGTTGAGCGTCCTCTATTTCTATTATAGCTTTGATCTCTATCTCTAGAAACTTGTTTTCGCTTCTTTTTGATAGGCGCTATTTTGCATAGATTCTCTACTTCATTTTGGTACATATAATTTTTCTTTGCTCTTTGAGCAATATGTAACAGCAGTTGACATTGATTTAACCTGCGATCTTTCAGTAATAATACTTCTAGATTCGCCGTCCGAATCAGATGATTCGTATGGATTGTAGTACAAACTGCACACATCAGCATTGTTTGAAATAGATTTTTGACCCTCAGATTGGGGTACATCAATAATATTTAAATTTGAGTAACTATTTTTCAAACTTCTAGAGCTACATTTGCAACTACAACTCGCGGATTCCTGACTGCTTCTGGTTATAAGAGAATTTTGGGGCGTTATTTCTGATTTGCAGTCTGATTTATCAATATTGTAACTCTTGTACGGATCAAATAATTCGCAAACGGATTTGTCTCTAGACGACTTGAAGAATGAAACACGACTTTGAACACATGATTGCTTGCTTTGGGTATTTAATTTAAGATCTAAGAGTTTGATATTTGTATTAACATCAGATTCTGACTTAGTGCGTTCAAGTTTGCCAAATTTACATTTTGGAGCATCTTGAGTGTTTTTATCTGGAGCTACTTCTTGATCATGCATCAAATGCAAATCATTTTTTAATGCTGGAGAAGGGTTTTTAGTAGACAAAAGTATGGTAGGTTCGCCAGCACATGACAGATTCTCTTTAATAATTCCCGTTTTGATAATTGATGACGATGAAGATCTATGTCCTTCTGAATTAATCATAGAAATACGTAAATTTTTCAAACATTGTGTTCTGGAATCTGCGTTATCAGGAACCTTGGCAATGCCATTTGATACGCAACTTCCTAAAACGCAATTATGATGTTCATCTGGATTTGTATTTTCTGTTATTTGAATGCTTTGAACAACCAGGCGATCGGATAAAGGAATACCACCTTGTCCACAAGCACAATTACAAGTATCAGACCTTGCAGAAATACCTACATAGGAAGTAGATTCTAATATTTATTAAAGTAAACGCTATAGACCAGTAAAATTTTCACTAAATAATTTAAAAATATTTAACTGCTTTTAAATCAATCTTTTAATTACCTGAATTAATTTTTTCAATATAAAAGTGTAGAAGTGCAAGTTGAAGGATCTGGTTTCACTGTACATTGAATATCATCATCGGTTTGAATCGTTATCGTTAAAGCATTAAGGAAATTTTCATAGTCTTCATAATTACTTTTAAAAATATACTACTTTAAATTTACATTGATTTATTAGAAAAGTATCATATGGTATCACTTATTAATTTGGAAAAAAACAATTTTATTGTTTCTGATTAAATCATGACGTACTGTTCGTAAAACAAAATGTAGAGAAAATTATCAGAGCAACCTATAACAATAATTTGTTTTTATCTTTAAATCTAATTGTCATATAAAACATATTTTTTGCTTAAGTATTTTGTGTTTATTGTATTTTTGACTATTCATTTTCATTTTGCATGTGTATATTTATTACATTTGTTGTAAAATTTGAGAAAAATCGATATCTGTACAGAGATATGTCATAATACAAATTCACAATATGAACAAGGTGTAAGTGGCATTTTGCAATAAGGCAAGTTGCATAAACTTCTCTATACAAGTTTAATAGCCGACTTTATAGATAAGAAAAAGGTCGACTTAATTAAAAATAACTGAGAATTGCTTACATTAAGAGCCGATTCTGCAGTAAAATAGGCTAATATTGGCTATGTAGTAGTTTTCATACAAATTAGTACTAAATACTGTCAAATGACATGTGGTTTTTGTGCAATTACGCGTTTTAGCTAGAGTTATTATTACTCATAATAACATATGAGTAAAGTTGTATTTCAGGTTTGAAACGCATGATAGAACACCAAATACATGACATTATTTAGTACCATTTTAGATGAAAACTGCTACATAACATAGCCTTGCATAATATTCCTCAATTTTTTCCTTAATTTAAAATTTATTATCCTCAGAATGAAAATTCAAATGGAATATCTAAAACATCGTTTAAGACGCAATAGTGAGATTTATTCAGGCGACTATTATTGTTAGTCGTCGATTGCATTCGATGAATAATTCAAGTGGAAATACTTCCCTTAAGTGGCCATTAACATAAGTCATTATGCATTCAATACAATAACGATGCTCGTTTACGAGGAGCAAAATATATACTTATTCCTTATTGCGAACATTGCATTTTTGCCACAGCCGAGGAAAAAATTTTATAATAATGTGGTGGAAAATATTAAAAACTTTTATGCCATCAGTTTTTTATACTTTTTGTACAGTGCAATTTATTTAACAATAATTTCAATAACTGATTCTACTGTCAATTTGGTTAATTAACCAAAACACACCAAATGTACATGCAATTCTTCAAAACCTGCATACATTTTTATTTTATTTTTTTAGTGAATAAAACATGCAACAATTTATAAGAGTAATTCATTTCGTTCTGTTTCATGTTGTTCGAAACGGCGCCATTAATTCTGCTCCTTGGCGTTTCCTTCACAATCAGTATGACATATTGTTAGTGCTAACCTGACAAAAATGATTTTCTTCCCGACACTTGAAAAGTTCTGAGTTTGTGAGTAATAGAGCAATTTTACTTTAATATATCATTACCTCTGATGTACAACATCAGACATCCGATGTCCTTGTTTATTTTGACCTACTTGTTTTATTTCGTTCGGGAATGATATTCGATATTTACGGAATATATTTGAAAACGATATAATTTATTGGAACGTCGAAGATATTTTAAAACATGAATAGAGTTTTCATTCAGAGTTGAACGAAATGTTCTTTGTATTGCAGCTACGTATGCAGAAAATTTTAATATATGGTAATAAAAGATTCAGTTGACATCAATAGTTATTCAAATATTTACTCGTTCAATCGTCTCATTAAAAAAAAAAAAATAGAATTTTTTTTTTTTT
>NW_020537646.1:11943351-12079227 GCF_003426905.1 Ctenocephalides felis | reverse complement strand
TCAATAGCTTCTAGATTGTTTGATTTACTACTATATAACTGTAACATGTTTTAACTGCGTAATATATTAGAAATTATATACTTAAATATGCCCAACCACTAAACGTTTCTCTTCCAAAATTGAACTCTGCCCATGTAGTTAAGATTCTAAGTATATGAGCTATCGTAGTAATCCTCGTAGGATAACAATTATAATTTGGCGTACACTACGTCCTTATGTCGAGAATCTACTTAATGCTAAGGAACAATATAAGCGGTGCTGGTCCATATTATTAAGTCCTTGAGACCAGAATTTCGACTACACTATAATAATGTTTAATCAAACATGAAGTATGCTTGGAAGCATGGTAATTCTCCTAAATTTAACATTTTTGTTAATATATAAACATTTATATTTAATCTTGTATAGGCACACGTAACTTTAGGGTCATATTTCAATTTTTTCGATATGTTTCAAATAATTATGGCTTCGTAAGTTGACATCACTTCATAATTTTAAAACATTCTCAAGATGGCTAATATTACTATTTATAATCTTTGTTGACGATTTTGGCCCAATTTTGGAGGCACTTATTTTGCAGAAGGGGTTGCTCCCTTCCCCATTTTTAAGATTTCCCCATTTTTAAGATTTTGCTCAGTAGAGTCCTTTCTTTATTCTCTACATATATATAATAGGTAGTAATTTATTTGCATTACAGTAAAATATAATTCGACCTATATTTGCTATGAAAGGTCCTTGCTTTCTAGTAATAGCGAATTTCAGTAGTAGATATTCACTTATTGTATGCAATTGAAATAGTTCTGTCGCTTTGAACATGTTATGCAGATGTAGAAGTCTTTTGTGAACCGAATATTGGCTATTTTCAATATATAGGTACATATATTGATACACCATGAATACGATATTATTTTAGAAGTCCATTGCCTTCACTTCCAATAGCAGAGTAAATTTATTGTTTCAACTTTTATGTACTCTCTAATAAGAACTCATATTCATAAAATTGACTTAAAAGTTATTGTCTAAATTGGCATCAAATAATTTATGTATTTCTGAACATGTAAATTTGTGCATTAGAATGTTATCACGATCGTTTTGTCAACAATAAATTCAATTCTAAGCAGAGCAAACCGTATTAGCTTGACCATTAGGTCGGTTTTGTGAGATATAATTCACATATATTGTATGGACTTGTATTCCCCTTATAGAGATCCTCTCTATATTCCAATTGGATATCTCTAAAGCTCATAAACCGGTAAACAAAGCCATCGAATATACATTTCACCATACAACAATACCTAAATTTATTGTTTGTTCTGTATCGCTTGCAAATTTTATTGAAGATCATTTTGTCGGGTGTAAAATGTAACATTTTTTCTGGATTGAAAAATAATAAAATGGTACTCAAATCCTGTTGTTTTTGTGATTGAAGTTTGTGGTTCAACGAAGTATCAAGGACTAAAAGTCCCACACACTCTCTTTTTGAAACTATATTTTTTTTTATCCAAGAAATTTTTTTTTAATTAATATATATATATATATATATATATATATATCTATAGAGAATAATTTTGATTTTTAAAATTAATTTATGATGCCTTACACCACTAGTTTGTATTTAGTTTTATATTACATTTTGTAATTATTATTAATATGTATATAATATCTAATGTTCAACCACGATTAAATCATTAGAACTATAGCTATTATATTAATAGTAATAATGATATTTAATGAACTTTTATATAAATATATATTTTCTTGAGAAAAATTAAATATTAGAGAAGTATAACCGAAACATATTTACAGCTTCATTAGGAGTAGATAAAAAAATTGACACATAATTTGTATTTTTCTTAATTCCTGGAGACACGCCTAACAATTTCTTCACCTATTTCCTGAACTCCAGTTTTAAGCTCTGGGTAGCACATAAATCTTTCAGAAAGTGAGACATCTAATCCAAATATTTGTTTTAGTATATGGATTATACTGACTTGGTCATCATATTATAAAAATCATACTATTTAAAAGGAAACGGCTTCTCTCCAAGAAATTTGGCTTTTCGTCCAGTTCTCAATATCATATCTAATATTTCTTCTGGAGGTAGAGAAGTTCTCACGTATACTCTTTGCTTTGACAAGACCACTTTGACATTTTCGACGAGTGCACTTTTGTATAAAGCCTTTTGGATCGTTCTGGAACAAGCTGAACAGGACATTTTTACTTCATATTCATATTCCTTTACTTCACCCTTTGAGACAGGGTTGAAGTTATTTAAAAATTGCAGTCCAAAACAAAGCATTGGAATTTGTGGTCAACTAATAAATTTGGAAATATCATTGCGATGGTAAAGGTTGATTGTTTTTTGTTCGCTTATGTCATTGAAATAAAATTATATCATAAATAAATAAATTTTTATAAAAATGAATTCATTTCAATTAGCGGCATTTTGCCCTGAGGCTAGTTGCGTGAACTTTTCGCTATTTGTTAATTGACTTAATCAAAAAGAAATCAGATTCAGCTATTTAGATAAAATATAAACTGGTTATTTCGATAATTTATAACAATTTAGAATGATAAGAAATATCAATAAAACAAAAAATTAGCATAGACTTTTTTGGCATAAACAAACTTTTCATTGATGAAGTTAAAAATAGCATTAACAAAATTGATTGAAAATTTGATAAAAATAAGTACAGATGTCTCAATAATCAATAGATAAAAAAACTTATAATCATGACCTAGTGATTCTATTTAACACTAATTTTGATTTTTCCTGGACATATAGCAAAAATTTATGCTATTTCACATAAATCCCTACGGATCAATTCAGGATTTTTTTAAAATAAATGGGTATGAATCGATTATTAAGTATCCTCATTCCATCAATAATTGTGATGCCATAAAGACAATTTAACAAACAATTATGAAATAATTATACTTGAAAGCACGCAAATGATGTGTGATATTCATGGGTCAATGTATTAAGAAAACTTGGTTTATCAAAAAAAAAATTCAAAGTTTTGAAAAAGCACTATTTTTATGTGCATATATGATTGATATATGGCCCTGTATTAAAACCTTTTTTATCGGCAAGCCAAGAATTCAGATCAATTTTTTAGACATGTCTCATGTAGGACTTCTTAGGGTCAGGCACATATGGCTAAAGTGGCTGTTAACCTGTTAATAATGATTTATATATTGAATCTCTTGTAGGATATATAGTAGTAAAATGAAATGATCATGCCATAAACAAAATGAATAAAAATTCTACTATACAGATCGATTTTTTAAAGGAAGAGCACCTATTCCTACCATGACCCCGTTCTATTCGATCGTCATCCTGGCCTGGTAGGTGTAGGGAATAGAGATATTACACACAGCCATATATAATATTGGCATCTGCCCCAGTTGATATCTGACTATCCAGGCTACACCAAACATCCGTACGTTTCCGATACATTCAAATCCATACTTGCATTAAAATTAGATTTCCGATTTGCCCGGATGCCGCGCTTCGAATTTTATTGACAAGCCAGCAGGTGGCTCGCGAAAGGACGACGGAGGCTACGAGGAAATCACAAACACAGTCAGTCGGATGTTTTATTGAAAATTCCACTTTTCCGTTTTTCCTTTAAGCCTTGCCCGTGCATCCACTTCTGCCTCGAATGAACATCATGCACGGAATCAGAGGAATTTGGAGAACGTTTTCTGTACTGACTTTATTTTATTTGCGCACGTCATTTTATTTTTGTAAATGGTTTATTTCAATTACTTGGGAATTTTGATTACATTTGGAAGCGAAACTCATTTTATAGCAAATTGGTAAAACCATGGCAAAACTTATATTTATTCACATAATGTTTCAGTAATCGATGTGTTTTTAATTAACTCCCCATAGGGTAGCTTGTAGTAATTATTCAAAAATCAAAAATGAAATGTTTTACATATCTTTGCGTTTCAGAGATTTTTGAACATTTAAAAACCTCTGAAAAAAAGGGATGTGTGTGTATGTATATGTGGACATAATTTTTTGTCTACGTTTTCGAGAGCACGTATCTACCGATCAAAACGATTTGAAAGATTCAAAAAGCATTCGATTCTTTTAATTAAAAATTAAACAAATAGTTTTTAAATCCTAAATTTTTTTCTTTGATTATTTAAAATTATTTGGATTTAGTTTGTAATTCTTGCCTAAAACATTTAAAATTTTTGAGTAGTTTTTAACAGTATGAGAAGTTTCAGCAATTGGCCTTAAGGCACAATGCCATGCACCAATACTTTCTTCATTTAAATTACATATTATAATTGGATCTTTATTTTGGAAATTTCCTACCTATTTTATAGTAAAAAATTGATCTTCTTTTACATATCTAATCAGTTTCATGTATATAGTATTACATCCAGAATTTTGTACAAGTCTTAAACTAAGGGAATCTGCTTCCAATTCAAAGGTGTCAAAATAAATAAAGGGCACTATGCAGCCCTTTAACGCCAAAGTAGATTTCAAATTATTTTTTATTTTTCTTAAAATTTATAGATATATCAAAAAGAGTAAATTTATGAATATCTTACTAAATTGCTAGAATACCTAAACCATAAAAACTTAAAAAGTATTTAATCGTAAAAAAATTGCATACAAAAGTGATTAAATATTTATTGCAAATTCAATTTTGATAAGATTATTAAAACTTTATTGCTCATCGCTTTTACATAAAATTGAATCTTTATGAAATATTTTTTATCATACCCTAAACTTTATATTAATATGAAAATTTATTAAAGGTTAACATTTTTATAGCGTCTTCGTTCGTTAAACGATTTTATAGTACTTCTATTCTTTCAATATAATACAGAAATGCTTTTACGATTTTTATTTGAAAACTTCTATACGGGCATAAATATTAAACGAGAAATTCAAATTCTTATATTTACGAGAAATTGAACTCTTGCATAATTGATCATCTTTTTTTGGGTCATAATATTTTTAATATCATAATTCATAATAGTCATAATTTAAGAATAATTGGAAAATAATCGGTGTATTTGGTTTATTGATGTATTCAAATTGAATTTTTCGCATATTGTTCGAAATTCCAAAGTAATACCAGCTAATTTTTGAGTTATTAAAGTATTTAAAAATTGTAAAATTGTATTTTAACAATATCTGTTCCAAAAAGCCTTATCATTTAAATAATATCAATTAAATAACTTCTTGTGCTGATGTCGAATTTGTTTCTTTTTAATCAGTATACATTTATTATTAACATTGTTTTTAAAATATGAAATTACATAACAAATATTCTTCATCATAATTATCACTATAAATTTTGAATGTAGATATCGGTAGGGGTTTCCAGAAAATTTCGCTTATTGCACATATATTCCAGTATTTACTTAAGTCATAATTTTTGTTGTTAAGCACATATGTAAGAAGTAATTTTCATAACAGTCAAAAAAATGGAATCATCTTGTTCTACAATATTCTATAGAGTTTCTACATCGAATATATTACACCTGTGTTCATAATGTCAACACGGAAAGGACCGCGGTGCGCCAAAATCACATTACTTGAGAACTAGTGATGTGAATTTTTAAATTATTGCAATTCTAATCAAGATCGAACATAATAATATCAGATTTACTTTTAATAAGATACGGAAATTTTGAGAAAAATTTAGCATTTCTTAGTTGACATGTTTGATATGCATGCACAAACACTTGAACATACACTTGTGTCGTCTGTTGGCACTGTGAAAATACGCCGGGTTAAGCATTCATTCAGTTGCACATATATACAGTAACGTCTGTGGCCGACATGACTAATTACTTTTTGACTCGTTTTCATCTAAACTACAAAAATTAAACAAATGAAGATTTTGATACTTGATAAGTTAGCATTAAGAGAATATTAGCAATTAAAACTCTTTAATATAAAATTAATAAGAGTACATTCATGGCTGAAATTTATAGTTCATTAACAACTGAACTTTTCCATGCAACTAAAAAAGTATAAAGTGGTCTCTCAATGTTACCTTTGAATCAGAATACTTACTTAGTAAATTGCTTTGATTATTACATTGTTTTTCTTATATAGTAATTTTTACATCAGTCCAGATACAGGCAACAGGTAAAACTGTAGGGGAAAAAATGACATTAAAAATAGAAAACATTAACTGTAATAGTAGCTGAATATATTTATTGTATAGTTTGCTATGTAAAATGAAGCAAAAAAAATAAAACTTTCTGAGCATTGTCGGAGATTTTGAAAATATACATATTTTTTACTTAACATGATTTTTTTTAAATTTTGGTAGTGTTGTGTCCTAGGAAGAGGCCTTTGTAATTGTCTAAATATTTTGTATGTGATCGTTTATTGTTATGAAATACGAACATTATAATGTTTTTCCAAAAATCTCAATTTTCATATTTCACCCCACTATCAGGCCTCATCCTTCATGGTACAACGAGGAGAACTTTATATTAAAAATATATGCAAAATACTATTTGGTAATATCGTAAAAGTACCGTGCTTATGTTTTATAACGCCATTTAATATTCCCGTCATTACAACGACAAGCTTTTATGGTTTGAGGACTCTAATTAATGTTTTAAAATTATTATTGTAAAAAACGTGGCGCAGTGTAATTTAAATATTCGGACGACAAATGATCGGTCGTTTGTTCACTTTTTTCTTCCGATCCTAATTTGTATTGACACAATTTTCATTATTTCGTTATTGTATCAAGAGATTTATTTTTATTACGAAGGAAAATGAGATTTTGAAAAATGGTATCGTTAATTTTAAATGATACATTTGCATAACATTTAGGTATTTATGGCTCTTTTGTTGATTGTCCGGCAAGTCGTAATGGCATAATAAAAAATAAAATACTAGTGGTGCTTGGCATTATGCCTTAGGTAATTTTGTTGGAAAATTCTGTACCGTAATTGAACAGTAGAGGAATAAAAATATTAATATTTAATAAAAATTGATTGATTAGTGACAATTGTTTTGCATATACTCAAATCTTTATTTATATTTGACAATCTTTGTTTTAAATATTGCACCCTTATCATTAATATTTAAACATTAAATAAACGATTGTATGCTTAGAAGAAATGTAAATAAATGTTGCTTATAATGAACAAAAATCATCTACAATTAGGATGAAGGCATGAGATAATCTTATTTCATATTTTTAAGAATTGATCAGAACAAAATACTAACATTACAATTAATTAATAAATACAAAGATGTATTTATTTCACATATGTAAGTAAGCTTTATAATTAAAAAAAAACTTTGTGTTTTCTTGAAAATTTATAAACCGAATTTTGATATTTTTGAAATTTAAAAAATTTTATATCTTACATTTTTTAAACATATTAAAAAATTAGATTTTTAATGGTTTAAAATTTTTTTTGAATAATCTCAAAAAATTAAAAATGATAAAAATCGAAAAATAGGGATGTTTTTAGTATTATGCATATTATTAATATCTATAACAATCAGATAATTTGATTTGCATATGAATAGAAGTAACATGTATTTGAATCATCCTAATCGGATGCTCCGTACTCCCAAAACGAAACCACTCGTTCTGCCTCTTCCAAAACTCTTCGTCAAAATGAATCAAGTGTCAAAATCGAATCATTCAAATCGGTTGATCCGTGCGACCTAATTTGTCGACGAAAAATACATATATACAAGAAAAAAATTGTTCAGTAATATTTTGCATCATAAATTTCTAAATATTTTAAGCTTCTCAAATTGACATAATATTAACCCTAGAGATAAGATTAATATTATTGCTAATTGAGAAGCTTAAATTTTTATTTTAAAATTGATCAAAAAAACAATGTATAGTTTTTGTTTATTTGCAAGATTTTCCAAACTAAATTTTAAAGTTTCAAAAAATCAAGTGTAACTATATCTTACATTTATTAAAATTTCATTTTATTTGAGCTCAATCATAAACAAAATAATTTTCAACTTCCCGTGGAGTGACTAGGGTGGATGCTTAGCACGCCATTATGGAGTGCAAAAAATGGGAAAGAGGTACACAAGGACTATGAAGAAATTTTTTTTACTTTATAATAGTTATAATTCATAATAGTGAGGAAAAATACTCCCTCTCAACCAATTTTATGATATTATTGACAAAGAAAAGGATATATGGTGCACTGTATAATTATATACAAGCAAATAAAATAAAAGTGTAAAGATTAATTATAATATGTATGATGACTAATGTACGTATATACAAAGTCAACAAATAATCAATAAATAAAAAAAAAAACTTCCCGTAGGTTAAGTAATGGGCCGAAAATCGAAAATGAATTTTTTTTTATCTTCACGATTTAGAGGTTTCTGAACATTTTGGCATACCTCAGAAAAAAATGTGTGCGCGCGCGCGTGTATGTGTGTGTGTGTGGAGACAATTTAAAAAAAAAATGTATTTTTTGCCTTAAGGCTCGATGCCATACACCACTAGTTTACTATTAAATTCCACGTCGCCTTTACAAAGTATCAGCCCTCTATTTCCATTAACATAAATTTAATACCACATGGTGAATTGCACAAGGTTTTGCAATTAGTGTCATTAAAATTCACTAAACGTTCATGTAATTTTCTGAAATAAAAATAAAATACAAGCGACTTGCATAACCGTTTTTAAAACCGAGCTTGTTAGCCTAGTTTCCATTAAATAATTATAATTTATCCACGAGCTCTCATTAATTAATTTATTTGAAGGCAGTCGCGTTGCGCCGACGAAAAGTATGTGATGTAGTGATGAATGGATCCAACTAATTCGTAAACATACAGAGACAATTAGTGAAAACGACGCTGAAATTAATTAAACTCGGGTAATTTGTTTAAACAGTCGTCGAATTTGTTTTTGGATTCGGATATGGATAATGGATGGATATGGATAGGTACAAATATAGGTCTAACTAGTGGGGTGCATGGCATCGAGCCTTAAGGCAAATTGCTGGAACTTCCCGTACCGTAATTTAAGAATTTGACATTCGAAGAATGAAAGTAATCAGGCCAAGCGGAGTCATATCCGACCGGAGTCATGTCCGGATATAACTACGGCCGGAGTTCATATCCGAGCGAAGTCATATCCGGATATAACTCCGGCCGGAGACATATCCGGATATGACTCCGGTCGGATATGACTTCGGTCGGATATGACTCCGGCCGGAGTTATATCCGGATATGACTCCGGACGGATATGTATCCGCCCGGATATGTGTCCGCCCGGATATGACTCCGGCCGGATAGGACTCCGCTCGGATATGACTCCGGTCGGATATGACTCCGGCCGGATTTATATCCGGATATGACTCCGGTCGGATATGACTCCGGTCGGATATGACTCCGGTCGGATATGACTCCGGTCGGATATATATCCGGATATGACTTCGGTCGGATATGACTCCGTCCGGATATGACTCCGTCCGGATATGACTCCGCTCGGATATGACTCCGCTCGGATATGACTCCGGTCGGATATGACTTCGGTCGGATATGACTCCGGCCGGTTATGACTACGGCCGGATATGACTCCGGCCGTAGTCATATCCGAGCGGAGTGATATCCGGATGTAACACCGGCCGGAGACATATCCGGCCGGAGTCATATCCGACCGGAGTCATATCCGGGCGGATACATGTCCAGGCGGATACATATCCGACCGGAGTCAAATCCGGACATAACTCCGGCCGGAGTCATATCCGGATATAATTCCGGCCGGAGTCATATCCGACCGGAGTCATATCCGACCGGAGTCATATTCGACCGGAGTCATATCCGACCGGAGTCATATCCGACCGGAGTCATATCCGAGCGGAGTCATATCCGGATATAATTTCGGCCGGAGTTATATCAGGCCGGAGTCATATCCGACCGGAGTCATATCCGGATATAACTCGGGCCGAAGTCATATCCGGATATAATTCCGACCGGAGTCATATCCGGCCGGAGTCATATCCGGATATAATTCCGGCCGGAGTCATATCCGGCAGGAGTCACATTCGACCGGAGTCATATCCGGATATAACTCCGGCCGGAGTCATATCCGGATATAATTCCGGCTGGAGTCATATCCGGATATAATTCCGGCCGGAGTCATATCCGACCGTAGTCATACCGGATATAACTCCGGCCTGAGTCATATCCGGATATAATTCCGGCCGGAGTCATATCCGACCGAAGTCATATCCGGCCGGAGTCATATCCGGATATAACTCCGGTCGGAGTCATATCCGGCCGGAGTCATATCCGTGCGGAGTCATATCCGTGCGGAGTCATATCCGGGCGGATACATATCCGACCGGAGTCATATCCGGATATAAGTCCGGCCGGAGTCATATCCGGATATAAGTCCGGCCGGAGTCATATCCGGATATAAGTCCGGCCGGAGTCATATCCGGATATAAGTCCGGCCGGAGTCATATCCGGATATATTTCCGGCCGGAGTCATATCCGAGCGGATACATATCCGAGCGGAGTCATATCCGACCTGAGTCATATCCGACCTGAGTCATATCCGACCTGAGTCATATCCGACCTGAGTCATATCCGACCTGAGTCATATCCGATCGGAGTCATATCCGATCGGAGTCATATCCGATCGGAGTCATATCCGGGCGGATACATATCCGGGCGGATACATATCCAGGCGGATACATATCCGACCGGAGTCATATCCGGATATAACTCCGGCCGGAGTCATATCCGGATATAATTCCGGCCGGAGTCATATCCGACCTGAGTCATATACGGATATAATTCCGGCCGGAGTCATATCCGGATATAACTCCGGTCGGAGTCATATCCGGTCGGAGACATATCCGGCCGGAGTCATATCCGAGCGGAGTCATATCCGAGCGGAGTCATAACCGGGCGGATACATATCCGGGCGGATATATATCCGGGCGGACACATATCCGACCGGAGTCATATCCGGATATAAGTCCGGCCAGAGTCATATCCTACCGGAGTCATATCCGACCGGAGTCATATCCGACCGGAGTCATATCCGACCGGAGTCATATCCGACCGGAGTCATATCCGACCGGAGTCATATCCGACCGGAGTCATATCCGACCGGAGTCATATCCGACCGGAGTCATATCCGACCGGAGTCATATCCGAGCGTAGTCATATCCGAGCGTAGTCATATCCGGTCCCGAAGTCATATCCGGCACCGTAGTCATATCCGGCCGGTGTCATATCCGGCCGGTGTCATATCCGGCCGGTGTCATATCCGGCCGGTGTCATATCCGGCCGGTGTCATACCCGGGCGGCGTCATATCCGGGCGGCGTCATATCCGGGCGGAGTCATATCCGGGCGGCGTCATATCCGGGCGGCGTCATATCCGGGCGGAAACATATCCGAGCGGAGTCATATCCGGACGGAGTCCTGTCCGGACGGAGTCCTGTCCGGACGGAGTCCTGTCCGGACGGAGTCATGTCCGGACGGAGTCATATCGGCCCGATTTTTTTCATTCTTCGAATGTTAAATTACGGTGCGGAAAGTTCCAGCAATTTGCCTTAAGGCTCGATGCCATGCGCCCCACTAGTTAGATGAAAAGTTTAGCTATGAAGAAAAATTTAAATTATTGAATATAATTGTTAATGTTACTTACATTGCATGCTCCTTTTCCGTATGACACAAATGTGCAGAGTTGAGAAGTGATAATTGGGTGCAATTGGTTCATTGATTGTGAACATTCTTGGTGGGAAATGATGTTCAAGTCGATGGTTTGCAAGTTGTTGGGGATTTGTCCGTTAGCCTAAACATACAAAAAAAATTATGAGAACTACTCATTTAGAAAGCAGACAAGACACATCACTGCTCTTCATGCCACAACAAATGATTGGTACCAAGAAGAAAAAATTTCTAAAGAATTTCATCTCTTAAAAGTGCTCCAATTATACCATCGAATTAAAAATACAAATAACTTTCTAATGCCAGTCAATTGATAAACACTACTACCTAGTATCAAATGAATGATTTTTATTTTAGAAACTGTCTTTGTCCTTACCGATAAGTATCCCCATCCAGTCATAGTTGCTCTAGTTCCGGCAGGTGTATCAAAGTTAGCCATTTGGATTGATTTTATCAAGTTGGTAAATTGGATTGGACTTGCCAGTTGGACTAAGCCAATGTCGTTGTGAAATGTTTGATAGTCGTACAATTCGTGGGTGTACAATTGCTTTGCTTTGTAACTTACGCCATCACTGTTCAAGGTGTTAGTTCCGACGACTGCGACCACGATGGATGCATCTCGGCTAAAAAATTGAAAAATAGAAAATACTTGGTCAACTTATGTCAGTATGAAAAAGTAAGTAAATCATCAAGGGAATGCATAGCCTAACTGTAAATGTATATTAAGTGTATTCATTTGCATGCTAATACATTATGCTAGGTGGATTTCAAAAGACACTGTCTTTTTATTCAAGCAGAACTATAACTGCAATTAACTATAAGAATTTGAGGAAACAATATAATTTTGTGTGAGACTAAAGTTAAATGGTGGAATCAAATAGGAGTTTTTTGAATTATTAAAATCGGACGCTCCGTTCTCTTAAAAACTGAGTTACCATTTTTGGCACTTTTTGCCCCGTATCTTTGGAACGGTTAGACCTGCCTTTGCCAAAAACATAATCAGCACGTCTCCTTATCAATACGAATCAAATGTTCTTTGAATTATTCAAATCGGTTGATCGGTGTTCCCGAAATCGTCGACGAAAATTTGTATCCGCACACACACACATACATTCATTTTTTCTAAGGTATGCCAAAATATTCAGATACCTCTGAAACGTAAAGATATATAAAAAATTTCATTTTCGATTTTTTTGCGATTACTATAACTTACCCTACGGGAGGTTAAAAATTATGGCTAATTTTGGAAAAATACTCTCTTGTATTGAAAAATCTAATAACTCCTCAACTTACCTATACATTTTTATAGATAGATTTATTTTTTGAGTGCATTGAACACATTCCAGTTTAAATGTCCAAATCAAAATATACTACTAAATCTAGTTCGATAAGTTGTTCAACAATGAAGCATTTAAATTAATGATCATTGTTTAAAATACGGATTTGCTATCACTGATTACAATTACCACAGTTACATACCTGTATTTTATATTGAATTACAGGTATTTATTATATATGTACCAAATGCACTATTTATCTTTGTCTTATTATACTCATAGAAGTTAAGAATAATTTATTAAAATTAAATGTCAATATGAGATTATTGATTTTCCACTCCATATTGTAATTACATTGAATTTCAAAGCTATCTGGTAAATTTTAAAATCATATGGTACCTAATATGAACTGGCCCGAGAGTATGGTGAAAAAGAATATCGCAAATATATTTAATTAAGTTTGCTACATTTTTTGAATGCTAATTTGCAACTACATTTATTTATTACATATTATTTGGCTTTCTAAAAATAAATTTATAAATAAATAGTACGTATAGAACAGATCTGCCAATCTATATCATAAGGAGTATGTTTAACTTGCAAATTATTTTTAAATTTTATTATTTAAACAAAATGCATAGAGTTATGAGAACTAAGTACATATACGATGAAACAATTCAGCAATTCTCTTTCAATCATAAATATTATTGTAACAAACACTAAAACATGTCTTTCCCGCGAATGCGATTATGCTTTTGTTCGTCTTGACGTCTTGTAGCACCCAGTATTAGATTATTGAATCGGCATTTTCTTCGAATCTGCGACTGAGACCCTTCTGATATGTGTCCCGAGGGAAATCTATTCCTGGTACTGACTGTATACCCGAGTCTTGAGGTGTTACAGGTTGCTTGAGCTACTCAAATTCCGACACTGATATGCCTCTAACCCACATTTAGGGAATGTACTTATTTACAAGGATCAAGGAGTTTGACGTATTTATTTCCTAATTTGCGGAAATATATAGCTATTGAAATATAAATTTTACTAATAATTAAATTACTTATGTGTAGACTCTTAATTCTCATCTCTTTTTTTTTAAATCTTTTTTAGGTAACATCATACAAATTGATACATGTATTCTACGATTTCGCATATTTTTTATTATTTTCAACAACAACAAAATCAACCATGCAATTGTAAATAATATCAACATAGTACTTTATGATGCAACTAAGTTCATCATAAAAACATGAGCCGTTAAAAAATGGTTGTTATTTCAATTTTTAAGGAAAATTTATGTAATGGCAAAGTTTGCATTACTTATTACAATTACCAACCTATATTATTAATTTATCTATTTTATCTCTGACGTATTTCATATTTCAATCAATAGTCCGATGAGAAAGCTCCACGCATCATTAGATTTCAATATTTTCCGAGTTTACTATGAGTAATTGATCTTATGAACGAAGAAAATGATGTCCAAAGTCCCTGTGCACGTTTTAAAGAAAGTAAGTAAACGTATAGACTGGGCGCTCAGGTATCTTGAATAAGTATCAATCTAAATACAACTTAAAATTTTATTTTTTTAAAACTTCTACACGTAAACACTTCCAATATCTATTATATCAAAATAAGTCGGGTTTTCCTTCCTGACAATATAACTTTTTGAACGCACGAACCGATTTTGACGATTTTGCATTCATTGGAAAGGTCTCGGACAACGTGAGGTTTATAGTGGAGAAAATTGAAGAAATATTTCAACAGAAAAGCGGAAAACACTTTTTTTTCACATACATCTCTGATACTTAACATGTACTACAAACTAATATTTTTTGTTTGACTACACTCATTTGTTTGACAGCTACTCATTGTTCTCTGCTCAGTTAATTTCATGTTACAAATCGGCATTGTGTTCACTGTGAAATTGTGCAAAAAAGTAAAAAAAATAAGATATTCGTTTCCTAACATTTCAATTGGAAACCATCAAATCAAATCACGTGTATTGTGCAAATTTTTATTCAATTTCAACAGCAGACAATTTTTTTCTTCATCTTTTAATCACCAAACGAAATCTTACATAAAATGAAACCATCTGGTGGTGAAACGGAGTTCGCCCGGTTTGCTAGTACTTTATAAAATGCAATTGCAATTTTAATGCAGTAAAATGATGTATAAATTGTACAAATAACGGGGTGGAACCGATTTGGATCGTTTCTTGTAACAAAATGGCGGGAGTAGCTCAGTCAGTAGCTTACCTTGTCTCGGTTACTCGGTTTGAGTCCTTATGCTGGTATAAAAATTGACATTTAATTTAAATTAAAACAAAATTAGTAGTAAGAATTAAAAACAAAATTTCCATTAGAAAAGATAAAATTTTGAACAAAATAGAAGATTGAAGAATTTTGCTGCAAATAAGCAATGAATATTTATAAAAACTGAATATGTATAAAAAATAGAAATATAATGTTGTAGGTGTCTAAATGATCTAAAGGTCAATCAAATAATAACGAATGACTATAGCATGAATTTAAAAAAAATATACATATGTCAGTCTCAAAATTTTTAAATAGGCACTTGTTCCCTCCTCAAAAAAATGTGTTCCTTGTGTAACCTTTACACCCGATGCCTTTCTAATTGGAATCGTAGAGAAATGCAAGTATAAGAGGGCGGAACAATATAGAGAGCGTCGTGGCTGTCGCGGACACATTGTAAATTGAACACGAGTCCATGTTAACTGGCATTGTGTTGCTAAAGGACTGCGGTTTTCAAGCGTCAACTTACTGGCAAATGGACTAAAACATCACCAACACCAGAAACAAAGATGTAGTGCAGAGTTACTGCAGGCAACTTGAAGAAAATATACGGGAAGAAAATTTTAATTGGGTCTAAGAAATATTAATTTTAATATTACATACATGTAAATGTCTGTATGTATAGGGTGGTAGGGTGAGGCACAAAGGTCCAATTTGACTTTTAGCAATTATATTGTGAAAACCAAAACAATTACATCATAACAAATAACACATATCAAATAAACAACTAAACAACTATCAGACTATGTTCAGGAAATAACTCAGCTATTTCATCATTGTAGAAATGTGTTTTTTTGCTGTTCTCCAAAAATTTGTCATTTGGTCCTTTTTACCCCATATGCAGGGTAAAATGAACAGCCAGGAGGAAAACAGGTACAATGGCTTATATCAAATTTTAAAATAATTTTTTGAAATAATAGCTACATTATTCAACCAATACAAAATATAAATTGCATGGGTACGTTTTCACGAGTATAACGCTGTATATAACCTTGATCTGGTATTTCATCAGAAATATTTATCAGCAGAGTTGAAATAACTACTAATTCAATTATTTTCTTGTAATTTTGCTTATTTTAATTTAGTTTACTTTTTTATAATTCATTTTTTACACATCTGTCAGGGTGAAAGTTTAGTTGGTCTTTATACCCCAACCAGGTGAAGGCTTTTATAGAGGTTATATAAAAAAGCTGTTGAATCTATCTTAAAATTAACTGTTGAATCTTAATCTTTTAGAGCAACTAAATAACGTATACTTAAAAATTATATTGAGGTCTGGAAAACTAGCAGACTAAGCAACACTACTTACAATCTAAAAATGAATAAATTATGTTATGATAATAAGAAACTGAGAGCAATTGCTTACTATACACTGACGTAAAAATGTATTAAGATACCTATAAATATTCTTTTAATTCTGCTTAAAATATGAGCCATTTTTGTTACTTGTTACTTTCTTTTTCTAATATTTTTTGAAATTGTTTACTAAATTGCAATTTAAACGATACACCAGACTTCTGTGAATTCAGAGCTATTATTTTTTCTTCTATTTTTTGCTTCTCTGTTTTATGTGATAATAGCTTTCAAGATTTTATAGTATCTTGATGGCTATTTTCAAGGAAAAAAACTTAATTCAAATTTATAATTGTTACCGCAAAATAATTAATAAATTTATGAGCAGCTGCATCTAAATGCCTGATCAAGTGGCACCATGGATATTTGTTTTTTTGCTTTTGAGTTTAAAAAATTTTAGTTACATGTAGGTGATAATTTTTTGCTACTATTACAGATATGTGCCGATAAGAATCATTTCCCAGGCCGTAGGTTCATCTCCCGTGACTTAGTCTTACATTCGAGCAAAAAGTCATATATTTGCTTCATCCAAGCAAGCGCTGTTGTACAAGAATGACTGGTGTTAAATTTTTTTCATGATTTTTTCCTTTCCGTTCGTACTTTATGAAATGTTCGCTGCTCCATTAGAGAAAATAAGGTACATTTTACAAGCCATTCCTAATGCGCTGGCCGTTCTTCTGCGCCATATGTCTTCTCGGAGCGAACGGACTTTTTATCGCCAGCTTTTTAATCCCGCGAAAATGATGAAGAATAATAGCAGTTTAGTTCTCTTATTTAATCTTTAATATCTAGCAAATATATCACTTCTTTATTTTTGTTGCATGTATACTCGGGGAAAAATCATAGTTAGACAAAATGCTTATAATCTTGAAAGAGAAAATTTAATACTTAATATATTTACATTTCATCAGTGAAAATATCTTTACATTTCATTATAGTTCAGTTTATTTTGCTGCTTCTACAATCTTCTTCAGCAACTTTATTTTTACATTCAAATTACTATATTACTATATTTTGACACTAGTTTATACAATAGAACGACCTAAAGATTTTAGCTGCCGTAAATGCTAATGTTTGTTTATATAATATGTTTTTGATAAAAACTTTTACAATCAGCTACAAAAATTAAGGTTTACTTAGAAATATAAGTAAATTAGTTCAAGTTTCTTAAAAAAATTTAATATGAAATTTTATTCAAAATTTGGAATTAAATGTAGGTATGTCTTTTATTTGCAGGATGTGCTGTGCAGAATGTTTATGAAGAGGAATTTGGAAATGGATTTTCTGGATGGTGAGTAATTGATTATTTTAAATATATATATATATATATATATATATATATATATTATGTAGAAAATGGGTGAATTTTCTTTTCGTTGGTTCTTTTTTTACGAAGACACAATTTGGTTCTTGTTGCGTTTGCAAATCAGTCGAAGATTTATCAAATCATAATCGAAAGCCAAAATAAACTTAGAAATTTATACCAAGTTTAAATCAATGAATAAATATATTTCTATGTATAAAACTGGCAAAAATCGAGTTGTGATACGTTCATCACACATATGTCAGAAACATAAGCATTTGTTCAGGCGTTATTCATAGCGAGATTTACCGAAAAAAATATTATTGCAAAATAAACGTATTTCCGTGATTTATAAAATTCCTGCTTTTTTTATTTTATATCTTCATACCTTTTAGATCCATATCTTAATCTAATTTTTTGTTTATTTAACTTTAGTTGTTCTTTATTTATCTTTTTTCTGAACTAGAAGTTTCTTTCTCTTATTGATAAATATTCTATTTTTTTGGGGATTTGATTCATTTTTTATGAACCCATAAAAACAAACCAATTTTGATTATATATAATTAGACACTTTTTCATTTATTTGAAATAAAAAAATGTATATTTTTTATAATTGAAACTTTTTTTAATTTTAACTCCTATTAAAACTTAAATTATCTATTTCTTTTTTCAAAAGTAATAAAAATACCTCGAGCCAATTTTTATTTTCAATTTCATATTTTGCTAATCAAATCTTACTTTTTGCTTCTATAGACAATTATCACAATAAAATTAAATATTTTTCACTCATAAAAACATAAAAGCAATATATTTTCTTTTTATAAATTTCATAAAATTCTCTTACCCAGACTTTCCTTTGACAAGATCGCGTATTTATTCATGTAAATGTCACAAAGTAGCATATTCTATCAGAATTTTTGTCAGACACAAAGCTTTGCTTTGGAAAAATCGTTTTATTGACAAAATGGGATGCAAAACTGAAACGTAAATTTGTTTTCATTTTTTGTTGGGCAGTTGGCGCCGTCATCGTACTCAGTGACCTGTTTCACTTTTTATTTTTGTGAAGCGTTATGAAAAATATTGTCACAGAGCGAGGATTTTAACGATATTACAGCACACTTGAGAGAATTTGTATTACAAATTCAATATTACACACCGTGAAATTTAGAAAAGATATTATCAAAAGCTATATCTCAGGTTACACTGAAAGGAGGCGCAATCTTAGAAGTAAAACATCACTAACTTACATCAATTATTTTAATTATACATTATTGAATTATTTGGATGGGATTGAGTATTACTATTTTAGAGTCAATTCCTTTGAACTTACAAAAAAATCGAATTAATTTATATCAATTATTATGCAAACATAA
Organism: Ctenocephalides felis; assembly: GCF_003426905.1. NCBI lineage: Eukaryota > Metazoa > Arthropoda > Insecta > Siphonaptera > Pulicidae > Ctenocephalides > Ctenocephalides felis. The sequence continues at coordinate 12,059,925 of NW_020537646.1, read as the reverse complement.
AGTTTAATTTGCAAATAATATTCCACAGTACAAGAATGCATTAATATTCCAAACTAGATTTTGTAGTTCATTGGTATTCCGAGGCAAGTTAAAGTTCTTAAACTATTGACGTCAGATATATTGCTTTGTAGTATTGCGAGCTCTTAGCAAAACGTGGTATTCTGCCTCTTGTAGTTTCGAGAAATACAAGGCGTCATAAATTTTAACTTTAAACAACGAGTTTTCGTAAAAACATCTCGGATAAAACGAAAACATTTAAGGAAAATGGACCGGAGCTTAGTAACTTTGCTATTATTATGTTTCATAACGAAAACACGTACAGTTTGAATATTTGCATAATGAAAAAAGCAGCATATAGTTTTTGGAAACATTAGAAATAAACTTTTATCGAATGATTATTTTTTATTATGGTATTTCAATTTTTATTTTTATTAAAATAAAATATTAAAACATTAGTGGTTTGAAATTATTATTAAAAATTACTATTGATTCATATGTGGAAATATTGATACGCACGTAGACAGGTAGACAGGCGAACAGGTATTCAGATGGACATGTAGACAAATATAAACATAGATATATAAACATAGATATATAAGCATGTAGACAAGTAAACAGCTGGACAGACAGGCAGGTACAGAAGTAAACAAGTGCACAACGTAGACCTGTAGACAGACGATTAGACAGAATATGTCACTTTGAAAAGAAGTTGGTGATTTTGACCGGAAGTTTACTTTGACCGAAAGTTTACTTTGACCGGAAGTTTACTTTGACCGGAAGTTTACTTTGACCGGATGTTTACTTTGACCGGAAGTTAACTTTGGCCGGAAGTTCACTTTGACCGGAAGTTCACTTTAACAGGGAAACAACTTGACAGGACATTTATATACAAATCAAATATTCATTGATTAAATCGATTATTGACACATTTTGGGAAATTCATGCAATTTTCCTTAAGGCAAAATGTTACCAAACTCATGATGGGCAAAAATAAAATAAATTAAAATATAAATATTGGACAAAACGCATAATTCAGAATGGATCTTTATACCAAAACATGCTGACAATTTTATTTCCAAGCGCTCCAAATAAATGCTTACAGTAAATAAATCCAATTCATTCTTTTTTAGTTAAACTTCGATCGCAAATACAAAGTATAAATCACTGTCCTTTATTTCAATAACTTTTTCTCTTTTCCTTCTAAGTGACAATCTAGTAGATTTATGTGGTTTTAAAATTCTGCCGTTCGTTATTGGCGTTCATGGAATAATGGAGATACAACGTTGCAGCAGCTTTGAACTTTCACCTCGTCTTATAAATCTGCGAAGTCTCCTGCGATTCTATTCCAGCCAAAGCTCGTTCGCCGCAAACTACACGAACTAACAGATCGAAATAATAAGAAAATTGATACCTTTAACTTTAACAGACTTCGTTGCTTTTAAAGTTTTGATGTGGGAAATAAAATTTTGTAAAAGTACTGAATAAAATAGGTATGTTACGGTAATGCTATGCTACTGGTCTATATCCGTATGAGTTGTTAGTAACGTTGAAAACAGACGTTAACTTTATATATGTGTTATCTAATAGGCGTCAGAAAGTCGACATCAGAAAGTTCGCAATTACGAACATATTTGTTCATAATTTTAACTAATCAAGGTTTTATTTTATTTTATCTTAATTATTTCTTAATATCTAGTAGTTTATTATTATTTATTATGATTAAAAATATTTTATTGGTCTATAAAGCTTCAGCAAGGAATAAAATATGAATTGATCCCCGTCTCTTTTAAAAAATGCATTGAATTAAAAACAATTACAAAGAAATTTAATTAAGCACAGATTTTTTTGTGAAATTTGCAGCCACAATTCACGACTGCCCTTTACGATTGCGCGCAATCAATATTTTAATTACGGTTGTCACAGGCACCGCTGTTTCTGTCAGCGAAACATGATGAAGCGATTTTGTCGAGGAACAAATTTATATTCATAGTAAAGAATTCAATTCGAATACTTTTATTCTCATTTCTTTAGCGTCTAGAAGCGCCATTTATCTAAAAGTCGACTGCTATAAAAAGATAAAAACAAATACTAGCTGGCAAGCCGAGAGAAGCACCAAAACTTTACACAATTCTAATTTCCTTTGGCTGGAACCAAAAGGAAAATAAGTAAGGAAAATCCACATGCTTCGAGAATGAGACGAAAGCATGATAAAGTAAGGCTCGTTCGAGAGAAAAATCTGAAATGTTGTACTATTGGGAAATGGAATTGTACATATGCGTTGTTTCGCACGCTGAATTAACTTGTAACGGATATAAATGACTTGTAAAGTTTTTGCAATTAATTTTCACAAGGATATGAAATGAAATAAATTTTATAGACGACTTCAGTTGGTAGTAATAGTGTACAATATCTACCGTAGAGAAAGTTTGTATGTGAGCAATAAATTAGTCTAGAATCTTTTTTGAAATTTTATTATACCTACTTAGAAAAATCAAGGAATGTTTACAACCAAGTCATTCCATGATTTTTAAATTATTTATTTATTGATTTATTTTAATTATTAACTTCCCGAAAGTTGAGTTTGTTCTCGTGAAAGAAATCGATTTGCTAATTTTTTTGGTTTCTTGATGTTTCAAATCATTTTGAATCGAGACCATATTTTGAACAAGTATGGGAGTGTGTTTGAGCCGATTTTTGACTTTTCGTCGACGTTTTCTCAAAAACGGCTGTACCGATTTTGAAAATTTAAAAGCCGTTCGAAGTATTTTGATAAAAACTACCGTTGGCCAGTTTTGTGCAACGATCAGCTAAGCCGTTTCTTTGCAATTACGATAATTGTAATTTTTTGTGGTACACGTTTTAGACCTCAATCTTGAATTTATTTTAAAATTTCAAAAACTGTTTCAAAAACAATGATATTAATTGGGAATCTCGTGGATTAGTTTATGGTAAAGATCAGTCAGGCCGTTTGTTCATGGTTAATTGTTACAAAATTTTTTTTGATTACTTTGATGGATTCTGGTATAAATTTCGTAGTCTAAAATAACATGCTAAAATATTATAGCCCTACGATAAACGGTTGAATATGAACAATATCAAAGCTTAGAATTTCATCCTCCTCTTTAAGTGATTCCAATCTGAATCTATGTCGAAGTGTATGTATGTTCTGTGTTGAAGGTAGCTACTGATTACAGTTGACGTTCACACTTCTGTATAAATATTATATAGGACACGAATAGATGGAATGAAATTTGTTAAGCAAATTAATTTAATTTATACAATTACAGATATTATTAGTACGTTTGAAAGACATCAATTGAAAATCTCATTAATAATTTTTTAGTGAAAGCGTAAATTTCATTTTCTAATAACATTTCACCAGAACAGTTGATTTTCAATTTTTATTGATAGAGTTGGTTATTATGTATACATATCAGTAGGAAGTTTATGCAATTTGCCTCGAAGCAAAATGCTACTTACAACTAGCTTCAATTACTAAATTCAAACTTTTAATAAAACTCCCATATTGATAAAATTTAATAACTGAATTAATTAGTTAATATACCTTGATAAGTATTTTGATGGTATATCAGCTTCAAATTAATACACTCCCTATTTTATCTAAATTACTTGATATAGATTAATCCAAGCAGATTGGTGCTTTGTAATTTTCATAGAACATCAATCATCATTAAAATTGATTTATAGGATGATATAAAATATTGAATATATTTTCATATTGCAAGCCATTAGGGATTCATAATTAATCACTTTTTATTTTGCTGCTTATATGAAAGATACAGAGTATTGATAGTTTAAAATAATTACTTCTCTACATATGAATTTAACACACTCTAAATATTTAATTAATATTCAATGTACTTTTCTAGTTCAAGATCAAATTAATAGAAAATTGTTTTTATTGAAAATTACATATACATGTAAACCACTATATAATAAAACATTAAGAATTTCTTTAGAATAGTTTTATGGTTTTATCAATATGATATCAATGAAATGAAAATAATTGAATCTGAGATTTATTGCATTAAATATTGTAAATATTAAATAAAAAAAAATTCAATACTAAAACATTCATTTTCAATTTACATTCGTTATTTTATTTTTCTCAATTCTTTATTTTTGAAAAGTTTATTAACTAGCTAAATAATCTACTTCGTCTTTTTTATACTTGCAAAGTGTTCAATATAAAACGAATCTAAAAAAAATTAATAGCTATAATTATTTTGCAGTGTTTATAATTTTTCTCAGTAATATTCGAGTAGTTATCAAATGCCTTATATTTAATGATTTATTTAAACTTATTATCGTTCATAATAATTATTTGTATTTCATAAACAATAGTTCCTTATCATTTTCTGTGCTCTAAATTGCTATTAAACACTTGGTAAACAAATGGACATATCGTAATGAATGTATTACATAAGTATTTATTAAAACCTAATTTATATAATGAACTTTATACTAGTGTTTATTATTTTGAGTGCCTGTTAATTGCAAATGGTCTAATAATTGTAAGATTCAAGAATAATAATAATGGGAAGTTTACTTTATTAATAATAGAGAAAGTGGTCATTCATGTTGCTTGGAATAAAATTTTCCAGAATTGATTTTTATTTCAAATTGGTTACATTTTTCCAAATATTAGTATTTTCACTTTTTTCTGCAATTACAAAAGCGATTTCAAAGAAATGTTTCTTTTGTATATGTAATACCTATATTTAAACTTTATTAAATTATTACCTAATATTTTTTATTTGTTTTACACCAGTTTGCTCTCAAAGTCCAGATAATAATTTCACTTTAGTAGATATTTTAATATAAAATGAATGATCTATTAACTTGCATGAAGAACTTGATCCATTCATTTATTTTATTACTCTTAAAATATTTAGATATGATGTGTAATTAGCGTTGGTGTTTATTAAAACACGACACTCGTGCTAAATTCCTAACATAGCTTATTAAATAAAAGCTTGTATTCATTAGATACATTATCATTGATTTAAATAATTTTACTAAATTAGTTTTATTCTTTTTATAGACCAAAAATAGACTGGACTATTAAAACGCTCAAACTATTTTTATAAAGTAAATTATATAGAGTAAACTGTAACTTTTTATATAATTGTTTTAATGACTAAAATTATATATTTTTAAATTATATGAACTTGCTAGTTTTGACTTGCATTTAGCATCTAACTTATTATGTCTTGGAATAAAAAAATCATTACTTTATAAATACTAATTATTACACATTAAAATAGGTTGAGTTGTTGAGTTATTATGCACAGCAAACGAGCACCACGCAATATAGGAGGGCAATATGTGCTCCTTTAATTTCTCTTTTTATTAATTATTTTTTGTTATGATGTTGTTCTGCAAAAGTTTAGTGTTTAATGAATTTTATATATTTTTTCTGGTTTAATATTTATATGTTTTTCCTGGTTTAATAACTGAATCATTACACACATTAAGGGTCGAAACGTTTAATAAAATAAAAAAAAAAAAAATTCTATTTTAATTTTTTTAATGAGACGATTGAACGAGTAAATATTTGAAATAACTATTGATGTCAACTGAATCTTTTATTACCATATATTAAAATTTTCTGCATACGTAGCTGCAATACAAAAGAACATTTCGTTCAACTCTGAATGAAAACTCTATTCATGTTTTAAAATATCTTCGACGTTCCAATAAATTATATCGTTTTCAAATATATTCCGTAAATATCGAATATCATTCCCGAACGAAATAAAACAAGTAGGTCAAAATAAACAAGGACATCGGATGTCTGATGTTGTACATCAGAGGTAATGATATATTAAAGTAAAATTGCTCTATTACTCACAAACTCAGAACTTTTCAAGTGTCGGGAAGAAAATCATTTTTGTCAGGTTAGCACTAACAATATGTCATACTGATTGTGAAGGAAACGCCAAGGAGCAGAATTAATGGCGCCGTTTCGAACAACATGAAACAGAACGAAATGAATTACTCTTATAAATTGTTGCATGTTTTATTCACTAAAAAAATAAAATAAAAATGTATGCAGGTTTTGAAGAATTGCATGTACATTTGGTGTGTTTTGGTTAATTAACCAAAATTGACAGTAGAATCAGTTATTGAAATTATTGTTAAATAAATTGCACTGTACAAAAAGTATAAAAAAACTGATGGCATAAAAGTTTTTAATATTTTCCACCACATTATTATAAAATTTTTCCTCGGCTGTGGCAAAAATGCAATGTTCGCAATAAGGAATAAGTATATATTTTGCTCCTCGTAAACGAGCATCGTTATTGTATTGAATGCATAATGACTTATGTTAATGGCCACTTAAGGGAAGTATTTCCACTTGAATTATTCATCGAATGCAATCGACGACTAACAATAATAGTCGCCTGAATAAATCTCACTATTGCGTCTTAAACGATGTTTTAGATATTCCATTTGAATTTTCATTCTGAGGATAATAAATTTTAAATTAAGGAAAAAATTGAGGAATATTATGCAAGGCTATGTTATGTAGCAGTTTTCATCTAAAATGGTACTAAATAATGTCATGTATTTGGTGTTCTATCATGCGTTTCAAACCTGAAATACAACTTTACTCATATGTTATTATGAGTAATAATAACTCTAGCTAAAACGCGTAATTGCACAAAAACCACATGTCATTTGACAGTATTTAGTACTAATTTGTATGAAAACTACTACATAGCCAATATTAGCCTATTTTACTGCAGAATCGGCTCTTAATGTAAGCAATTCTCAGTTATTTTTAATTAAGTCGACCTTTTTCTTATCTATAAAGTCGTCTATTAAACTTGTATAGAGAAGTTTATGCAACTTGTCTTATTGCAAAATGCCACTTACACCTTGTTCATATTGTGAATTTGTGTAATGACATATCTCTGTACAGATATCGATTTTTCTCAAATTTCACAACAAATGTAATAAATATACACATGCAAAATGAAAATGAATAGTCAAAAATACAATAAACACAAAATACTTAAGCAAAAAATATGTTTTATATGACAATTAGATTTAAAGATAAAAACAAATTATTGTTATAGGTTGCTCTGATAATTTTCTCTACATTTTGTTTTACGAACAGTACGTCATGATTTAATCAGAAACAATAAAATTGTTTTTTCCAAATTTAATAAGTGATACCATATGATACTTTTCTAATAAATCAATGTAAATTTAAAGTAGTATATTTTTAAAAGTAATTATGAAGACTATGAAAATTTCCTTAAATGCTTTAACGATAACGATTCAAACCGATGATGATATTCAATGTACAGTGAAACCAGATCCTTCAACTTGCACTTCTACACTTTATATTGAAAAAATTAATTCAGGTAATTAAAAGATTGATTTAAAAGCAGTTAAATATTTTTAAATTATATTAGTGAAAATTTTACTGGTCTATAGCGTTTACTTTAATAAATATTAGAATCTACTTCCTATGTAGGTATTTCTGCAAGGTCTGATACTTGTAATTGTGCTTGTGGACAAGGTGGTATTCCTTTATCCGATCGCCTGGTTGTTCAAAGCATTCAAATAACAGAAAATACAAATCCAGATGAACATCATAATTGCGTTTTAGGAAGTTGCGTATCAAATGGCATTGCCAAGGTTCCTGATAACGCAGATTCCAGAACACAATGTTTGAAAAATTTACGTATTTCTATGATTAATTCAGAAGGACATAGATCTTCATCGTCATCAATTATCAAAACGGGAATTATTAAAGAGAATCTGTCATGTGCTGGCGAACCTACCATACTTTTGTCTACTAAAAACCCTTCTCCAGCATTAAAAAATGATTTGCATTTGATGCATGATCAAGAAGTAGCTCCAGATAAAAACACTCAAGATGCTCCAAAATGTAAATTTGGCAAACTTGAACGCACTAAGTCAGAATCTGATGTTAATACAAATATCAAACTCTTAGATCTTAAATTAAATACCCAAAGCAAGCAATCATGTGTTCAAAGTCGTGTTCATTCTTCAAGTCGTCTAGAAGACAAATCCGTTTGCGAATTATTTGATCCGTACAAGAGTTACAATATTGATAAATCAGACTGCAAATCAGAAATAACGCCCCAAAATTCTCTTATAACCAGAAGCAGTCAGGAATCCGCGAGTTGTAGTTGCAAATGTAGCTCTAGAAGTTTGAAAAATAGTTACTCAAATTTAAATATTATTGATGTACCCCAATCTGAGGGTCAAAAATCTATTTCAAACAATGCTGATGTGTGCAGTTTGTACTACAATCCATACGAATCATCTGATTCGGACGGCGAATCTAGAAGTATTATTACTGAAAGATCGCAGGTTAAATCAATGTCAACTGCTGTTACATATTGCTCAAAGAGCAAAGAAAAATTATATATGTACCAAAATGAAGTAGAAGAATCTATGCAAAATAAAGCGCCTATCAAAAAGAAGCGAAAACAAGTTTCTAGAGATAGAGATCAAAGCTATAATAGAAATAGAGGACGCTCAACTAATTCTGGTGCAAATCCTCCACAAATAATATCTAGAACCACTGTGAAAAAACAAGTTCAAAACGATAATACTTTCACAGTTACTGAGTCAAAACGTGGGCAGATCTCTTCTTTCGATTCTAATACCAGACACTACCAAACTCGTGAAAACCACGCCGAGAAAGTGCGCGAAAATCAAAAATATTTTGCTCGACGTCCGAATTACAATATTGCTAAACAAAGTATCGACGACTCATACTGTGATATGTCAGATGACGAACATTTAAGTTGTAATTCCACCGAAGAGATAAACCCACGTCATTTTGTACATGAAAGCATTGCTTTATCAAAACACGTTGAAAGGTTCCAAGACTGCATGACCATAGGATCAGGTAACTCTAGAATTGCTCGAAAATCTACCAAACTAGAAGTTCACAGAACAAGATCGGATTTGAATAATAATTTGAGTCAGTTTGAAATGCCGAGATCTTGTATGTCGTCAGCTACTTCCTCAAATATTCCTGTTAAAAAAATTGTACAACACAGACCTAAAGCGCAGCCCAAAAAGAAGAATTTCAAATCACCTCCAGCTTATCAACCTAGAACTACTATTTATCAGAATTATAATCCCAATAACTGCGATAACCAAGATGATGAATACCACCCTGGTTATTCATATTACCAGGAATGAAATAAAATTATATTTTGTTACTATTCGTTTAATTAACGTACTTCAGAATTGATAATAGAATACCAAATTAATTACTGTGAAATAAAATATAATACAATATTTTATGAATTACGACTGAATAAAAATCAAATTATATATTTTTATTTATTCACGAATACATTTTTCAGATCTTACTATTGATAATACTTTGACTTTAAATTTATGTGTTTTGCATGTTCATTACTAGCAAATTTACAACATGAGTTACTCAAATATAGAACGGAACAAATCAGCAAAATTTTGTCTGTGTCTTTCTTGATGCATGCGAATTGCTTCTTCATCAATATTTCCCATTGAATCTTGATAAATCCTGATCTCCGGATAATCCATATCTCGGCTCGTGAATATATTGGTATCTACTAACCCTGAATCATGATCAATATCAGAAGCAGCAATTATCCAATGTCGGTTTGTGTCACGGTCGCGGAATGAATCTACTGGCCATTGGTCTACAGAATCCTTAGGATCAAAGATTTCAACATCGTTTTTGGGGTTAGAATTATATACTTCTGGAGGCATCTCTGCTGGGTAGTGTAGAGTCTGATCACCTGTTACCAAATCTTCGTCTTCGGTGATGAAGTTTGTGTTTCCATCCAATGGTGCTCCTAGTAGTGGGTAACTGTTTGTATCATCATCTGAACTGGCAAAACCTCCAAACTTTATTGTCAACGTGATGTTGGTTACACTACTGTTATCTGGTTTGTCACATCCGCCTGAGCAATCTGATGAAATTATGTCATCGGTAGAGATCTCGTTTTCCTGTACGTTTGCGTGGATGAGTCTGTATTTTTGCATTCTGCTGGATAATAAGTTGACCTTTTCTTGGATTTCATTGAGCATTTCAATGTTTTCATCCATTTCCCGGTTGAAGTCTTTTAAGGTCGTGTCTTCTTTTTCGACAGTAGGATCAGCATACTCTATCGGGATAGCGCCAATTCCACTTAGTGCAACGCATAGTAATAGGATTAGTGAATAAATCATGATCTGAAATAAAAAAAAGATTGAAATTGTATTAGCAATAACAGCACTAAGTATTTTGTCTAAAGTATTAGTTGTTTATTAAAAAAGGCCTCGAATTTTTTCATTTAATGCTTTTGTTCACATTACATAACTGGACTTGCAATTTCACTTTCTTTCTTAGATTAATAGCAATTTTAATGTTTTATAGGAATAAAGTCGTAAGTGCACATTATTTTCATTATATATCCAAAACTTTGAAATAGATAATTCAAATTTTCATTATCAAGATAAATATTGTAAGTCATGTATCATAATATGAATATATTTATATAAATAGAGTTGCAAAAATATGAATGGTTACTGGAGCGAATTAGCTCCAATTCAGACTTAGGGTGCTATGACTTTTTATACAAAAACATAAAAAAAATTATGATTTTTTTTAATTTGTAATAAAATTATTATCGAATTGTTAAATATTGATTTTTAATTAAATATTAATAAAAGCTTTTCAAATCACAATAGTGAAATTAAATGAAGGAGATCTATAGAAAAGCACTTCAGTTAAGGTGAATTATGAAAAAAATATTTATTTTGAGGAATATATAAAACAATTTTTACTGATTTTTTTAATTAGTCGCATATTAAGAATGAACATTAGAGATTTTTTTAATTATTCTTAATTAATTTAGATAATATTCACAATTTATGTGCATCAGAAATGTTTGAAATTTAATTAAAAGATGTTATTTTTTGTGAGAAAAATAATATAAATGCATAAGTACCGGTAAAAAATGAACATATACATGAAATGAATACTATATACATGAGAATAAATGTATGAAATGTCTAAAATTTAACTATTTTCTAGATATTATTTTATGTTAGATAAATAATATGATTGAATAGGAATCACTAAATAATTTAGTGAACATTTTCATTAGTAGATGTTTTTAGATACTATACACAAAAGAATAAATGTATGTTCTGTTTTAAATTCTATTTTTAATTATGTGATTCATATTATTATCTTGAAGATAACATGTCCTAAAATTTAATTTACTAATTAAAATAAAACTTATGTTTATTAATGTTATTCGTGCTTTCAAAAATCGAAACAGATCATTTGAAAACGATATATAATTTTCTTTGAAGAGAAAATCCTTCCTTTAGATAAATTTTAAAATTTAAATCTTTACGTCAAAATAATTTTTTGCAATATCAATGGGAAACAAACTATCCCCAAATATAAACATCCTCTTTTTATCCAAATCCTGGTCTTTTTTCTAATTAAGAGGATTTTTTCTAATAATTCTTAATTACGTAAGTTAGATAATTTTCACAATTTGTGTATTAGAAATGTTTAAAAAATAATTATTTCACGAGAATTTATATAATAATCTATGCATAATAGAGAAAATCGGTTGTGGCCGATTACTTGGCCATTTTTTCTTTAGTCGCCATAATTTTTGTAAATTAATAAAAAGATGAAAATACTCACTTAAAGTTTCCCTGATGTCACTTTTCTGCAAATCAAATTATTATTTGAGCACTTGTATTTTTTTTCATAAACACCGTTAACTAATAAGCAAATTAGTACTACTACTAATGAACTAAAACTTTTTTGATAATCGTTCTTCTGCGATCGTACAATAACTGTAACAAAGCAACGAAAACTGCGCATTGATATCAACGAATAGTTTACAATAAAACCATTGTTGACGCATTCTTGATTTTGTGTGAGTTCAAATCCGATATCTATAAACATAGTCCATTATATACGATAGACGATTATAATCGTTTAATAATTTCACCAGAACAACAATATCTTTAGCAATCGTGGGTAATAATATTTTTAAATATTTTTAAATATTTTATTCAATATTATTGATTAGAAATTTGTTCTCACGCTTTTATTAGACCAGTTTGTTTTGTGTGATATTGTTTTTAAATTCAAGACAATCATTGTAGAGGTATTCAAAACCTACATTCATAAAGAATACCTAAATGAGTTGATACTAGTAGTGTATGGCATCGTGCCTTAAGGCAAATTGCTGAAACTTCCTTTACCAAAATTTAAATTTTAAAAAAGATTTAATTTTCTTTTAGAATTCTGAAAAAATCGATTTTTGAAATGTTTAAAAAATTTTTAATTGACCTTTTAGAAAAATCTGATTTTTTTCTATACTTTGCAATCTTTTGGAAAGTTCGAACTTTTTTACAAAGCAATCGCGATGCGTTAGCTGCGTAGAAACAAAATAAAGAAGCGCGTGGGCGCCGCGTTGCGGTATTATAGATAAATATGGGTACGGAACCATAGAAAAGTAAACAAAATTTTTTCTTATTATTAAAATATCTATTGATCATTTTTCTCCGAAATATGGCATTTTTTTCACTTTTTTATTGGATCTCCGAAACCGCTACACATGCCTTTCTCAAAATTTCAACATTTCTTCATTTTGTTAGTACAAATAAAATGTTTTTCGAATAATACAAATAGGACGCTTCGTTCTCTCAAAAAATCATTTACCATTTTTGCCACTTTTTGCCACGTATAATAAAGATAAAAAAATACAAGTACTAATGTATATTGTTAAATTGTATTAACATTTACCTGAGAACGAGAATAAGATATTTTATATATATATTATTAAAAATATTTATTAATTTAAAAAAATACAAAAGTATAATTCTAAATAATAAAATATTATTACAACATTAACTTAGGTCTTACTAAAAATATATTATAACTTTGTTTCGACATCATTAAATGAATTATATACTAATAATGACCATCAATCCAATAAAATCAGTCTTTGGATGGATTCATATTCTTACAAAATACACCTATATCTAATACATGATAATTTTTTTCAATGTCTTTCCTTATTTTCTAAATATCACATTAAAATCTAAGATTTTTTGAAGTAACTCGTTACTTTATTTCCTATTCGTCTCCACCATGCAGGTTTTGCAGTAGTTGTTGTAATTACCTATAAGTAAATCAAAAAGTTTAGTAATATTTTCAATCAAAGTCGATTGTATAAATTATTTTATCAAGAATTTACCTCTTCTACATAAACAGGCTCATAAGGATCTGCTCTGACTTGGGCAGGAACATTGTCCTCGTGAACAGTCGCATGATGATTCGTAACTTGTATGTCGTGTCGAACAGATTCTACCCTCTGTGTATCTTCATTCACTCGAGTATTATGAATACTGGTTTGTGCAAAAACTGGTTCAACAACTTGCTGTTGCCCCAAATCTTCAAGATTTTCAGTTTGGAATTGCTCTATTTGTTGACTTCCATGCATAACATTTGAATTTGATGTTCTACTTCCATATGAGTTTGATGTGTAAATTTGTTCTCTGTTTACGCTAGATTGCTGTTGTGTTCGTCCTACATCAAAATTAGAATCGACTAGCTGTTGAGTAACTTGGCCTTGATCGTCCTCATTATCATTTCTTCCGCCTGATTGAGTATTATGAATACTGCTTTGCGCGAAAACTTGTTGTTGCCCCAAGTCCTCAAGATTTTCTGTTTGGAATTGCTGTATTTGTCGACTGCCATGCATAACATCTAAATTTGATGTTCTACTTCCATATGAGTTTGATGCGTAAATTTGTTCTCTGTTTGCGCTAGATTGCTGTTGTGTTTGTCCTACATCAAAATTAGGATCGACTAGCTGTTGAGTAACTTGGCCTTGATCGTCCTTATCATCATCTCTAACCGGCTGATCACCTCTTCTATATGCACCATTATCAGTATAACTGCTTCTTAATCTTTCTTGAGATGATGTATGGTGTGTTGTTGAAGAATTTGAAGCAATCATTCTCTCATTGCTATACTCTCTCGAGTTTTGTTGCGATGAGGCTGCTGTATACGCTGCATTGGACGACTCACTTCTTCGTTCTGTATGTTGTGAATTGAAACTCCTGGACTCTTGTACCGTTGTTGAAGTTGTTCTGGTTTCATTGCGTTTTCTATTGATAAATTCTATGAGCTGATCATTACGAGAATCAATTACTCCATCTGTTATTTGTTGCTGTTGTTGTTGATTTTTGTTGAGTCTTTCGCTTGTTGTTTCCAGAACATGTCCTAGTGTTTCTAATTTTGTGTAGTCTGGTAGTTCTGTTGTGGTTTCTACATCAACATCATATATTGTACTTTCTTCATTTTCTGCATAATCATCTTCATTCAGTTTATGTTTCTCATCTTCACTATGGTTGCACTCAGTACCATCTGCATGAACATTTGTGCCAGGTTTTACATGATAATTTGTTTCTTCATATTGTCGATCTTCAGTATCATCATATTTTGTACCTTCTTCGTGATTGCATTCTGTACCATCTTCATGTAAATTTGTTCCTGGCTTCAAATGATGTTGGTACTCGTACTGGTTTGTTCCTGAACTTGTAACGGTATGAGATCCGTGTTGTACATTGTGAGTGTGCTTATGATGTTCATCGTGTGTGCATTCAGATCCATCCTCATGACGATTTGTTCCTGGTACTATGTAATGATGATATATTTTTGTAATATGTGTCGTGCGTCCGCGATTTGGATAGCGGCCACCGCGCCTGCGATAATCTCTACCACGATAATAGGGTCTCGAATGATATTCTCTAGTATGGTGCATTTGATCCGTACGATGCCGATCTCTTCCATCGTACGATGATCCCATATGATATTCACGAGTATGTTGGGGTCGCATGTGATATTCTCGAGTATGCTGAGGTCCCATATGATATTCCCGTGTATGATGGGTCGGTCCCATGTGATATTCGCGTGTGTGATGCATTTGGCCAGTATGATAATTAGTTGTTTGCGGATTTTGTCTCATGTGGTACTCTCTTGTATGCTGCATGGGTACAGTACCGGGGTTAACTTGATCATAATTAGAAGTAGCATGTTGACTTATGGGATATCCTGTTTGTTGATTACTATAACCTGTAGTTTGAGTTGTTCCATGACTAGAGCTGGTATGGTATGTAGCCGAACCTGAATTTATACCAGATACTTGGTGATAATTAGGTTGACCTGCATTGGGATATACGTTGTGATATCCGCCGTATTGATGACCTGTGGAACTTGTACTATGCATAGTATTTCCAGTAGTGATACCTGGATATTGAGGAATAGTAGGAGTTCCTCCAATAGGCTGGGTGGTAGTTGTTGGTAGTTGATTATTATTAACTTGTTGGTGATTATAGATTTGTTGATAATTGTAACCTGTATTAGCAGCGCTAGAGCTTGCGCCGTGCATAGCATTTCCAGTAGTAATACCTGAATGTTGATGATTTGTAGGAGTTCCACCAACAACAGTCTGCGCTGGTTGTTGATTGTGAACCTGCTGATGATCATAAACTTGATGTTGATAATTGTAACCTGTATTAGCAGCGTTGGAACTTGTGCCGTGCATAGTATTTCCAGTAGTGATACCTGAGTGTTGAGGATTTGTAGGTGTTCCACCAACAACAGTCTGTGCTGGTTGTTGATGGTTGTGTACCTGTTGATGATTGTAAACTTGATGTTGATAATTGTAACCTTGATGTTGATAATTGTAACCTGTTGTACCAGCGTTAGAGTTTAAGCTATGCATAGTATTTCCAGTAGTAATTCCTGGATATTGAGGACTCGTAGGAATGTCTCCAACAGTCTGTGCTGGATGTTGATTATTGTAATTAACTTGTTGCTGATTATTGTGACCTGTGTTAGCAGACACTATATTGGTGTCGGGCCTGTTGTAAGTTTGTGAATGGATAGGATATCTATGCTGGTTATTATCATACACATATGTACCAGAACTTGCATCATATGTAGTACTACCGGTATTAATATTTGAACCATGTTCTACAGTAGCATACGTGGTTTCAGACGGATGCAATGGTCGTTGGTTTACGTCTTGATTTATGTCATGTACATTAGTAGAATTTATACTAGTTTCGTACACGGTAGAAGAACTAGAAATAACGTGCTCTTTGTTGTCGATATTCATGTGTGATCCAGCATGAGGATCAAGAGGATTTGGATGCTGATAATTAATATTTTCATGCCGGTTATTGCCGGTTACTAAAGTCGAACTTGATGCAGTATTGTGAATATTAATTTCATGCCCTGACTGACCATGATTTTCATTCTCAATATTTCTATCGATAGACTGATCTACTAATATATGCTGATTATCTGTTTCGAAATCATCATCAGTATTAGCAAAAGAGTTTGAATTTATATGGTGCTCCTTATACTCTGCACTATGTGAACTGCTTTCTTGTCCTTCTTCAAACTTTGTAAAGGTTTGATGCACAGAATTTGATCCATAAATTGTATTATGCACTTGACCGACTGTATTCACATTTGGGTTTTCAGAAGTGGTTTTCAAATTGGCTGAACTATGTGATGGTTGCTGGTAGTGACTTCCTGATGAACTGCCATCATACTGATTATTACCGGAACTTACAGATGAACTAAAATGATGCGTTGTAACAAATGTTGACGTGGTACCTTTAGTATTGGAACCGGATATAGTGCTGTAATGCCTTTGATCGTCTGTATTTGTATTTGGATTTTCAGAAGAAGTTTGCAAGTTTTCCGAAATATGTGCTGGTTGCAGATACTGTTTTCCAGAGGAGCTGCTATCATATTGATTATTTCCGGAATCTACAGAAGAACTGGAATGATGCGTTGTAACAAATGTTGATGTAGTACCTTTAGTACTAGAACTGGATATTGTGCTCTGTCCTTGATTGACTGCATTCGTGTTTGGACTTTCAGAAGTGGTTTGCAAGTTCTCTGAAATATGTGCTGATTCTTGATACTCATTTTCGGAGGAGCTTACAACAAATTTATTATTGCTAGAATCAACAGATGAACCTGAGTGGTGCGTTGTAACAAAAGTAGATATGGTACCTTGATTGCTACTTCCAGTAACCGTTCGATCATTGTTTTTCTTTGAAATATTATCATTGTAGTTTTCCTGCACGTGTTGGTTATTTGTCTGGAATTTATTGTCGGAATGAATATTATGGAAATTAGAGCTTGTTTGATGTACTGTATGTTCAACGCTGCTTGAACTGCTTTCTTGTACTTGACTATAATTTGTACTGAATTGTCGCACAATATTAGAATTATGCGTTGTGCCATGGGTATTTCCGACAGTATTATCGCCATGCTGGTTATCGTCAATATTTATTGTTGAACTAGAATGATGCATACTTCCAGATGCAAAATTTTGACTATTGCTGTGATACTTGTTATTAGCACTATTGTCACTTGTATTATGCTGATTTTCTATAAATTGTTTGTCAATATTTGTATTAGAGCCAGAATATGTATTTGAACCAGTTGTTATTGTACTATCCACAGAATGTGCTGATGTTTCAACTGCTCCACTTATTAATTGATTTTCTCTAGACTTGTTGGAATGTAAATTATTTACATCATGTAAGTCATTGGTAGAATCAATATTAATATTATGAGAATTAGAAACAGAATAAGTAGAATGTGTTTCGACTATTTGATGACCTATGTTTGAATTATTATTATTTACAACATGTGACTCTGTTTCATGCTTATCTGTAATTTTATCTTGATTCAAAATATCAAATTCATTTACAATGTGTTGTTGTTCATCATCGTCCTCGCTATGCGATACTGTTTTGTCTGTTGTAATATTTTGTTTCAAACTATCAAAACTATTTTCAATGTGTTGTTGCTGATCTTCTTTTTCCTTACTAATATATTCTAAATCATCTGTATTTACTTCAACAATATCAGGTATATGATCTGCAATATCTTCTGTTATATATTGTTGGTTATGTTGATTGTTGACCAAAGTATTTGCACCAGTTTCCTTGTGATATGCATTTTGAGAATCAAAATCTACATTTTGAACAACTTGCTGCACATTTTCTTCACTGGTGCTGAAGTCTGAAGTTTGTGGAGTTTTGGGTGTAGTGAATGGTTTTAATTGATATTGATATTGTTCATTTGAATTCTCATTGGAATTGTGAATATATTGGTGTTGGATATTTTCAGACGATTGTTGATTTGTTTGATGTACCAAATTCTCATTTGTACTGTGATGATTGATTACATTGACTTGCGCAGTTTGTTTTTCTGAACTTTCGGACACCTGCATTTGTTGGTTGTGATCATCCGTTGAGAAAGTTTCTAAAGTAGTTGGTCGGTTTTGATAGTGAACTGGTTTAGGTCTTATATCTTTTTGAGTAGATGTATAGGAATTTTGTGTAGAATGATGATATCCACCTTGAACATGTTTTTGACGTTCTTCACTTGAGCTTTGTGATACGAATTCAGAAGATACAAATTTATGTCTCGTTTCTTCTTTGCTGCTACTAATGTAATTCACAGAACTTGCACTACTAGTTCGATTAATTCCTTGAGAATATGCAATATTTGAATTAGCATCTATAATATCATTTGCATTTTGATTTATTAAAATAGAAGATTGTCCAGTACTACTTGTTTGTGTAGAAGTTTTTGTTTCGTCCAAACTATTAATGTATGTATGATCAGTTGTAGATTTAATTTCATTATTTACATAATTTGCCAAATCATCAAAATCTATGTATTGAATTTGTTGTTGATTGTCATCTTCCGAAGACTGAGTGTGTTGATTCAAGATATCTATATTCTCGTTTGTATTTTGGTTTATTAGAATTGAAGAATATTGACCAGTACTACTTGTAGACGTTTGACCAGATTCAAATTCATTTACAATATTATTTTGTGCAGCAGTTTTAGTAGTTTCTTCATGTCTGTGCACGTTTGTACGGTCAGTTGTTGATGTAATTTTATTATTTACATTATTTGCTAATTGATCAAAATCTACGTACTGTACTTGTTGTTGAGTATTTTCTTCTGAAGATTCATCTTCTTCAGAATCATGTTTTGTTGTTTGTTCAGTATAATCAGAATTGTGACTTGTATGATTTTTAAGTTGAATATGTTCTTTTTGTTTTTGCTGATAAATTGTTTCTGATCCTGATGAATGTTGATTTGTATTTTGGTTATTTACCTCGACAAAATATGATCCAGATTGATCTTCAGTAGTTTTTATTTGTGAATCACTTTCAAATACACTTTCTGGCATTTGTACTTGTTGGTCGTCTTTTTCAGAAGAGTCACCTTCCAATGTCTGAGGCTGTTGCTTGTAACGAATTGGCTTAGGTTTGGAATTAGGATGAGTCATATGCTGAATTGTAGTTTGCTGTTGAGATCCAGTATCTCTGTTGTTATCAGAATTAACGTTCGAATTATAAATTGTTGATCCTGATTGAGACTCGTATCTTTTTCTTTCTTCACTACTACTGAACGTATGCGTAGTATAGCCAGTAGTAACTGTTTTATTAGTTGCTTGACTGTGATTAAAAATAGTATTATGAACGTTTCCGATTTGGTTCACTTTATTTGAATCCTTAGATGTAACTTTAGTTGAGTGATGTTTATGTGATTGATTTGATATGCCTTCAGTGCTGCTACCTTGGTTATAAATCTCTTCGTGGTTTATGTTAGTTTCTGTGCTGGATCCAGATATTTGTTGATTTGCGTTTTGATTATTAGTTTTGTCGTATGTTGCTCCTGAAATATGTTCATTTTCTACACTATGGGATGATCCGGTATTATTTACAATAGTAGTTATAATTTGTGACCCGCTTTCGAAAACACTTTCTGGCATTTGTACTTGTTGGTCGTCATCTTCAGAAGAGTCACCTTCGAAAGTTTGAGGTTGTTGCTGGTAACGAATTGGCTTAGGTTTGGTATTAGGATAAGTCATATGCTGAATTGTAGTTTGCTGTTGAGATTCAGTATTTCTGTTATTGTCAGAATTAACGTTCGAATTATGAATTGTTGATCCTGATTGAGACTCGTATTTTCTTCTTTCCTCACTACTACTGAATGTATGTGTAGTATAGCCAGTACTAACTGTTTTATTAGTTGTTTGGCTGTGATTAAAAGTAGTATTATGAACGTTACCGACTTGGTATACTTTATTTGAATCCTTTGATGTAATTGTAGTTGAGTGATGTTTATGTGATTGATTTGATATGCCTTCAGTGCTGCTACCTTGGTTATGAATCTCTTCGTAGTTTATGTTTGCTTCTGTGCTGGATCCAGATATTTGTTGATTTGCGTTTTGATTATTGGTTTTGTCATAGGTTTCTCTTGAATTATGTTTATTTTCTTCACTATGGGATGATTCGGTATTATTTACAACAGTAGTTTTTATTTGTGACCCACTTTCAAAAACACTTTCTGGCATTTGTACTTGTTGATCGTCTTCTTCAGAAGAGTCACCTTCCAAAGTCTGAGGCTGTTGCTGGTAACGAATTGGCTTAGGTTTGGTATAAGGATCATTTATATGCTGAATTGTAGTTTGCTGTTGGGATTCAGTATTTTTGTTATTGTCAGAATTAACGTTCGAATTATAAATTGTTGATCCTGATTGAGACTCGTATCTTTTTCTTTCTTCACTACTACTAAATGTATGTGTAGTATAGCCAATAGTAACTGTTTTATTAGTTACTTGACTGTGATTTAGATTAGTATTATGAACATTGTCAATTTGGTTTTCTTTAGTAACTAAAGTTGAGTGATTTTTATTTGATTTATTTAATCTGCCTTCAGTGCTGCTACCTTGGTTATAAATTTCTTCATAGTTTATGTTAGCTTTTGAGCTGGATCCAAATATTTGTTGATTTACGTTTTGATTACTAGTTTTGTCATATGTTGCTCCTGAAATATGTTTATTTTCTTCACTGTGGGATGATCCGGTATTATTTACAATAGTAGTTTTAATTTGTGATCCACTTTCGAAAACACTTTCTGGCATTTGTACTTGTTGGTCGTCATCTTCAGAGGAGTCACCTTCCAAACTTTCAGGCTGTTGCTGGTAACGAATTGGCTTAGGTTTGGAATTAGGATAGTTTATATAATGAGTTGTAGTTTGATGTTGAGATCCAGTATTTCTGTTATTGCCAGAATTAACGTTCGAATTATAAATTGTTGATCCAGATTGAGACTCGTATCTTTTTCTTTCTTCACTACTACTGAATGTATGTGTAGTATAGCCAGTAGTAACTGTTTTATTAGTTGCTTGGCTGTGATTAAAAACAGTATTATGAACGTTTCCAATTTGGTTTACTTTATTTGAATCCTGATTATTGGTTTTGTCATATGTTGCTCCTGAAATATGTTTATTTTCTTCACTTTCTAAAACACTTTCTGGCATTTGTACTAGTTGGTCGTCTTCTTCAGAAGAGTCACCTTCCAAAGTCTGAGGCTGTTGCTGGTAACGAATTGGTTTAGGGTTGGTATAAGGATCATTTATATGCTGAATTGTAGTTTGCTGTTGAGATCCAGTATTTCTGTTATTATCAGAATTAACGTTCGAATTATATATTGTTGATCCAGATTGAGACTCGTATTGTTTTCTTTTCTCACTACTACTGAATGTATGTGTAGTGTAGCTTGTTGTAACTGTTTTATTAGTTGCTTGACTGTGATTAAAAGTAATATTATGAACGTTTTTGACTTGGTTTACTTCATTTAAATCATTCGAAGCATCTATAATTGAGTGATTTTCATCGGAATCGTGTATTACATTAGCATTTGTGCCATGAGAATTTGTTGTATGATCCGCAATCTTTAAGTTTTCCTTAGTTTGATATTGAGAATTTGTTGAAATTGTTTGTCCTTGTAAGTGCTTTTGCTCATCTTCAGTAGAATGATTTTCTGAACTCACTGATTGTTGTTGATATCTCATTGGTTTAGGTGTAGTGCTTCCTTGATTTGTAGTGCCAGAATATGAATGATGTGTTTGTTTATCATAATTGTTAGATGCATGTCCATAATGCTGGTATTTTGGTGTAGTAGAATAATAATGTTTGATATCGTTGTCTTCAAAGAAATAAATTTTAGATGATTCCAAATCATGCTTTCTTCTTTCTTCATCACTACTAATTACATACGTAGTAAATGTTGTAGTAACTGTTTTGTTTGCACTTTGACTTTCATTAAATTTATTGGCATTCGTGTTTACAACGTGGGACATTTGATTTGCCTTTTTTACTTCATCAACTGCATTGGAATTAATTGAATGCTCTTCACTACTTTGTGTGTAACTCCTGGATGAATTTGTAGATTTGTGCAAAGTATTTACTGTTTGATTTTGGTGCATTGTATTATAATTTTCTCTATTGATATTTGTGCCGTTGAACGACTGATAGGTTAATGAAAACGCACCATTACTTTTTTGATGTGATGTTGCGGAGCTACCTTGTGATACACCTTGATCATTATCAAATGGATGACTCGTCGTAGATGAAATTGATATAGAATTTTTATACGTTGACTGACCATATAATTCATCTGTATCGACTTGTGAAACAGAATCCTCATAACTTCCAGATTCAACCCTGTGCTCGTTCACTAAAGAACTTGGTTTTGCAAATGGGTCAGAAGTTTCTAAAGTTGTAGGAGTCGTTGTTTTGAAATAAATATTTTGTTCCAAATCTTTAGTCTCAGTATTTTGTTGCTCGCGATTATATTGATATTCTGATGTGTGTTGTCTTATATTTTGTTCACTAGAACTAACGGATAAACTAGAATGAGTCCTTTGAGAATCTCTTGTATGAGATTTATCTTCAAATATATACCCCGACATCTGTTTTTGCAGATCATCATCTTCGTTTGAGTAGCTTTCAGTAGTAGAAGTTTGATACTGATAGCGCATTGGAATTGGTTTAGGAGTTATTATAACACCAGGTGAAGTTTGTGTAAAATACTGATTTCCGTTAGTATCATAATTATTTCTTTCATTACTAGTATGCGATAATTCAGATGAAACTGATTGTGATGCAGTTGTTTTGCTTTCTTCGCTGCTACTAAAAGTGTAGCTCGTGGAACCAGAAGTAACGGTTTTGTTCATTGTGATATTTTGATTGGTTCCATTTCTCAAAATATTTTGATGTGTATTTTCTTGATTTGATATGTATTGGTTATTACTTGAACTATTATCATGAGAGTAGAATTGATTTATAACTTTTTGTTGAGTATCCGCTTCGGTTGACTCAGAATTCAAAGCCATATTACTAGAAGATGAATAATTTTTTCCAGAATTCATATTTATTACATGATATTGACCACTTACATTTTGAGATGAATAACTTATAGAAGATGTCGATCGCATATCACTCGAGTTACGTTCATGGCTACCATATTGTTGCTGATAATTTCTATCTATAGATGCATTATTTATTTCAGAATTTGATTTGTGTTTTTCATTTTCGAGGAAATCATGGCTTGAAAGAGCATCACCTTTGAAGTTAGTAGGTCGATACTGGTAACGAACTGGTTCAGATGTGACATAACGATTAGGGCCTGAATTTATATTAGTTGTAAAATCTGTTTGTTGATCTGGATTTTGAGAAGAACCAACTAAAGAATCCAAAACTTGTTGCGAAATTTGTAATGAGCCTGATTGTAATTGTTCATTCATTTCTTCACTACTACTAAAATTATATTTGGTGAAAGTTGTACTTTCGATCAAGTTTGTTGCACTTTTATTAATATTAATATTTTCTTTGTTTTGTTGCAAATTGAACTGCTGATTGTTTGCAGATGCATAATTATCAGACTTATGTTCGGCAGATTTATTTGTAAAATGACTTATGACGAATTGCTTACTTTCCTCTGATGATGTACTATTTATTGAGGAAATATGAGCGCTCTCACTTGTATTTTTAAATTTATGCAAGTCGTCATTATTATATTGATTGATGATTTGTTGATTATAATTAGTAATATAATGCAAATCATTACCGTTGGTTTTGTCGACGACATTTTTTTGTTGTTGTGAATGTTCGCTTGACTCTTCTACGATTTTTGATGTAGATGCATAATTATTTGAAACTATGTTTTGATTTTCAAAAAATGTATCGCCACTATTATTTGTTGCTTCGTACTTTTCTGTGCGTTGGTCAAGTATTTCATAACTATCTTCGTCTGATGATGAAGCTGTTTTTACTTTGTGTTTTGCACTATTACTTTCATGACTGCTCTGTGAATACTGGCTTACAATTGTATACGACGAATTGGTTGTTTTTGACCCACTGTGCAAAGAAACATTTGAACGATGTTTGTTCTCCTCACTATTCGTACCTGCAGAAATGTGTTCAGTATTTGCTTTTTGTATATTTTGGTTTTGAGTTTCTTGAGAGAACACTGAACCATTATCACTAGCAATATTCGTATTGATCATTTGGGTAGTACTTGTAGATCCTGAATGCGTAGATACAAAGGTACTTCTATTTGAACTGTGTCTAGAATCAGAATCAATTGCACTAGTTCCAGTATTAGTGTCAAAACTACCGTGTTCATACCCTGTACCATCAACTTCTTGTGCAAATTGTGTGTCTTCGTCTTCATAATCATTCTGTGAAGCGTCAGTTGCCGTTGTACTAGAGTTTCTGTTACTGGTACTATACCTTACTCCACCGGAGGAGTACGTGTAAGTAGTTCTACCGCCATCATTGTATCCTGATCCAGACGTGGAATAACGTGATGGCACGTAGCCTGTAGATCCTGAATGTGTAGATACATTATTATTGCTATGAGAGTTTTGCTGTGTGTATTCAAAGGTACTTCTATTTGAACTGTGTCTAGAATCAGAATCAATTACACTGGTTCCAGTATTAGTGTCATAACTACCGTGTTCAAACCCTGTACCATCAACTTCTCGTGCAAATTGTGTGTCTTTGTCTTCATAAACATTCTGTGAAGCGTCAGTTGCCGTTGTACTTGAATTTCTATTACTAGTACTATACCTTACTCCACCTGAGGAGTAGGTGTACGTGGTTCTACCGCCATCATTGTATCTTGATCCAGATGTGGAATAACGTGATGGTACGTAGCCTGGACGACTTGATGAATACGTTGTTGTTGTAACATTATATCGATTTGGCCCACGGTGTTCACCATAATTGGAATTATATCTAGAATAAGATGTAGTTTGGCCTCTATTTCTATGCCCGTAAGCATGGCCGCGAGGATGCGGTTTATTACGATGTCCTGGTGGAATAAAATCTTTCTCCCAATAATATTTTTTCCAGCCCTTACCACCAGGCTTATTTCTTTTATCATTACTATTACCGGCACTGTCATATTCGTCTTCTTCGCTAGAATTCTCATCACTTCCTTCTTCTTTATTGATATTTTTCTCAGTTGTATTTCGTGCATAATTACTTGCGGTCCTATGTTCTGAACTAGTATGACTTGAAGTGTATCTTGTTAAACCGGTGTGAGAATGCCCTGTTGATATTGATTGTTGTCCAATGTCCTGCTCTTGATGATTTTCATAATCTTCATTGTTGCCATGTTCACAATTTTCGTCATGTATATGATCAGTAGTATCTTGATTATTTTCAGTGATTTGTGTACTTGGTTTTGCATAAGAGCTAGTGGAGTGATAACTTGTTATTGTGTAACCCGGTCTATTTTGGTTTGAAGTATAGCGTGATGAAGTAGAATGAGATTGACTTGTTGTTCCATAATTGCCTCTAGTATGTGAATTTTGTTGTAAATTTTCAGTTGTCTGTTCTACAGTATTCTTACCATGTTCAAAACTGCCACCATGTACACTATTGTTTTGCTGACTGTTATTGGTATCTATTGAACTAGTACTTTCTGAATATCCTAGTTCGGATTGACTTGAATTTCGAATAAAAGATCCAGCACGATAATAGCTTATTGTTTGAGCATGCCCTGCTGATTGTGAATGCTGTCCTGCGTTTTGTGTATGCTGTTTATTACCTTCATCACTATCTTCATTGCTCTGATTATTGTTTGTAATCGTATATGGTTGTCCATGCGTCATTGAATTATAAGTTGTTTCAGCATACCCTTGGCGATTTTGGCTCGAGTTAAAACCAGTTGTCCTAGAATTCGAACTGACCGTATGAGAGTAACTCGTAATTCTATGCCTTCCAACATTTTGCGCATGATTCTCACTTCCATTTAAATCACTACTGTTTTCCTTGTCATGTTCACAGTTTTCACTATGAACATGAAGTTTACCTGCATTATCTTGGCCATCGCCATTATTGGAATTCTGCGTTCCATATGAACTAGACGAATGATAAGTGGTTCTTGTATATCCGGGTCTATAATGAGTTGAACCAGTGCTTGATAAGTCAGAATCAGAGTAACTTGTTGTACGAGTGAAACCTGAAGTCTGCGTACGTTGCCCTTTGTCTACAATGCTTTGCTCGTCATCATCAACACTGTTTTTTTCTATATCATGTTCACATTTATCGCTATGAATATGATCAGCGCTATTATTTTCTTGTTTATTTAAAGCACTACCCACATCGGAATAGGAACTTGTGCTTGAATCAGTTACAGAGTTGTATCTTGTCCCAGAATATTGTTCTATGTTACGGTTTGTATTGTGGCTGGCTGAACTAGAACCAGAATAACTCACTGTGCGACTATAACCAGATGTTCCTTGTTGGTTCGCGTTTTGAGAATTTGGATTATTATTAGTATCATCATTATTTTTTTCTATGTCATGTTCACAGTTTTCACTATGAATGTGAAGATTACCATCATTGTCTTTATTGCCACTTTTATTTATAACACTTGAGTGCGGTGTTCCATATGAGCTAGTAGAGTGATAAGTTGTTCTTGTATATCCTGGTCTACTGTGCGTTGAACTAAAACCTGATGAACTAGAACTAGAATGGCTTACTGTTTGTGAGGACTTGGCAGTTTTTGAATATTGTCCTGCATTCACAACACGTTGTGCATCATCATCTTCATCATTGTTATCTTCAAGGCGATGTTCATGATTTTCATTGTTTTCCTGATTTTCAGTAAGGCTTACTTGTGAATCGCGATTTGAATTTAAATTCGATGTAGAATGATAACTTGTTACTGTATATTGTGGTCTATTTCTGCTTGAATTATAGCTTGTTGAACTAGAACTAGAATGGCTTACTGTTTGCGAGGAATTGGCAGTTTTTGAATATTGTCCTGCATTCACAATACGTTGTGCATCATCATCTTCATCATTGTTATCTTCAAGGCGATCCTCATGATTTTCATTGTTTTCCTGATTTTCAGTAAGGCCTACTTGTGAATCGCGATTTGAATTTAAATTTGATGTAGAATAATAACTTGTTACTGTATATTGTGGTCTATTCCTGCTTGAATTATAGTTTGTTGAACTAGAACTAGAATGGCTTACTGTTCTCGAGGAATTGGTAGTTTTTGAATATTGTCCTGCATTTACAATACGTTGTCCATCATCATCTTCATCACTGTTATCTTCAAGGCGATGCTCATGATTTTCATTGTTTTCCTGATTTTCAGTAACGCCTACTTGTGAATCGCGATTTGAATTTAAATTCGATGTAGAATGATAACTTGTTACTGTATATTGTGGTCTATTTCTGCTTGAATTATAGCTTGTTGAACTAGAACTAGAATAGGTTGTGCGACGATATCCTGATGTTCCATGTTGGTTTAAGTTGTCGGTGTCCTGCGCATTATTTTCTTGTTCTACATCATGTTCACATTTGTCATCATGCACATGAGGAGTGCTCTCAGTCCTTTTATTTTCGCTATTGATAAATTGTGAATTAGGTTCTCCAAAAGAACTAGATGAAGTGTAAGTTCTCCTTACGTATCCTGGTCTGTTTTGACTTGAACTATGGCTTGAAGATCCAGTACGAGAAAAACTTGTTGTCCGAGAATACCCACCTGGTACTAAACGTTGTTCGTCGCTATTTTTATCTTGCTCTCTATCGTGTTCCAAATTGTGGGTATTAACTTGATGATCAGTCCCAGTAACATATGTTTGTGGTTTGACGTATGAATACGTCGTCCTTGTATAACCTGGGCTACTTTGGCTTGTAGTATATCTAGATGAACTAGTAGCGGTATTACCCTGTGACTCTAACTTTTGTCTTAAACTAGCCATCAATTGATCATTATAATTGTTTACACTATCTGTATTTGTATTACTGCTGCTTTCTTCGTGAGAACTTGAGGAATAAGTGCGGCTATAACTAGTTCTATAACCGCTCTGCTGCGCTAAAGACTTCTTTATTGCTTCTTGCACTTGAGGATCCATATTTATGTACTCTGTTGGAACATCTGGAGTAGATGAGGAATAGCTACTCTGTGACTCTACCTTTTGTCTTAAACTCGCCATCAATTGATCATTATAATTGGTTGTACTATCTGTATTTGTATTACTGCTGCTTCCTTCATGAGAACTTGAGTAATAAGTGCGACAACTAGTTCGAGAACCACACTGCTGGGCTAAAGATTTCTTTAACGCTCCTTGCATTTGAGAAACCATAGTTTTGTACTTTGGTGGACCATTTGAAGTAGATGAAGTATATGATCTTTGGTAACTACGCAGATATTCCGGAGCCGGTGTAACCAACACAGCCCAGCTGCAAATCAACAGGCTCGCTAAGAACCTCATTGCTGAAAATATATAAGTAAATATTGAATAATGTTTGAAGAAAACACTTAAAATCATGTTATAATTTCAGGACATACAAGCACGCGCGTGTGCAATATAAATAATATAATTACAGATATTATAAATATGTTTGAAAGATATCAATTGAGAACCGCAATTGAAAGCAAAAACTTGATTTTTGAAATTGACAATTGAAAATTTATTTATCTTATCTAAATACCAATTTCGATTGATTAAGACAATTATTACACCTATCAGGAATTTTTTGCAACTTGCCTTAAAGCAAAATGCCACTTTCAACTACTTAACTTCCCGTAGGGTAAGTTATAGTAATCGCAAAAAATTTTTTTTTTTAATATCTTTACGTTTCAAAAGTTTTTGAACATATTGGCATACCTTAAAAAATAGAATTAAGTGTGTTTGTGTGTGTGTGTGTTTGAATACAATTTTTGTCTACGATTTGAATTGATGAAATTTTTTGGAAGGATGGTCTAGCGGTTTCGGAGATACGGGGGAAAATGTAAAAAACAGATATTTGGCGATCTAAAATAATCATTAGACATATCAAATTATCAGATATTTTATAGATTTCAGACATGAGTACTAATTTTTGTTCCGATTTTCTAGGGTTCGTACCAAGAAACTTGGTTTTCGAAGTTTACTTATACGGTTCAAACCAATTTCAAAATTTTCAGAAAAATCTTTTTTCAAAATTTATAAAAATAATCAGAATTTTTAAACTTCAAATATAAATTTTAAATTTTCAATTTGGCTTACAAATGTATATATTTTATATGCGTTTTTATTCTACTCGTAAGAAATATATCCTCAGATGGATTCATTCGGCGTCACTTCTTAATGTAAACATTTTTAAGAGTTTTGAGCAATGAGATCGTCACTAGATATTATCTGACCGATAAAATATATAGTAAATATAATTATCTCTTTAAAAATATTCAAAATAATTATTATTAATCATTGATCAATATTTATTGATTATTAACTTCCCGTAGGGCAAGTTATAGTAATCGCAAAAAAATCGAAAATGAAAATTTTTATAGATCTTTACGTTTGAAAACCTTCTGAACATTTTGGCATATCTTAGAAAAAATGGATGTGTGCGTGTGTGTGTGTATGTATGTATGTTCGGATACAAAATTTCGTCGACGATTTCGGGAACACGGATCAACCAATTTGAATAATTCAAAAAACATTCGATTCGTATTGATAAGGAGACATGCTGCTTAGTTTTTAGGAAAGGCAGGTCTAGCCGTTCCGAAGATACGGGGCAAAAAATGCCGAAAACGGTAACTCAGTTTTTAAGAGAACGATGCGTCCGATTTGAATAATTCAAAAAACATTTTATTTGTATCGACTAAATGAAGAATTGGTCAAATTTTTATAAAGGTAGGTCTAGCGGTTTCGGAGATCTAATGAAAAAAGTAAAACAAAAAGCCATTTGGCGGTCAAAAATGAACATTAGACATATGCACATCAAATTATCAGATATTTTATAGAGATTTTAACAATAAGTATAAATTTTGTTTACATTCCTATGGGTTCCGTACTAAAGTTTACGCGTTACACGGCGACGCGGCGCTTAGGCGTTTTGATATTTCGTCTTTATGCGGTTAAAGCAGTACGATTGCCTTGAAAAAAAGTTCAGAATTTCGAAAATATTACAAAATAAATTATTTAAAATAGAATGATTTAATCTGGTTCGAAATTCTATTAAAAGTTTCAAATCATTGATCAACTTTTATTGATTATTATTATTGATTATTTTTAATTACTCGAATTTTGAATTGCGGTACGGCAAGTTCCAGCAATTTGCCTTAAGGCACGATGCCCTAATTGCCTTAAGACAGAATTCCACTTACAGCTAGTTAATTTTTTGCAATTTGCCTTAAGGCACGATGCAATGCACCACTAGTTTTTTAAGTTCATTACAATCGATTTTCAAATAATTAATTAATAAACCCGTTTCGGTATCGATATTTGTCCCTCGTGTCATACACGTCCGACGTAACGACCGTCGACCGCCACGATTCCTCCTAACCGCATTAACCGCGTAACCTTGCGGGGCGCGCGCCTGCGGTGCGTTATTGCAAACCTGGCTGGCGGCTCTCCGACAGGCCGTGAATAATCAATGGAATTCACGTATGACGAACCGGACACAAGCACAAATTGGTGCCTAGGGACTCTGGGGAGTGTAGTTCCAACCCGTGATGTCGTTATTTTTTATTAGAAACATGATAACGATTTATATTATTAATTCATAATGCGATTTATTTTATAATTTATAAGTCGATAATAAACAATATGGGGTAGCAAAATGTTATGTATTAGAATATATGTTGATATTTTTTTTTATTTACTCTGTTTTCGAAAACTTTTATAAATTAAAAAGATAAACTATTAAGTTCACCATATTATTTTAAGTCAAAACCGGAAAAGCAATTTTAGTAATGCTAGTCTAGGTCGAGGGGGCGGGTGGTGATGGTAAATATCTGAAATATGATTATCGAAGTTTTTATATGAAACATTTTTTTAAATTAGAGTTGCGGGATTTTAGTAAAATTTTTGTTATTAACTTCCCGAAGGAGAAGTTTATGTTTTCATCAAAAAATCCGAATCGCTAATTTTATGTTTTCTCGACGTTTCAAGCCATTCTGAATCGAATGAGACCAAATTTGGAAAAAGTATGTGTGTGTGTGTGTGTGTGTGTGTGTGTATGTGTGTGTGTGTGTGTGTGTGTGAACAGATTTTTTGCCGTAAATCGACGTTTTCTCCAAAACGGTTAGACCGATTTCAAAAATTTAAAAGCCATTTGATGTATCTCGATGAGGACTATCGTCTCTGAGTTTTGTGCGGCGATCGGCCGGGCCGTTTCTTTGTAAATTGCAGAAAAGTGAAAAATTTTTCGTCCACGTTTTAGCCCGGAATTCTGAATTGATTTCGAAAATTCAAAAACCGTTCGAAAGATATTGGTTGGGAATCGTGCTGATTAGTTTTTGGTAAAGATCGGCCGGGCCGTTTTCTTGTAATAAAGTTTTTTAAAAAAAAATTTCGACGATTTTTATGATTATTTTTTTGACGGTAGATACCACAGTCTTCTAGGTCATACTAAAATATTACGGCTCTACGACAACTGGTTCAGCTTTAAAAATTCGTCAAAGTTTGCAAAAATCAGTATGGTCTTTTTGGCATTTGTCAAAATTAGAATTTTGATCGACGTTTTCTCAAAAACGCCTGAACCGATTTCAGATATTTAAAAAGCATTTGATGTATTTCGGTGAGGACTATCGTTTCTCAGTTTTGTGCGACGATCGACCAAACCGTTTCTTTGTAATTTGAAAAAAAGTGTTGAACTTTTCGTCCACATTTACGCCCATCCTACCGAACCGATTTTAAAAAATCAAAAACTGTTCGAAAGATATTAGTTGGGAATGATGCTGATTAATTTTAGGTGAAAATCTACCGAGCCGTTTTCTTGTAATTAACTGTTGAAAAAAAGTGTTAAATTTTCGTCCACATTTACGCCCATCTTACCGAACCGATTTTAAAAAATCAAAAACTGTTCGAAAGATATTAGTTGGGAATGATGCTGATTAGTTTTAGGTGAAAATCTACCGAGCCGTTTTCTTGTAATTAACTGTTGAAAAAAAGTGTTAAATTTTCGTCCACATTTACGCCCATCCTACCGAACCGATTTTAAAAAATCAAAAACTGTTCGAAAGATATTAGTTGGGAATGATGCTGATTAATTTTAGGTGAAAATCTACCGAGCCGTTTTCTTGTAATTAACTGTTGAAAAAAAGTGTTAAATTTTCGTCCACATTTACGCCCATCCTACCGAACCGATTTTAAAAAATCAAAAACTGTTCGAAAGATATTAGTTGGGAATGATGCTGATTAATTTTAGGTGAAAATCTACCGAGCCGTTTTCTTGTAATTAACTGTTGAAAAAAAGTGTTAAATTTTCGTCGACATTTAAGCTCATCCTACCGAACCGATTTTAAAATATCAAAAACTGTTCGAAAGATATTAGTTGGGAATGATACTGAATAATTTTAGGTGAAAATCTACCGAGCCGTTTTCTTGTAATTAACTGTTGAAAAAAAGTGTTAAATTTTCGTCGACATTTAAGCTCACCCTACCGAACCGATTTAAAAATATCAAAAACTGTTCGAAAGATATTACTTGGGAATGGTACTGATTAATTTTAGGTGAAAATCTACCGAGCCGTTTTCTTGTAATTAACTGTTGAAAAAAAAAATTTAAGCCGATTTTCATGGAATTTTTTTTGGCGATATACATCATGGTCTTATAGAACTTACTGTAATATTACGGCCTAACGACAAGTAGTTTAATTTTAAAAATTCGTCAAAGTTTGCTAAAATTATTATCGTTTTTTTTAAAGTAGGATTAATGAAGTATATTATTTACACATTTTTTTTGATTAAGTCGATTATTTACACATTTCGGGAAGTTCATGTAACTTGCCTCAAGGCTAAATACCAAACCAACTAGTTTCATTATATAATAAAGATAATTTATTTTCTGTAATTATTAAATTTAATCCTGTATCCGTAATATATTAAATATATTATATAATTTGACTCTTTTTTATCCTCTTTACATATTATGTCATATTAATAACTTCCTGTGGAGTATGTTATTGTAATCGTCCAAAAATCGAAATTGAAAATTTTTGCATATCTTCACGTTTTGAAGGTTTCTGAACATTTTGGCATACCTTAGAAAAAATTGATGTAGGTATGTGTGTGCGTGTGTGAGTGCGCGCGTATGTATGGATACAATTTTCGTCCACGTTTTTGGGAACACGGATCAACTGATTTAAAATATTTAAAAAGCAATCGTTTACCATCGATAAGGAGACGTGCTAAATAGTTTTTGGCAAAAGTCTGTCCAGCCGTTTCGGAGATATGAAGCATAGAGTACAGAAAATGGAAATTAGATTTTTGAGAAAT
Organism: Ctenocephalides felis; assembly: GCF_003426905.1. Lineage (NCBI taxonomy): Eukaryota > Metazoa > Arthropoda > Insecta > Siphonaptera > Pulicidae > Ctenocephalides > Ctenocephalides felis. The sequence continues at coordinate 12,026,198 of NW_020537646.1, read as the reverse complement.
CGGAGCATTCGATTTGAATGATTCAAAAAACATTCAATTTGTAATGATGGGGAGAAGTGGTGATAAGTTTTTGGCGAAGGCAAGTTCAGCCGTTTTGTAGATACAGAGTTAAATATGCAAAAAATGTCAGTTTCTGGGAGAACAAAACATTCGATTTGAATTATTCAAAAATGCTTGTTTTGACAAAAATATTGGTTTTGATTTTTCATTATCGAAAATATTTTGGATTTCATTTCTAATTCTTGCTGTAATAATCTATATATAATATTCAATACTCTTTGAATATTATATTACTGTACAATAAGTTCCAGCTATTTGTCTTAAGGCATGATGCCTTACACCACTAGATCTTATATTTTTTGGTCTATTTGTTTTTATTCGGTTTTGCACATTGTATAGAATCTTGTTCATTTTTTTCTTTACAATCACCTTAAAATTTCAGCAAAATTGTTAGTTTTCATAGTTTTTGTTAATTTTCGTGAAATTAAAAATAAAAGTTTGAATTTTCATGGTAGAAGCTATTATAACATTGGAATTTGGTATACGATAATTTTCTCATTCATAATGTCTTGATTCATAAAAGAATCATGGGAATGATGAACTCTTTGTATTGTAACATAATATAGATCATTGCCAGATATTTGTAATTCTTTGCAAAGATAAGTAAAATAGGGTAAAGTTATGGCAACGCTATGTTGCGCTCCATTTTCATATAAAATTGTACTAAAACTGTCAAATTGAAATTTGAATCTGCTGTCGACCAGCCGTTTTACACATAAAAAACTTCTCGCATATGTTGATGACACATCAGAAAAATGCAGTTTCGATAACAACCTTTTTGCGGTTTCTAGGTTTTATATCTAAAATTCTTGACTGCACAGCAAAAACATAGCATTTTGATAGTTTTTAGTAACATTTTATATGAAAATGACAGCATAACATTCGTCTATTTTACGTCGGAATTGGTCCATAAGTTTTTTTGATACAATTTTAAGTAAATGATCTAATAAAAGTACCATATTATTATCGAGAATAACGTGCTCGATACAAACAACTTGAAAGAAAACGAATTATTGCAATTGCTAAGCATGAACGATGCGCTATATTTTTAATTTGTTTTACAAACTACGTATTCCAAATTGCCAAATTTTCGGCTACACTCCCCGATAATAACGTTCCCGGATCACAATTGCGATTTTGCATGCATCTGTAGTAACTATTCGCAGTGGACATATCCATATCACGTTTGTACATAAACGCTGACATTAACATCTGCCTCTGTAGTTAATATCTTTTACGGCAAAATTTACGATCGAATTTCTAACTCTCATCCTATATACGTATTAATTTGAGAACGATGCGTATTATAAATTTCAAGCTGGCCACAGGAATTTGGCTAAAATGGCTAAATGAGCAAAAGGATCGAAGCCACATAAAAAATTAAAATAATAAAATAAATTGCCACTTTCTGTAAAATATATAATAGTGATGGTGTAACTATTGGATGAGAAACAATATACTTGGAATCTACTTTTTTATTAATAATAGCAATCAAGAAATCTTAAAAGGGGCGATCTATCAATCTCAATAGGATTTTAAGGGAAAGGGGGGGTTGATAAAAAATGACGAAATATCACGTAGAAGAGAAGGTCGTATAGTACGATATCACGTGAATTTATTTTGCACAGGAATTTTTTTTTTAAATCCAAATAGTTACAATTTTTTTTAAAAAAATACATGTGGTGTTTGGTGGGGGAAGGGGGGTAATTTTGAATATTACACGTATCGCCAAGGGGGTAGAGGGGGTCCAAAAGTCCTTAAAAAATTGATCACGTGATTAATAGACGCCCTAAGACATTGTTACATGAAAGAGAGAAAAAAATAGAATAGAAGATACAATAATAATTTAGAGTACAATTCATGAAGAGAAGTTCAGATAACTATCATATATATAATATTCTTTACATTATTAAATTATTTATTTTTTAATACATAAATATTTTTTTTAGTTTGTTGAATACTTTTTATTGCTCTTATATATTTTTTAAAATAAGCGTAAATTTTTTAGTTTGTTGAATTCTTTTTATTGCTCTTATATATATTTATTTTTCAGTTATTTTTTTCGTCTTATATCAGTTTTGTTCTACTTTTATTATTATTATTATTATTATTATTATATTTTTATATATTTTTTATAACAAGATTATATTTCGTAATACACAATTTTTTTCAGATTTCAAATTTATGTTTTAAATTTTTCATTATTATCCATATTAACCGAAAGAATAGCACTTCTAAATAAAAAACAAAATTTGAGAAAAATATTCAGTAGTATTTTTATATAGCATTTTAAAAAAAAGTTATTTATCATAATTTATGTTAAAATGAATGAAATCTATATAAAAAAATATGAAGAACGTTTTTTTTAAGTTTGAGCTTTTTTAAGATGATGCTATGAACTTATTTTTCAGATACTTCAATATACTTAATTACTTATTATTTTATTATTGTATTTTTTAATATGAACTTATAAATTTTTATTTATTTTTCATATTTCTGGTCATTATTGTGGTTAATACAAACTAAATTGCTTATTTTGTATTTTTTATTGAAAGTTTTTCATAATCGTAAAATAAATTTTTATTCTAATTTAAATTTACACTATTTATTTATGAGTAATGTTAATTCTTACCTTATTTATCATTATTTTAAATAATTATCCAAATTTAAAATATATATTAATTACATAGTTATATTTAATTTTATTTTAGCTATTACATCATAATATCAGATGTCACTTGTTTTATTCCTAAACCTAAATTTCATACTACATCATAAAACTTTATATTAAAGCAATTGAAAAATTATTGATTTATTTGCACTTTCTCGCCAAATTTTGTTTCACAAAAATTAGATCTTGTATCTTTTTGCACAATAAAATATTGTTTCACATACAAGTATCAAAATATTTTCAATTAAAAAAGCAACTTTCCTACCTCAAATATCTCATAAACCAATCGCATACAATAACACTTGTTCCTTGTCCAATTCACAGAAAAAAACTGTACAAAACGTTTTCATTTATTTAGTTATAACCATGCTTTATGGTGTATTAATAATTCGCATCTGCCTTATAAATTCAAAGATTTCTTCTTAAATACTATTGCCGATTGGAGACTAAGATAACCGAGCAAATATAAAATACCCATACACATGTTTACATTAAAAGCTATCTGTTTGTAAGCTACACCGTTCATTGAATTCCCGATAATCTGCTATTTTTTAGTAAAAGAAGTTTAAAATTTGATTAAAATTTTCAAGTGGGGGTTTTGAAGTTCCAAGAAACAAAGAAATTTGAAGGACCATTTCTTACATGTGACGTCTATGTCTATTATAACGTGACATTGATTCTTTACTACGTCACATGTGATGTCACCGTGATGTCGATTAGTTCATTCATCAGTCTATCTTCTAAGAACGCATCATTATGCGTTTATTTATAACTATCAGTTCATTCATACTGGTGACATTTATTTAATTCACTTTTTTTATAAACACGTGGTTTGAGGTTGATGAATAAATTCATTGAGTCAGGAATTTCCTGTGCAGAATCATTAGAACGATTTATGTATTCGATGCAAGTGGCGAAATTTGATAAACTTGGAATTTGAAAATGTGTTTTGAGATAGGTACATAAGAAATTATTTTTAATTGGATCTGATTTTATGTATATTCAAATATGAATTTATAAATTTATGTATATTAACATTGCATATAAAAGTGCTATATAAATATTTAAATTAACTGTAAAATGTGAAATTAAGGTCCCATTAAGGAATTTTCAAAAATATCAAATAAAAAGTGTATAATATTGAATTAATTTTTTTCCAACGTCAGTTTTGACCACGATTTAGTTACAGATTAATTATCACAATAATTCTAATAAATCAATTTTTGTTTAAAGAAATGCATTTGTAAAAGCTCAGCAAAAGCTTCAATTTATTTGATTCAATTTAAACGAATATGTTTAAAAAAAAATGAAACATCATGGAAGTTTTGCATTCTATTGAAGCAATTGTATTTTGGTTTACTTTTAGATCAAACTCTATAAACGTAATTAGGTCTGGTAGACAATCTAATAGAATTGAAGTAATTATTATCAAAGATCACATTTTTTTAATTTTATTTTTGAAATTTTGCCCATTAATTTTCATATGTGGTTAGTATCAAGAAGTATGGACTATTGTTTCCATTGTCTGCAATATTACAATTATTGTTACTGACAAAATTTGTGTTGTTAATTTGCAAAAGCTCACGAAAAGCTTCAATATGATCACTTTTATAGAAATTGAAATGTATAAACAAAAAGACGATACATCATTGAATCGTTTAAAAAATGAGTTTGATATGACATTATTTATTCTGATTAAAAACGCCAAGCTTGATAACCATAATTAGGGTTAGGATACTATTTTGGAATTCAGAAATTGTATTTTAAAAATTTGAAAATTTTACAATTAATAATTATATTATATTTTTGAAAAATTGTCTTCACAGAAATTATTCTACAAAAAAATAAAGCTTAACTATTTTTTTAGGATCAAGAACATCAAGCATCAAGAAATACAGATTATTACAGTAATAGTTTCAGAAAGAAAATATTTGGCATTTAAATAAATGTAATTTAGATTAATAAATTGAAAAATTATAATAATTTAATTATAATATGAAAAATATTGCATTTTTCTGCAAATTTATATTGATTGTTAATGATTTAGAAATATATTTTTGTTTGTATAAAAGCTTGGCTGAAGTTTCGAATCGTTTTAAAAAAAAAATGGCATTTAAATAACTAGAAAGATAAATAAATTAAAAAATTAAAGAATAAATACTTCAAATTAATTAATTGAAAAATTATATAAAATATTGCATTTTTTTGCAATTTAATACTAATTGTTGATAATTTAAAGATACATTTTTGTTTGTGTAAAAGCTCGGCTAAAGCTCCATATATATTTATTATTATTTAGTATGTAATATATAGACATGGTATCGTTTAAATCAATATTTTTTTAACATAATTGAATTCGATTTTGATGACCTTAACTGAAGTTTTTTCATTAATTTTATACATTTGATATCCAAATTAGGTCTAGGAGACGTTCAATGGAATTCAAGGAATTGATTACCAATTATCAAAATTTCTAATTATATTTTTGGAATTTTGCTTTGATAAAACGTGCGTATGTATAGCAAAACGTGTATAAATAATAATTAAATTCATTTATATATTTGAGATATTTATACATAATCATAATTACCCAAGTTCGAGGAATAAGGTCATCTTGTATGAATGATAACACAGCTATATACAAACTTGACCTCGTTTGATTGTGTAAACTCAATAAGCAAATTTTGAACTTCTACGAATTTCCAAGGAAACATGAAAAGTTCAAGAACCATTAATTATTAGTGTTATCAATTCGAATACGGAAACTGGATTTTTGGCAATTTAAAACAGTCTAAAAATTATATAATCAAGTATTTGATTTGTGAATTCTCTATTTAAAGCATACAGGCTTCTTTCACATTTTAGGCTTCTTAAGGCTGCAATATTAATTTTTTTTATATATATTTTATATTCTATATATATATATATATATATATATATATATATATATTGTTATATAAAATATCACTATTGAATTTCTGAATATTTTTGCACTTTTTCGCCTTTTCCATTCGCACATTTCAAATACGAGTGCTATCTCAAAGTTACACCTTTAATTTCCTGATGCTTTTGGTTGAAATTGTATAAATTCCCTATAACATTCCTAATATATATATATATATATATATATATATATATATATATATTAGGGTGGTCCTTAATATGGACATTTTCGTATTTCCTTGCTCCCAAGGGCACAAATGGTTCCAAATTGATAAAAAACTATTCTCTGAAAGTTTTAGCTCTTAATATTGTCTTTAAGGTAGTGCGCAATTTAATAAAAGTTTTGTATGAAAATATCATGAAATTTTTTTCTAAAATTTAAAAATTGCTTTTCAGCCAAAAAGTTCCAGCAATTTGCCTTAAGGCATGATGCCATATACAACTAGTTAATTTTATTTTTTCTGAATGAATTTACATATAACATTCAAACATATAAGATGAACAATTCAAGTATTTATCAATTCACAATTTTGTAAAATAATCCAAGAATTTCAGCGACACATAATTACTCTAAATACATTATTAAATTTATTAGTCTATTATTAACTTCACAAAGTATAAGTTATAGTAATCGTAAAAAATTAGAAAATAGAAATTTTTGCTTATCTTTCCTTTTTAACTTCCCGTAGGGCAAGTTATAGTAATCGCAAAAAAATCGAAAATGAAAATTTTTATATATCTTTACGTTTCAGAGGTTTCTGAACATTTTGGCATACCTTAGAAAAAATGGATGTATGTGTGTGTGTGTGTGTGTGTGTGTGTATGTGTGTGTGTATGTGTGTGTGTATGTATGTATGTGTGTGTATGTATGTGCGGATACAAATTTTCGTCGACGATTTCGGGAACACGGAACAACCGATTTGAATAATTCAAAAAACATTCGATCCGTATTGATAAGGAGACGTGCTGATTAGTTTTTGGCAAAGGCAGGTCAAGCCGTTCCGAAGATACGGGGCAAAAAGTTCCGAAAACGGTAACTCAGTTTTTAAGAGAACGGAGCGTCCGATTTTAATAATTCAAAAAACATTTCACTTGTATTGACAAGATGAAGAATCTATAAAATTTTCATAACGGTAGGTCTAGCGGTTTCGGAGATATAGAGGAAAAAGTAAAAAAATGAGCCATTTGGCGGTCAAAAATGATCATTAGACATATGCACATCAAATTATCAGACATTTTATAGAGATTTTAACAATAAGTATACATTTTGTTAACATTCCTATCGGTTCCGTACCAATGCTTATGCGTTAGACAGCGACGCGGCGCTTACGCGCTTTATATTTTGTCCCTATGTAGTTAAAGCAGTACGATTGCTTTGAAAAAAAAGTTCAGATCTTCCACAATATGTCAAAATAAAGAAAAAAAAAATTTTTTTCAAAAAAAAAAAAAAATTAAAAAAAAAAAATTTTTTTAAAAAATTTTTTTTTTTCAAAAAAAAAAACTAATTTTTTGTCCAATTTATAGTTTCTCAAAAATCTTATTTTTTCAAAGTAATTTTTTTTCAAAAATGTTGATCGTTTTAAAAAAAAATAATAATTATTGGTACGGGAAGTTCCAGCAATTTGCCTTAAGGCACGATGCCCTAATTGCCTTAAGACAGAATTCCACTTACAGCTAGTTTTCTGAACATTTTGTCATGCCTTAGAAAAAATGGTTATGTGTGTGTGGGTGTGTGTATATGTAGTATGTTCGTGTGTATGTTTGGATACAATTTTATGTCCATTATTTTGAGAGCACGATTTGATGAATTCAAGAAATCATTTAATATTTAGTAAAATGTGCAGGAAAATGCAATTGATTTTTGGAGAAAACGGAGCGTCTGATTTGAATTTTTCGAAAAAAATTTGTTTTGACGAAATGAACAAATTATAAATTTAGGGATCCAACAAAAAAATGTCATTTGTCTGCCAAATATGATCATTAAAAATATTTACATTTAATTATCAGATACTTTATAGAGCTTTCTAATTTTTTTTTTTTGAGCTCTAAAACAACTATACTGATTAGATTCCTAATTTTAGTTCCTTTTTGGACAACTTGTATCAAACAGTAGTGAAATCAACTTATACTTTATATAAATATAAAAAATGATATGATTTGAAGTAAAAATAGCCTTATGGAGCATTGCAGCAAAAATGTTTGAAAAATTACATAATTTTCAAAAAAAAAAATAATAAGTTTCAGAAATTTGCTCTAAGGTACAATGCCATGCATCACTCGTTAAGTTATTATTAATTATTTTACAAAATAAACGAGTCTTTTTGTATATATAAAAAATAGTTTTCCCATGTAATCAAACTACCATTTTTTTAATGTTTTTATCTATTATGAAGTGTTGGAGGCAAGTGTTTCCTCCTAACATTATAATGCAAAGGCAATTCAATGGGATGTAGTTATTGCGATTACGAGATTATACAACATACCCGCGTAATCTACTTAAGTTCATAATTAAACTCGGCAAGGGGATGGTCTTAACTTATTATCCGAAATAATCTCATTGTAATGAGTGTTTGAGAATATAGAAAATTTCTGTACTGTATATGACTATCATAAACCTTTGAATTGAGTGAACAATGGGAGCCCACACACAACTTAAATTCCGGAGAAACTTTGACATCCGCAGTAAAATAAGGTAAAGGTTTTATGATGAAAAATTATTCTCTCACATTGTTGTAATTTGGGATTCTCCATGGGCTAATGGTTAGAGCTTTGGCCTTTCTACCAGAAGTTTTCAGCTCCGGTACCCTTGGTCTGCCCGATGTCCATCAGTAGTGACATCGGTTTTAACTTACAAATATAGTTCATAGTTACAAATAATTTTCCAATTGATAATAGTTTTTTTAGGCATATCTGCCTCAAATTAAAAATAATCAGTATCTGTTAGAGATATTCTAATAAAAATTGCCTTTAAAAATGCAGCGTAGGGAAGTAGAATCATTACAGCAGCTCATAGAGCTTAAAATTCTTATTTCTCTTTAAATATAAAAACTTTATGTTTTTCAAATATATTTTAATGAATATGAAAGTATAAATTATGAATTATAAATTTCTTTGTGTTATTCCTGGTGTATTTTAAGTATATGCATTATTATTCAATTTCCCGTAAGATAAGCTATAGGAAAGCAAAAAAATAAAAATTGAAAATTTCTGCATATCTTTATGCTTCAGGATCTTCTAAACATTTTGGCATACCTAAGAATGTATGTGTGTGTGTACACTATGAGTGTATTGCATGTTTGGATATAATTTTTTGTCCATGATTTTGAGAGCATGGATCATTCGATTTGAATAATTGAAAAACAATATATGTGTGTGAGTGTGAGTGTATGTGCATGTTTGGATACAATTTTTATCTATGATTTTGTGAGCACAGATCATCCGATTTGAATAATTCAAAAACAATATGTGTGTGTGTGAGTGTGATTGTATGTGCATGTTTGGATACATTTTCTTGTCCAGGATTTCGTGAGCACAAATCATCCGATTTGAATAATTCAAAAACAATTCGATGGGTGAATATCGTACCTATTTGTTTCTGTTTTACGAATTCTGAATGATATACAAACTTATTACAAATATCTAAATTATTCGAAGATTGTTAGAAACTTCATTGAGTTAATAAGAAGTCCAAGTTAGAATATTTTATATGACTAAAAACCTCATTGAATATTAATAATTACTTTTATTAATAATAATCTTAAATATTTTTTGGTCCAAAATATTTTTTTAAAGAAACACATATATTTTAAATTTAGATTATTAATTATGCGGCGCCATAGAAAGTCTGACCTTGCGCTATAAATCTTTGATCCCATTATTTATTATTACAGATATATTTCTAATACGTGTGAAAAATTATATATGTGTATTTTTTATATTGATTTATATAAAATTATATTTACACAAATTTGTGTCGTAGTAATAGTAGCAGTAGAGAATATGCACTGTTGAATTATTCTTTAAAAGTCATTATTACAGTTTTAATTTTTAATCATATGTAATCTTAAATTGTTTTAAACGTAAATGCTTCGTTTTCACAAGTAGTTCGGATATTTTTTTTATTTTTATATATACCCAAATTATAATCATCATATTGTATAATTCAAAAGTGACTTTTGGTGTTGAAATTTTTAAACAAATTGAAAATTTAATTTGGCAGATGTTGAGACTAAATACATCGCTTGTTACTATTATTAATTCAATTTATAAGTTAATTATGTCTACAAATTAAATCAGCTTCATTTACAAGTGATCACATACGTAAAATGTACTTTAATGATTGATCATCTCTTGATATAACATTATTTATTTACCATTAATATACACTTGAGTACATGTAAAACTTACTAATTGAACGCAAATGAAAATGTAAACAATTTTTTGTTTACTATCTACTTGCAGATTACATTATTTGTTGTTGCTTATGTAATTAAATAAATAGTAGTTTTGTCATTTGATAACTTTGAATTCCAGACGAGAATAACTTTTGCGCTTTAATAATAAATAATGATCAATTGAAACTGTGATAGTTTTAACCTCATACCTCAGTTTTGAAGCAATTAAAATGAATATCAAATCTAATTTGTATTGAATATATCTTTTGATGAAAAATGCTATAGAATGCTATAAAATGAGCACTTAGATAGTAAAGACATCATATATCAAATAATCCATAATTAATATGTAACTATTTTTTTCTTTGAATTTATTATTTTAAGAAATAGCTTTTTATAGATCTCAGTATTGGTTGGAATATTTCACATTGTGCTCAATAACAATAACAATAATTTTTTTTTTTTATTTTACATAAAATTTGTCTTGTTTTAGTTTTCTTCTTTTTCATTACTTTAAGGGCTAAATTTATAGATCGAATCAAATTAATTAACATTTTATTTGATAATATTTCACAAAAATAGCGAATGTTATATATTTAATATTTTTTCTTCAACTTTAAAATTCATTTAAAGTCGGCATTAGTTCATTATTATACTTCTTGTCCATATATGCATGAGAGCTTCAATTGCAGTATGCCAATAAGGCGTGATAATGTGTTGAAAGAACTTTATTCTGATGGCAATAAGAAATTATTTCTGAATGTACATAAATTGAAAATATGTGCAACAATTTAACATTTGATGTTATAATTAATTTTTGTTAAATTTTGCTTTCAAAGACCAATACGCAAAGGCAATGTCTTTATTACAAATCAGATTTACATTCTAGCATATTAATGTGGATCTTCCTTAAAACTGACACGATGTTGAAAACATTCATAATAGAATATACACTTAAAATGCATTTGAATGCACCAAAATCTAAAGTTACAATTATGAATGTAAAATAGGATTAACTTTCTATACAAGTTAATTTCTAGTTTTTTTTTTTTTGTAACGCTAATAAAATAATCTCACACGGAGAACTTCAGGTTTATTTTTCTAGGATTTTGATGAATCTTTGCATGGCAATAGAGTTGATAGTCAAACCAAGTATCTTATAATATTATAGGCCAATGAAAAGCGGTTTATTTATAAAATTTTGAAAAATCAGCAGCATCAAAATCCCAGAAGTAAACTTGGGGTTCTCCTTGTTCAATTTTTAAACCAACTATATTGTGACGAGTAAAAAAGGGTTGAAGCCTATATTCTACTCGATAGTCTAAAAAATATGATTTTAGTATTTTGACAGTTTTTACTACCAATTCTTATGAAGGCTCGAGTATAACAACGCCATCTAAATCTGTTATTTCGTACCAGTCTTTCATCTTCGATTATTCTATCCATGTATTATAATAATTTTTATAATTTACAACATACATTTGTAATATAATATGTACCATTTAAATGTAGATTATACTGTACTTTAATACAAATTCCAATGTCAGTCACAGCAAAATTGACTAAAATATGTTCTTCCATAATCCGCTCGGAAACGGAACAAACGAACTAATCTGTCCTATGACAGTTCCACTGATTGCAATCATCTGCCGGTATAAATTCTTGATGCACATGGTTTACATATGTAGTTTTGTTATTATTAATTTACTTTTTGTCGACGTCAGCTTTTGATTTTAATCCTTGTATCATGTTTTGAAATTCTACACGATTGTAATTTACCTCTTCGATGCTAAGCTTTGTAGTAAATACCTTTGAAACAAGGTTTTATTAGACGTCGGTTTGGTTTAATGGTGAAATTGTAAAATGTTAATGTAAAACCATACCTACGCGATTATAAAAGAACATATCTAAAAGATATATTTTCATTTCGAAAAATTATATCAAATAATAAAATATTGTTATAAGGAACTATGCCTTCTTCCAAAAAAAACCTTTCAGGAAAAGATTAAAGAAAAAACAACCAATTGATTTTCTAAGTATTAAAGCTTTCATTGGAGAGTTTCCTAGACAAGCCATATTCACCAACACAAATATTTTGAGTTCAAGTTGATCCCAATAGCTTATAGAATACTTACATTCTGATTGCTATTTGTTTGTTAATTTTATTATCTTTATAAATTTTGAATTTCTTTGAATAGTTATTGTGTTTGAAGAATTACTATAAAGAATAATGTTCTAACTGTCTCATTGACTGAACTTTTGTAAGTTTCATAATTTTTTTGATTTTGTCCATTTTCGTTGTCAAGTTACTCTTTTAATATTTCATGTTGATTACAATTTTTATCTATTCAGAAGAGTTAAAATTAATTATATCGTCATAGTTCGAGCAGAGTTCAGTTTTATTAGAGAATCGTTTCATCTCATTTAATATGCAGAAATCAATCATGAACGTTCATTAAATATTACTTTTTTGCACAGCGATATTAATTTCCAGTTCATCATATATTTTGATGAAACATTTTTTACTGATTGCTATATCTACTAAAAAAAGTGTGAATCGTCTTATTGATCCAAAGGTTTTTTATACATTTTTCTTAAATTTTTTAATGTAATAGAAGTTCTAGTATATATATTTAAGTTTTAATAGTACTAATAAAATTATTAATAAAAAAATTATATAATAATAGTACTAATATCATAATAAGTAAATGGTGATATCAGTACTATATTAATCATACTTCTATTAATTTATAACTTTGTTATTGAAAATCTTATAGCTACTGTATTTTCAACTTTCCATTGGGTAATTTATAGTATTGAGTCAAAAATCGAAAATATTTTTTTTACATATCTTCACGTTTTAGAGGTTTCTGATCGTCTTGGCATACTACAAAAAAATGTTTGTGTGTGAGTGTGGATACAATTTTTTGTCGACGTTTTCAAAAGTAACGATCGACTGATTTGAATAATTGAAAAAGCAATCGATTCCTACTGATGAGGATTAGTGCTGATTAGTTTTTGGCAAAGGCAGGTCCAGCAGTTTCGAAAATTCGAAATTGAATATGCAATAAATGCCAGTTTTAATTTTTTTCTATTTTTAAGCTCTTATATTCTGTTCTAATAAGAATGATGAAAATTACAGTATTCATTATAATTTATATAAAAAATTTTAATATTCTTCATAATCGAATATGTCATTACGATACGGGAAGTTCCAGCAATTTGCCTAAAAACACAATTCCATGCACCACTAGTTTTTCTAAAAATTTCTAATGTTGTCGTAGTTCTAGTATATTCTGATACATATTTAAGTTCATAATACAATAGCAATGATATTAGTATTAGAACTTAATTTCTATACATTCATTACTTTTTACTGAAGATGAACACAAATACAGCTGCTGTATTTTTGTAACAATAAATATGAGTAATTATAAAGTACAAGTAAGAATTTACTATATACTACTTACTTACAAATATTTCGAACTCCTACTTTTCATAGTTCCATTATCCTCTTACCTTTATAATATTGCTAAAATCGATCCGCCCCAAATATTTGCAATAAACTTTAAAATTACTTTACGCTTGTAAAACAACACTTTGAACTAAAATATAGTCTACATAGTAATTAGGGATGTTCGTCCAAAATTTCAAGCAAATTAATATTGAACTATGCGCCTTTCGCTTTGATGAAAGAGTTTCCGTGGATATAGGAAATACAAAGCTGATCAAAGCTGATTGGAAATAGCTCAGGATGATTAAAATATTTTGCATCGTGTCCAGAACACTACGTGCACCACCGATAGCTTTAAACTGATACCAGGAATGAAATTTTATTATATTAGTAAACAAATATTTTACTACAAAAATTGCTTTAAACTGGAAATTGTTAGTCAATTTTTTTGCATTTTGAGCAAACCTTTTCATTTAGATGTTACCTTTAATTTCTTAGAAACTTAGAGATTATTGATACTGATTGATTGAACTTAGATATATTGATTTGGTATGAAATTAAGGAAATCATTGAGGAAGTATTAAGGTATGTTAGTTATGAATAGTTGGCGCTGTTGTATTAATGTTGGTATGAGTGATAGTATGAATCTATATAAGTGTACTATACCTAGTACTTCAAATCGACCATGAAACATGAAACCTACTTCATTTTTCTTTTATATACTTAAATAAATTAGATTTGTGAAGCTTTTCAATGAGTTTTCGAATTCAAATGTATCAATATTACTTGTATGATGATTCATTAGTATAATTTTCCTCCGAGTAAAGGCGTAAGTAGTAGTAGATTAAATACAAATAGAAATCAACCTCGAGTTTGCATTACCATTGCTGTAATAAAATATATACCTCTGTCTGAAAAAATTTTGTTATCATCAAAATATAGACAAATGTATCTAATTTCGATTTAAATATTTCCTTCCGTATAATTTAAATGTTTTCTCGTGTAGGATGCTCTCGATGTGCAAATGTCGTGCGACGAGTAAATTTGTTACTCCACGCACAATCGAAAAAAATGACTTTGACATGTAAATGGCTTTTATATTATTTGTTTTGGCGTATAATTTACATATTATACCTTCGTGGGACATTAAAACGGATAATATTAACATTTTATTACTTTGTTGATCTACTTTAGTATAAATCAAGCCAGGAACGAGATCAAAAATTAGTATCAGAAATATTTTGATTCATATTTACACTTATTACAAAAAACACTGTTTTCTCACAATATTTTTTTTATAATTAAATTATGTTTATTCTATAGTATTTCAATACCATAATCTCTAATATGGATTATCTCTCAGTAATATAAACCAGTATATAAAGCAATGAGTTTATACATGTGTCCATTTGCTTCCAAATCAAATTCGTTTGGAAAATAAATCTTTTGCTAGTATTCTATAGAAAGAGCTTGCGTCGGTGTTTTTTCTCATGTAATAAAACACATGTACGGCTATCTTACTAAATCCTCTTTATTTTATCGTCCTTTTACTGTTTCTTGCTTATTTTATCAATCCCGTACAAATCAAATAACCTGAATTCGCTACGCTAAACTGGATCTATCTTGTATATAAATATATTTATGTATTATTGAGACAAAAAATGTAATCATTATGAAACATTAAAGTCTAACCACAATAATAAAAAATAATTAATAAATGTAAATATAATTTTAATAAGTTAATAATACATTCAATGCTTATCACGAATACTGATATTTTAGATTTCAAATAGCTTCAAAAATTAAAGTAGTAAAATTTATAGTAAAATTTAAAGTAGTAATTACAAGTATATAAAATAAATGCAATAACAATATGAATAATGCGTTAGATGTAAGTTATTCGATCACATATAGATACACTGCAATATGGAAAAATTGAAGAAAAACCTAAAACAAAATTAAGGTAACTTTTCAGTCGTTATATAAATCATTGTCGTCCTCTTCTGCTTCTTTCATAATTTTTTTAGATTCTTCTACGCACTTTCTCAACTCAAGTATTGATTCTTTGATAAATGTAAAATGACCTTCTTGATCGAATTCTCCTAATGTAATCTAAGGAAAAAAAAATGCTATAGTGACAGCTATATTAAATGGTTTTAATAAACATTCGCAGTATGTTCAATATTAAAATAAAATATATTTCCATATCAACATTGGAATTGCTTTAGATTTGAAACGTTTTCTAGAGTCATCATAATTTTATTAACACTTCAATTTGTTTTTTTTTAAATTTATCAGAATATTATATATATTAAAAGTTGTTTTTATTTATATAGAGTAATTGCTATTTACATAGTTTTGGCAACTCATCAATAAATATAAGAGCAATATAAGAAAGACTTTAATAGTTTTAATTTTTTCAGGTATTATGAATAGATGACCTAACTAGGTGCAAGTGGCCTTCTGAATGAAGGTAAGTTACATGAACTGCAAAATGCATGTAAATAATTTTTTATGCAAAAAGAAGTGATATTTACCTATGTAATCATAACAAACTAATTGTGGCTATAAGTTATCATTTATAATTACCGGCAACTGTCGTCTAACAGCAAGTTGTTGATATAGATCCCAAGAGCTGAATCTGACACAAAATATTTCAGCAAGTTTATCATAAGCCATGTTTGAAATTTTTACAATAGCTGATTCCCAATGATTTTTAAAACGAGTCACTTCTCCATGTCTCTCGTCCTTCATACGCAATTCGTATTTCATCTGGCCGATCAAGGCGTTTTTTTCGGCTTGAATGCGAGAGACGCTTTCCACGGTCTTATTTAATGCTAACATGTTCTGAAAAATACAGAAATAGAATTATAAATGATATGGAAAAATTTTAGGCGTGTATGTCCATCTCTTGTTCCTTAAAATATTTTAATTTGAATGAAAACAAGTGATGATTTCGAAACGTTTGTGACTTTTAAAAGGGTTGGACACAAAAGACCAATTTGACTTACAGTTGACAGTGTATTGCAATTGGGTAAAATATTTTATGGTATCGTATTTTCAGAGCTCAAAACTGAATCATTCTTGTAAACATTTTCCAAGTGTATCTTTTATTATCAGAAACCTAGTTAGCAAAAATCTCTTACCTCGTTTAGCCTCTCGGAGATGACTTGTCTAGCGCTCATCAATGCTTCATATCTCTTAACGACACTATAGATGCTCGTTAGGTATGGAGATTCCTCAGCACATTTATCCAGAAATGTTTCGTACATTTTATACTTACTTATCATATTAACTAAACTATTTTTAATGTTCATGTATGCTGAGTACTAGATAGAGAAAAATATATTTATTAGCCATCAGCCAGAATTTACTGAATTATGTTACCTATATTGGGAGAACTGGATAGAAGGATAAAAACTACTGACTAATAATTAGCCTTAATTATAAAGTTAAATGACAGTCTTTTATGCACGATTAATGTATATTATAGACATATGTAAACAAGTATCCTGATTATAGATCGGAATCATTTATTACATTTTAAAATTAATCGTTATGATCTAAGTTTATTCTAACCTTAGATGTGATGGGAGTAAAGTATGCAAAGCTATTTATAGCTATTGTTTTATCAAATCAGATTAATTTTATAGAAATTTTTATTATTTGTTTTATTATGGTTACCTGTTCACTCAGCTCATTGATTTCACTTTTTAATTGATTGTTTATTACTCTTGATTCTGCAATCTTTCTCTCAGCTCGTTGGCGTTTGTCAGCATTTTCTCTAATGAATCGATTAAATTTTATGAAGTTCCTTCCTAAATCTTTTTCTTGCGCTACTAATTTATCCTGCAAAATGCAGAAATACCTAATTATTACACGAAATTTCTGTTAAAAAATTTTTAGTTACTTGCAAACCATTTAGTGTAAATTTGTAATACAATGAATTTAAAGTTGAAGGACCGATTCTGCCGCAAACCAGAAAAATGTTATAGCAAAGCAATGTTATGAAGAACTTTTCATACAAAATATTGACAAAAGCCATGTCGTTGGTGTGCAGTCAGGCATATTTCTTTGGTTGTCAGATAGAAAACCTAACTGAAAAACCGCACAAATGTCAAACAATCTTAGATAACAGGGTCTTTCTGACTCAGCTTCATAACATACGAGTGACATTGCAGTTTATGTGTAGATTGCCTGAATGGACAGCAAATACATGATATTTTGACAGTATTCAGTATGATTCAGTAGCATAATTTATGCGTAGGAAGTTGGAACGTAACATGGCCTTGCCATAATATTTTTCAGTTATGCGGCTGAATCGGTCCCTCAATGTGCATCTTGTTTGATTTTAAGGGCATCTTCTCGTTGTAAGGGTGCTTTAACTTAAAAAAAAAACAAAAAATAAAAAATGAAATTTGTCTTTTTATTGTTGTTAATTTAAAAATAAATGTCAGTTTCTAAAAGAAATATTTCAAAAATATAGAAAGCATTTTAATGAACACTTATGCAATTGTAGTGTATATAATATATTTATTATATTAGGTTGGAAATTAAGTAAATACAGTTCATTGCTTAAATGCTCATGTAAACGGGCAGTTCAGATGTCCATCAGAAAAAAGTTTTTTTGATCCGTTCATTAAAATATGGAAAATCAAATCGGAATTTTTTACCACACTTTGCTTTTTTTTCAAAGGTAAAGAGGCATCTTAAATTCACAAAAATTTATGAGGTGTTCATTGTGACAAAGCCCCAAAAAAACGGCATTGTCCAAATTGGTTCGCAAAAGTTTATTCTGGTAATTTTTTACTCAAAAATAAAACACTGACTCTGGTCGTTCAAAGGAATTGCGTACTTTGAGCTTTTAAAACCAACGGAATTATCAATTCTGGTGTCTACATTAAACAATTGATAAAATTAAACAATGTAATTGATATCACACAACTTTCGTCATTTGGCATAAATTATGGGAGTCCATCTTCTGATTACTTCTTGTTTAGATCTTCGCAAAATTCCTTGTTGGTAAATAATTCAATAATTATGATGGTGTTGCTAATAAAAATCAGAAGTTTTATGAAAGTGAGAAATGATTAATATACAATATATTACAGATTTTTAATACAAATTTATTTTGTATTAAACATCTGCATTTACTTAGTTGCCAACCTGATATATAAAATATAGTTTCTCCACATAGATTTGCTTTATACCGCATTTTATGCAATCGCTTGTTCTACATAATCCTAAAAAACATTGATATTGTCTATCTATATCTATTTCCCTTACTATTTGGACTTGGAGGACAGCTCGCGCTTTGACGCCAGCTTTTCGCACATCCTGCAAGTTCTTTTTGGCCTGATACAGTTCCCTCCGCGTGATTGCCGCTCGGAGCGCCGGTTCCGTCCGGCCTTCGTCCCACCGAGGAAATCGACGGGGTAAACGATTGATCTGCTGCGCCTCTATGTAATCACCCACGTCTTTGTGAGGCAAACTCTCTAATGGCATTCTATAAATTTAACAAAATAATTGAATTAATTGATTTAAATATTGATTTATATCATGTTATGTTAATTGAGCACCTTTTTAATGAAACACATTTTATGCTTTTCTGCTCCAAGATGTCTTTACCCATTTTGAGTTATGGGTGAATTATAATCGTACACCTCTATAAATGAGTTAGTTACAACAGCGAAACTGAAATTGATTATAAAAGTACATATAAAAATATATTAGTATCAAAAATGTGAGGTATTATTGTAAAAACAAATGATAATTTGATTAGATTCTATTAAAGTCACTTTGAGTGTTCAGTCATTATAAAAATATTAATACTCTTCAACAAATATTTTTTTTAAAACGATCTTAGAGTTTTACATATACTTTGTGTTCATAAACTTTTTCAATCTGATATCCACCTGGCATTACAATAAAATGGGTTATTTTATACTACCAAATAGTGCATTTTGGGTTAGGTTTTCCCATTAGGTCAGGTTTCCTCATTGCTATCCTGTACGAAAAATAATAATTATATATATATATATATATATATATATATATATATATATATATATTTCATTAGACCAGGGTTGGACTTTAAGCTTTAACACGAAGGTTATATTTAGGTTAAATCAAGAAAATATAATACTACATAAATAAATACTAAACACTAAATATAGAACTACATAAATAAATACTAAATTATAGAAATATCAGATTAGACTAAAAATACTAATGTAGAGCAAGAATCTTTTTAGACATTAATGATCGATAAAAAATAAGTGATACTATGAATTATTGATATTTTATCGTTAGTATTTTTCTCATAAGCACATAGAATATATTTTTAAATAAGATCATGTAAAATATTTTTAGTGTAAGTTAAATAAATGTAACTTGAAATATGATGATACGAGTATTGAAAAAATACGATCACAAAATAAAGTGAAATAATAATGCACCGTAGACAAAAAAATTTGTAAACATATTTAAAATACTTGTTCGTTATTGACATCCTACTTATTTTCATAAAATGTATATGTTACTTATCCGTCATGAAATAGTACAGATGTGAAATATGTCAAACGCATAAAAATTCTTTTATATCTCGTTATTTTATGTCAACCTTTTCAAATGCACGCACTAAACTACGCATATAGAACGCTTGGATAATTAATTCTCTGCTGCGGCTTCAATATCCATTGTAAATAATTATAAAACAGTGAACCAATAAATAATGGAGAAATATATTTGTTTTTGTATCAAACTCATTTATTAAATTCCTGTATCGTTTTGAAATACGCAAACAATTAAATGAGCGACATATATCACCGACGCGGAAGTTGAATGAGAGCTATTCTTTTAATTAGAGAAAAATATGTTCAGCTATTCTTGTGAATTTGTCATGGCTTCAATACTTTGCTTAATATTTTTTCATATGTAAATTTAGAATTTTTATATAATCATCTAATAAAAAGCAATCATACTATATAGCAGTAAGCATTATTTTGGGTCGTATACCTAGAAAGTCATAAAATTGTCTGTGAGACGAGAAAGCGGCCGTTTCTTTCGAAGCAAATTTGCATTAGTAAAAAAACTTAAGCTCATGTCTACGTGTTAACAGATTTAGTACTTGTTTAGGAAAGTCGGATTTGACCAAATCTCCGAAATTACTCCGCTCGGATTCACTCCGCGGGACGAGTTGTATCTTCTGAGTTATATAACTCTAATACGTACATAGTACATATATAATATATATTTGTAAGATAGCGATCATAACGGTTCATGTGCTTAAACCAAGTATCTAGTGTTTCCACCATCTCGAGTTGAGTTTTTGTCCCGTCCCAGTTAAGTTGATAGATACGTCTCTAATCTGGTACTTTGTAGCGAGAGCACCTTCACCTTCAGCCGTGTTTCTTAACGCACACTACACGCGTAACCTAACTCCACAATATCGTAGTATTAATCGCATTTCTCATTCTCTTCGTCATTCATTTACGCGGGATTTGGCACGTGATATATCTCACGGATCATACCTCATACCTCATACCTCATACCTCACTGCCTCATATCAGAATCTATGTAACTTCGGACGGGAACTACTCATCTGGAGCTACCAGTAACTATATGGTAGCAGATAGTTGTTCCGGTTGTGTAAACTAGAGGAACATGATACAAATACATGTAAACGCTTATATTTGCTCACCAAAGATGGTTATTAGTTTCATCAATTCAATTGCTACTTTGGTCATCCATCTTCCAAATACAAAACTATAATCTTTATTCAAGAATAAGAGCACAATCACATATGCTAAGTAGGTAAGCAGCAAGATAATGAAGTAGGATTTTCCGAAAATACACTTTTATGTCTCTAATTTCTAAAATAAAAACTTGTTTTTTATCACGATATATTTTGTAATATATCGGACAATGTTACGGATGGGGGTTGTTTAGACCCTTTCAGAATAGCTAATTGAATTTGACTCAATAGCTATTTCGAGGATTTTGTATAACTGAATATATTAAGGAAAAATACTCGTTGTTCTCTGCTTGGTCGGCAGCCCAGTCGGATTTTGGCTTGAAGTCTGGAATTCTCAGATCGCTGTAATGAATGGATACTGAGGTAGGAATTGACTCCAGAAGCACAATAAGGAATACTGGCTGCGATTAATAACGTATTTATTCATACAAATAACATCGAACACTCGGAAAATTCAACAAAACTCATACGGAAAACAAGTGAAATGGCGTACGTGACAAGCGAGACGGCGAGACCCTGTTCACCCGCATGATTAGCCATTATATCCAAAATCTTTAGGGATTGCCAGAGAATAAAGTATTGTCTGATTCTTACAAATGTCATCTGGCGTCATCTAACAAGATTCTGGCGCGAACAATACGATATCATCTTTTTCATTTATATAAGAGTAAAACAATAATATAATCAAATTATTAGGATGAATAAAAGTTTTTGTAATTGAGGCTGATATTACTGTTCTTTTTCTAAATTTCTGAAGTAGAAGTCCATATTTTTGTCAGAAAATACTGTTTGTTTATTTGTTCTTTGGACTTTACGAGTCATTCTAAATCCTTTGTCAACAAATTTTGCAAATGTATGTGTATTTGTAAGTCAAAATTTGACTTTTTATCGACGTTCTCCCTCGACATAAAAAATATAAAAAATCGAAAAAATCTAATAACAAAAAGTTTTGTCAATGATTTAACCATAAATCCTGAACTGCATCGACATCAATTTTTTTAAAAAAATCAGATAAGATCAAAATTTTTCATCAATGTTTTAACCGAATCATTTTCACACTAGGCTATGTCTCTAATTTAATTCTAAAGATTTTTATTAAATTTATATTTTATTCATAATTTAATCGTCAAAAACATGGAGGAACGTCTTCTTTCATCAAATTTGTATTTAAAATGAACTTATGAATAAATTTCTAACGATGGTAAAAATTATCACCAAAAAATTACAACTATAATTTTTAACTAAGATATGTTTTCCAATATTTTATTTATGTTATTTAGGTGATACTGCAATATCATAAGCTTTATGATAGGTGATGCTCTCTTTTAATAGCTAAAACCTAGTAACTACTATTTTAATAAACAAAAATTGAGTACTATTGGATTTGTACATTACATACAAAGTTATATAATACTAGTAACAAACTTCTAATCCAATACCATTTGGTATTGAGATTTAATTAAAATACAAAGTAGTAGTGCAGAATTACTAGACACAACTTAGTTTCACGATCCCATCTAGAGCTTGTATTGACTATGTGCTCATCTTGCAAAATGTCTAATATTCTACATGAAATTGCGCAATATCGTGTTAAAGGCATTTATTAGGTTCATTTTGTTATCATTATGTAAAATACTATGTGCACCGAAGAAATGAAATCATTAAAGCATTTTTTACGCGTGTTTATTTAGTTAAACATGGACAGGAATGGTGTTATAAAACTATATTGATATCATTTCTGTGATAGCTGTTGATGATCTTTAATAATGTCTTTGGTTTCATATAATAAATTTTTCATAAATTGATGATTGTTTCCCTTGGTAGTAAACTTACAAATATACCAGTATATATACTCTTTTGGTAATATTTTCGATAAATATTCCAATGATAGCGTAATTCACTGTCAGGAATAAGAGATATGCGTAGTCATGTTGGCGGTCGTATGAAGAATGGTCCTAATTTAATTGATTGGAGCTCTTGAAAATAAATGACAGTCATCTTATCCTTATGGCATCTTATAATTCACTGCGCAAAAGTGAATGTGTATCAAGGAAATTGACGACGTTGTTACAACCAAGAAGAAGAAACATTGTTTATAGAGAAATTTTTAATCAGAAATAAAATCCACCACTTTAACATGTTATAAAAAACTATTTGCTATCTATATTCACAAATTACTTTTGTGCCTTTGTCTTCACAGTTATTGTAAGCTTTCTTTGCGTGCAGATCATTTTTCAAATTTTCAATTAATTATTATAATTAAACCACTTTTCTAAGATTTCTAATATATCAAAGGGTTTGTTTTGACTCTCATCTATATCACCATGCAAAGTTTTAGCAAATTTTTTGTAGACAAAGCTTGAGGTTGTCCTTGTTAGTAAGATTTTTTTGGTATAATTCTTATAACTTTGATTCTAAATATTGTTTTGTGTTTTGTATTATGCTAGGCGCATTAAAAATGATATGTGCTGTTTCTCATTTAAGATTATTCCAATAATTGTCACAAAATACTGTTATTTACCTTTGCGTTAATTTTTAATTTATTTAGATTTTTCGAGAAAATTAATTAATTAATTAATTAGGAATTTTCATACCTGTGATTACAAGCAAATTACGTCGATTAATGCAATCAATCTGATAGTCAAAATGTTTTTGAAAAAATAATTTAAATTTTGCCAACAGCCAACAGCCAACAGCCAACAAAAAATATTTCTCTGTCTATTTTTTTTTTTTTTTTTTTTATCAAGTGGGTTTAAATAATTTTATTTGATTCTGCAAGTTTACAAACTATTTAAGAACTTTAATATAAATTTCAGTGGTTTTCTATAAAAAATAAATAAAAAATTGATTATTATTATAAATAAATTATTTTCAAAAATAAAAAAATATCCTTCGAGCCGGATTTGAACCAGCGACCTATGGATCTCTGTGCGAATACCTCTACAGTCCACCGCTCTACCAACTGAGCTATCGAAGGCTTGTACGTTTGGGAACAAAAACGGCATGATAAACCGCACGCCAGTTGTAAATAGATTATATATGAGCTTTAACATTTTTATTAAGAGAAAATAATCATCAAAGCTTTGACAAATAAATAATTAAAACAAAATTGCATACATTATTAAATCATTTTTCTAATCGTAATAATTTTAAATCAAAATTCGTAAAGTCTCGTCACTTTTTACAAATACTCGCAAAAATCTGTTTATGTAAGTACTTACTTGCACTTTTTTGTATTTTCAAAATTGGATAATTAAAATTTTATTAGTGTTTTTTTTAAAAAAGTCTGGTTGTGATTTTATTGATGATTATGAATAGTCGTCTAATTTAACCTTTTGCTCTCGCACATTGCAACCGTAAAAGTATTATGTCGCCGGTGCAGTATATACTAAATTAAAATCATATTTTCAGGGTAAATAATGAAAAAATTATTATTGTAGTCATAATAAATATAATAAGTCATTTGAATTAAAAAAAAACTATTAAATTTTTATATTTGATAAAGTATGGCATAAATTAAACGTAGCAACTCTATAAAATTATAATTATAATATATACGATTATTTTTGACCACCAAATGATTTTTTTTAAATTTTTTATTGGATCTCTAAAACCACGTGACCTGCCTTCCTAAAAATTCAATTACTTTTTCATTCCAACAATACAAGTAAATGTGTTTTTGAAACATTCAAATCGGATCGTCTGATTTCTCAAAAACTGAATTGCCTTTTTTGCACTTTTTGCCTCGTGTCTTCGAAACGACTAGACCTGTCTTTGCTAAAAACTAATCAGCACGTCTCTCTATCGATAGGAATAGAATGAATCATTCAAATCGGTTGATCCGTGACCCATATCGTGGATAAAAAACTGTATCCAAACATAAAAACACACTCACACACTCACACACTTACATACACGCACGCACACACTCTCTCTCTTTCTTTCTTTCACACACTCTCTCTCTCACACACACATCCTTTTTTTAACAGTTAGGTATTCTAAAATGTTCAGATGGCATTAAAACGTGAAGATATTTAAACATTCTCAGTTTCGATTTTTACCACTATAACTCATCCGACGGCAGGTCAAAAAAGTATTGTTTGAAAATAACACTGCATTTGAAAAAGTTTGAAAAGGCAGCATGTATTGCCCAATATTTATCTTAATAAAATTTGATTTTTGATATAGAAAGCCGATGACAAAATTCGTCTCTGAATTACCATTTGTCCCATTTCTTCCAATTATAAATTCTGAGCGAAATACCTGAAAATACCAGTGCGCTTGCAAAATTTTAAAATGCATCGTGTATTGCCGAATACTTAGCTCAATAGCTTTTGCTATTATAGCATTTCCTTACATTGCGAGGCGTACATTATCCATTAATGATCCGAGTTAATGCACACTTCGTGTTTTGCTGTTTTTCTTTCCTCGCCGCGTTATTGCGAACAATCGGTCGGTTACAGAAATACAGAGTTTCGCTCCGATATCGCATCACTTTTGGAACAATAGCCGTGCATAAAAAGTTTAATTCAATAGAACGTGCACAAGAAAATTTACCTTAGGTAGATTACTATCTGGATACAGAAATAATGCAAATGGAATCAAATTATTTCTAATATATGTGTTATAGGAAAATGCAGTCAACCATGCAAAACTGCTGGCGAAAATACTCGTACATATGTATTTACACATATCTGCAGTTTAAAGTAACATTTTTAACCAGTTAATTGTGGCACGTTCTATGAACTATACACAAATTTGTAAAAGCAAGGTACATTTTTAGTTTTCTTCGTTTATTGAAAATTGCAAGTTCTAGTTAATTTTTAAAATACATACTTTATAGGAACATGTGGTGAGCATAGCTCTCTTGGTAGCGTGCTCGATTCACACGTAGGGATCTTCGATGACTTATCTGTCTGATCTGTCAATGACTTAGAATTTATGAAAAAATAATGTGTGTAGTTAATTTGAAATCAAATAAAAATTGTATTTGTTAAATAGAATTTGAATAAAAATTAAGAAACCTAGGAGTAACAGAATTCGAATAGTTGAATTGAATTAGGAGTAAGAAGAGGAATATTGGAACTTGAAAGAACAATGAAAAAAAAAATGGAAAGAAGCTGAAAGTTAAATAGAATTAGAAATTTGCAAAAAGAGCAAGATTTGAAGAAAATAAGAAGAAGAACAATGAGAAGAATATAGAATAGGATACATATATAGATTGAAAAATGATATAAAAATTAGAATGTAAATGAATAAAAATGTTGCAGATGGCTAAATGCTCAAAGTAAGCGAGGCCAAATAAAATTAAAAAAAAAAATTTAAATTTAAAAAAAACATTGGCGAAGAGTTTAAATCGAGGGGCCTATTCTCCGGTAAAACATACCATAATATAGCGTTGTTATGGCATGTTAGATGGGTAGTGTATATGTTATATTTTTTTTACCACGAACCTGCCTCTTAACAGAGCATCAATGATAATAATTCGCCATTTTTGTATCTACCAATCATTAATTTCCCGTGCACACAAAAGCCATAGTGCACAGTTTCGTGAAAGTTGTGTCGGGATAAAACAAGTTCAACTCATCAGTTTCGGCGGTCGTTCAAAACATGCACCTATATTCGTTTTAATTATTTTCCATCGATTATTTCACCGCGGTGCACCTGTTATGCCTGATTGATTTTCCAGGTCGAGCACAGCGTGCTCATTAGGCAATCCATCACCACCGTGTTTTGCTGCCCGCTGTGCTCACTTCTGTAAACAATAAAGTTTTTTGACAATGTGAATACAGATTAAAAGTAAACATACAATGTTATTGGGTCACGTCAGCAAATGATAATAAGATTAATGATGCATCTTTTTCTTAACTCTGTTTTATTTAGCAATCAGAAATACATAAGAATTCCTATAAGCTAAATTGACAATATTTGAGAGCGATGTCTAAGAAGAGATCCAATGAGATCTTCTTAGTTTAACAATTAAAAAGATAATGATATATTAAAACTAATCTAAGACTAAATCTAAAGGTCATTGACGTTTTTATCTTCTTACGCCAAATGGTTGTAAAATGTCGCCTATTGATGGGTGTGAATGTGATTCCAGTTTATCTTTGTATTTTTCCTTAAATTCTTTGAACGTTAATTGCACCGTTTCCATGTTGAAATAGCTGTGAATGGTTTCATTTGTAACGTATCACGGAGAATTGAGTATTGTACGTAAAATTTTTGACTGAGTTCTCTGCATTATAGCTATATTTGATTTGTAAGCACATCCCGAGAGCTCAATTCCGTAGGTCCAGATTGGTTTAATGATTGATTTATATAGCAGCAACTTATTTTCAACAAAGAGCTTAGACTTTTTACGCAGGAGCCCATCAAATTCTTTCATTTTGATCATTATTTGCTGCTTTTTGGTTTTTATGTGGCTTTTCCAAGTAAGTCTGCTGTCTAAAAATGATGCATTTTAACCGAGGAATAAGTTAGACTGTATGAAACGTTAACTTCATCTAGGTAAAATTTCTTTAGATTATAAATATCGCTGAATTTATATTGTAAATCGACGGACCTACTTCTTTCAACAGAGTTTTGCTACAGTACATATCGTAGTAGTAAATAAATCTCTATGAATATAGACTATAGATATTATACGCATTGACATCTACTTATTGGTCGAAACTGCATTTTCCATAAACCACTATGCAGTTATCCTAACTCATTCATCTTTCCTCCCCAGTCTATGTAATTTTTTATTCGAATTTAGACATGAATGAGCTTCAGCTTCAACTTTAACATGTGCGTGCGTCACAAAAATCTTCTGCAGCACATACTGGCGCAGCATTAGTATGCGTCGCGCAAGGTTTCCCTCGAAACGAAGCGTGGATAAATGTAAACTTTTCGTCTGTCAAATAACATTTAATGGAAATAGAATTTTCGTAAGTTATTTCTGTTCAGACAGTCTGTTTCTGACGATAAGAGAATCGTAGTAGTGTTCGGTAATAGTCACTTTTGATGGAAATGTAAGGGAGTTGACATTGTATTATTTTATCGGTAGATTGCAAAGAGTTTGGTTGATGAGACACAATTATAATGTACATATCACATATTAGAAGCCAAAAAAAATCACAAATTTACTTTGTGATTTTTACCCCACGAGTCTTTTCTAAAAAATTTGCAAAGAGACGTAAATTGTACATTTTTCTTTTAATCTTGATAGTATCATTATTCACCCTCTGTGTTCATTCAAATCTTTTATCTCGCGATCATACTATAGTTATACTTTTTATATCTAACTTCTTTTCAGTATTCACAAACTCAAATAGGAAGTCCTTACTTTGTTATACAATAAATAATGCATTAAATACAGTACTCCGACAAAACTTCTGTCTGCAATTCATTTTTCCCTCTTGCCTTTTACTCAGCTGATACTTGCGGACTAGATCTTTTCGAAACTGACTTGGTAACTAACATTTGAGGATAAAAGAATTTCAAAAAGGTGAAGTTTTGGCTTTTAAATAGGTTTTTTTATTCCTTCAACAGCAGAGGAAATATATGTGATGAAAATAAAATATAGAAGTTTTGTTTAGAACTATTTAATCGATAATTGAAAAAATTTAGCAGTACTTTATCATATATTGTCAGCCATTGAGAATAATGCACCTATTCATATGCAATCAATTCACACGAAAATAAATTGGTCATAAAATGACCAAAACCCTTGACCCTTGACAAAAGCCTGAAATAATATCTATTATTATTGATTGAAGTTTGCTTATGAATAAATAAATAAAAACTAGTGGGGTGTATGGCATCGTGTCTTAAGGCAAATTGCTGGAACTTCCCGTACCGTAACGAAATGTTCGAGGAATACTGAATGTTTTCAAATAGATTATTATTAATATTGTAACATTGTCTAATATTTATAAGAATTATATAAACTGAATTGCAAAATTGAAATTATTTGTTTAAAGTATATTAGAACTATAGTCAGAATTAAAAATAAAATCTGAATTATTTTCGATATACAAAAAAAAATTTTTTTGAAAAAAAAAAGTTGAAACAATTTTTTTTTCCAAAATCAATTATTTTGTTAAGTCAAGCAAAAAGTTTTTTGAATCATTTAAATCGGACGCTTAGTTCTCTCAAAAACTGCCATTTTTTACACATTTAGATCCGTATCTTTGAAATGGCTGGGCCTGTCTTTGGCAAAAACTGGTAAACACTTCTCCCAATCATTACTAATTGAATTTCTATAGATTATTCAAATCGGATGTTCCGTTCTCTCAAAAACTCGATTTCTATTTTCTGCACTCTTTGCTCTTTATCTTCGTAACTGCTGAACCTGCCTTTGCCAAAAACTAATCAGCTATCAATAGGAATCGAATATTGTTTAAACCATTCAAATCGGTTGATCCGTGCGCCCGAAAACGTGGACACACACACACTCACACACACATATATCAATT
The DNA here is from genome assembly GCF_003426905.1 of Ctenocephalides felis. NCBI lineage: Eukaryota > Metazoa > Arthropoda > Insecta > Siphonaptera > Pulicidae > Ctenocephalides > Ctenocephalides felis. Next base: position 11,996,458 of record NW_020537646.1, on the reverse strand, counting down.
TTTTCTAAGGTATGCCAAAATGTTCAGAAACGTTCAAAACGTGCAGATATGCGAAAATTTTCAATTTCGATTTTTGGATGATTACGATAACTTACCCTACGAAAAGCCAATATAAAGATATAAAATGACGTGATATTTTAAATTAAAGTCCAATCTAGTTTTATCCATTATTCTACTTATAAAATTTCCGTCGTCCCACACAAGAAACACATTCGGTGGTTGAACTTTTATCGCGACTTTCAAATGAAACGCCGTCGTAAATTTCGTCCTTCGTGCATATACCTTTTGTTTTTGAATCCTTTGTCCTTTGGAATGATGTTAATGTTACATCTGGTTCTGCTTTCATTTTTCTGTTAGTTCTTTTATCTCGTCCGACTCGATGTAAGCGGCGCGAGAAACTGCTAAACATCTTTGAAAAGAACAAAGGACCAGCCGGATATAATATCCAGGATGGAGAACCGTAGTTAAAAATGCTATGGAGGATTTGTTTTAGATCCGAGGTTCACAAACTTTTAGAATATATTCTTATTTGAAGCTTGTCGGACACGCAGTTGACACTAACTATATAGCTTCTATTTGATATATATTCAATAACAGTTCAAATTGACTATAAACAGAAAGCTTATTTTTGTGCAATTGGTAAATTTATTTTTATTTTTTAATTATGTACAATAATGCCACAAAAGACTATTTTATTTTAACCCTTTCAATTCGGATGCTTGCTTGATATCAAGTTGCCCTAAACGTAAATTGATTCTGGGACCTTATGATTGCAAGCTCCAGAGCTCTTACCAAAAATTAACTCTGATAATTTGTTTCACTTATTTGCATTAATGCCACGAAAGGCTATTTTGGTTTGAAATACTAATTAGAGTATCATTTGCTTGATATCAAGTTGTCTGAAACCTAATTTGAAGTTGGGACCCTATGGTTGCAAGGCCAGAGCTCTTACCAAAAATCCACGGCCAATCTGACTACATAGGTAGATATTTGATAACTCATATAGTAATTTTTTTCTAATTTTTGAAAGACTATAAACAGAACGACAACCTGTTGGTTGTTTTATTTCAAATTTGTAAATTTAGTTTTATTTATCATTATTTTATTTGCAATAATGTCACAAAAAGCTATTTTTATTTGCAATTCTAATCAGAGTATCAATTTCTTGATATCGAGTTGTCTAAAACGTAATTTGATGCTGGAATTTTGCATGGTGATGCTGAACTCTTACCATAATTCCAATGACAATCTCACAAATTGGTAGATATTTGCTAATTCATATAATAAATTTTTTCTAACTTTTTGGAAGAACAAACTTACTATTTATACAAATTTCAAATTATAATTTATAATAGAAATGCAGTATTTCTCAATGCACTTAAATTCTCACTTTATTTTTTATTATTTTATTATTTTATTTTTACAAACATTGTTATTTTTAGAGTTTCGAATAATTATTATAATTTTATTATTAGAAATAATATACTTTTTTAGAATTTTAAATATATAATTTTTCTGATTTATCTAACATCAAATATTAGAACAGTTTTAAGTAATCGAAAGAAGAATTCGCAGAATCATATGAATTTTAATTCATTACTTAAGGTATATTTTACTCCTTTTTCATGCATTGCAACAATTTGTATAATTGTATGCATGTATTTGCATAATTACATATGTATGTATATTAAAAAAAAATTGTACTATTAAATCTATATGATTTTGCTGGATTAAATATTGCATTTTGAAAATATCTGCTTTCAGAAACTGTCTTTTTAATATAATACGTTTCTTAAAGAAAGAAATCTTTTTATATTTTTTAGATTTGCTGTAACATCAAAATAATATAATAGTTTTCATTTTGTGTATGGCAGAAGTCGTGCAAATGATTTCGTTTTAATTTTTTTTTTTCAGTTTTATTTAAGAACGTTGGCTCTCAAGGATATTACATAGATATATGAACAGATTATTTATGATAAATGTTTGAAAATTAATCTTGCAAAACTGCACTTTAAAAAAATTAATAAAGATAATACTTTTTGATAAATAATAATGTCAATTGAAATTGCAATAATGGTTAAAATGATCTGATATTTAGATATATATCTAAAATGTAATATTTCATTTTACTTACACTTCTCTTTTTTTCTATCCTATGTATGATAAAGGGCCTTATTTTAAACCAAATAAATACTTCAGCAAACCAAAATTTATTTTTAAATAAATTAATGAAAAATGAAGCCAATTAACATAACAAATACACGATAATTACTTTAACGAAATATAAAAAAATATCTCATATTGTAATGTGTTTGGTCGACCAACCAGGTGAATATAATAGATCACAGTTATCAAGACCTTTGCTGAACATCTCAGCACAATGTACCACCATTGATTATTATGAAAACTGCAGAAAAATACAAGTCTATAAAATAAATTAATATTTCACAGTCTATTATATTAAAAGTATATATATATACCTCACTTTACTATCTATTGGATGCAACATCTAATCTTTTACCCAAGTCGCCTCCTGATGAGCCCTGGACGTCAATCATTTTCTTGAATGGAAATTTATAGTTGTGCAGTAGCTCATCCGTGTCCAACATATATGAATATTACTGCCGTAATACATAATACATGTTATGAAAATGAAATGTTTTTACGGACGTAATATCGTGTTATTTAAATTTATTGTTACTAAATACATATTTGGAATGGGATAGTAGTGTAGTGTTCAGTTCGATAAAATATTGGGAAATGCATTTTATTAATTTGTAGGCTTCTTTATCCTTATTGTTGGTCTGATCTGGTCTTATTGTTTTGACCTACATAGTCTTGTACCTATAACACTGATCAGTAACTACTTTGAAAATCGGTTGAACACTGCCTAATCTAGGAATTATACAGTAATACAATAATACAGTTTACGAACTTGTAGGCTTGTATTTTCAGCTGGTTTTTTGTTTTGTACAATATTTAGTATTCAATGTTTAATATACATAAAAACCACATCACTATACCTCATTCAGCCAGTATATGCTACCAATTATGTACCAAGTTGGTGTCAAAATTTTGACAGCAAATTCTTCGATAATTTTCAAATTGACATAATTAAGAATCCAAAAATTTAGTTATCTTTCATCTCATTTATTAATGGTTAAGATAGAAATTTAGTAAAAATTTGAATTGACTGAACCTACATCATGCACGACCTAAAGTAATGTCAGCTCATTGATTTTATTAGGATTTTTTTTAAATTATACAATATTATTAATATAATAAATATTAATTTCTAATCATGGAAGTTTTTTGTGTAGATTTTTGTTTAATAATTTACACTTAACCACACAGATTAGAACCTAGTTTTCTATACCAATCCTTTTCTAATTTTTATTGCACACATCTTAAAAATTATACAAACAGGTTTTATATTAAAAGAAATTATTTATTTTCGATTCCAGCTAATTCATAGAAAAAAAAATCTCGACTATTTATACAATCCTATCAAATTCGCGAGAATAAGTTTGCAATCTTCTTGAAACTCAGATAGGGACTAATTATTAAATCCCAACAAAGTACTTTCTAAGTCCTTTAACATTTTTAAGTCTTTAAAGAGAGGGTCAATGTTATGAGTAAAAACAAACATAATAATGGAGAATGATCTGAAACTATCTTATATCTAATGATATAACTCTATTAACTCAATTTGAATAATCAAAGAAAATACAGATTATATAGATTGTTTAATAGTTAATAATTTAAAGATGATTGGAGAATTTATTTGTATTCTGTATTTTGATAGTGCTTATACATAAAATAGTACGTAACGTCACATGTCTGAGCAAACATTGCCGGCGACAATCGCGGAGTCACCCGATTGATCAAATGCCATATGTCATATTTTATGTGCCTAACATAGGCCTTATAAAATTAACCGATATATTTATTATACCTTATAATATAAACCGATTTTAAAAGGTGGATTTGATTTTATGTACATTTATTCCACAGGGTAAATATCATTAATATCATTTCTTATAAAATTATCAGCCATCACAATTGCCATTATTAAAATGGAACATATGACATATGACATTTAATCAATCGGGAGAGTCCGCGATTGTCGTCGGCAATGTTCGCTCAGACATGTGACGTCACATACCCTTCTATGTTTGAGCACTATATACAACGGACTTGCAGTCAGATTTGAGTACAGATGAAGGTGAAATATCGAAAGATGTATGGTTTTCATTTATTATAATTTCAATGTCACCTTAGAGAGTTCTTTGGGTGTATATGTGTGTATATATATTTTAATGCAATAACCGTCCAGTGAAGAGCCCGCTTTGCATCGTATTCAAATAAGGGATTTGCGTGAATATTATTCCATCTCGAGTACTTTCTTGCTTCGACCTCGTAAGATGCTCGCATATTTTTTTTATTTCAAGTATTCACGAATATGACAGCTGGTCCCCATTTCTTGTAAGAAGGATGGCATTACCATAAAATAAAACACAGCGCACACTATGTCCTCGGCAGAAATATGCAAAACGCCTATCAAAAAAAAGCATTTATCCTTACGGTTTTAAGTCATGCGCAGCACCTGAAGTAAAAGTTGGTAATTTGGCGGCGGGCTTTATGTAAAACAGTATCAAAACACGATTTTTTTTTGGAAAAGATTGTATAATAGATTTAAATTGGATGATTGAATTAAATTGCGTTTAAATAACTTAATATTTTTATTCGATATCGAAATAAGGGTCAGGTAGTTTTTATCTTCTATATCTACACCATAGACTTCCTGGATCATAGTGGTTCAGTGGAAATTTAATTCAAAGAAAAATATTTCGTACTATAATCAAACTATCTAATGCATTTATAAGAAAAATTATACATCATTATTTGGCTTGATTTTCGCTATCTCATATTTTGGAAGCAAATTTCAATATTGTTTCAACAATTTTCATTTAGAACCTGAATTTTCATCAAAAATTGGCGAACAATTTTGTCTGTAGGATAATATATTTCATTTATGGAAAATTTACTATGAGAATTGTTGTTCTTAGTACATAAATTACAATCAAACAAATGAAGAAAATCATTGTGTATACAACTTTCTTCGTCTGAATTCGAGAGATCGTGGGATTTACTCAATTACTTTCGTTGTGATAATTGTGTTTCTATTTATAACAAATTCAAATATATGGGCTTTATAAATATATATATATATATATATATATATATATATGTATATTCATATTAAATTACGATATGTCTATGTAGAAAGGCAGTGAGCAATTAATTTTATTAAATATTACTGACTTTAGCAGCACCCCATAGATTGATGCCATACATCCAAACTGATTTGAGGATAATCTTCATATTAAAATTTTATTGTACATTGATATTTTTAATCTACTACTAAGGAGCTAATTCATCAACCTTCAAAGGTGTTCAAGATGTTCACGCTTTTTTTGGTCATAAATTTTCCAATTAAGTTTTTTGTCCAGGTTCATCCCCCAATACTTTAAGTGATTACGGTTTGAAATTTGAACATTATATATATATATATATATATATATTATAATGTAATTTAATCCTTAGTGGTTATCAACATTTCAGTTTAAGTGGCCTATTTCCTATGTCATGGTATATATTGCATATCAATTCCGTTCGATACAGATATATAGTATTGCTAATTAGAATTATGCACTGCAATAGATGCTTACTAATGATAGGTAATTAGTTTAACTAATTTAGTAATCTGTACGTACTTGTGATTCCATGATTGTTCATCAAACAATTATATTCTTGCAAATTATACTGATAATTAAGCTCTTCATAATATAATTTATTTAAAAATGTTTATAACATCAGTGGTAGTATATGTTATGATATATAACGTATATTGTTTGATTTATTTTGACTGTCTTTGAAATTTTTAATGAAATTTTGAATAAAAAATTTTAATTTCAAAGCTGAATTCATATTTTAATTATTATGGTTATTGATATTATTATATTTATTATTAATTTCCCGTAGGTTAAGTTAATAATAAATAAAATTTCGAATAAAAAATTTGAATTTCAATTGAAATCATATTTTAATAAGCGTAGTTATTGATTTCATTATATTTATTATTAACTTAGCGTATGTATGTTTGGATACAATATTTTGTCCATGATTTCGGGCGGACGGATCACCTGTTTTCGATGATTTAAAAAACGTTCGATTCCTATTGATGAGGAGACGCACAGATTAGTTTTTGGCCAAGTTTAGGCAATTAAATTGTTTAGAGAACGGAGCTTTCGATTTGAATGATTCAAAAAACATTTGATTGTATTAACGTAATGAAGAACTGATGAAAATTTTGCGTAGGCAGGTGCAGCGGTTTCGGAAATCCAATATAGAAAGTAAAAAATTAGACATATGTATATCAAACTAGTGGGATGTATGGCATCGTGCCTTAAGGAAAATTGCTGGAACTTCCCGTACGTAAATACGTACGAACCGTAACGAAATGTTCGAGGAATACTGAATGTTTTCAAATAGATTATTATTAATATTGTAACACTGTCTAATATTTATAAGAATTATATAAACTGAATTGCAAAGTTAAAATTATTTGTTTAAAGTATATTAGAGTTATAGTCAGAATTAAAAATAAAATCTGAATTATTCTCGATATACAAAATTTTTTTTTTGAAAAAAAAAGTTGAAACAAAAATTTTTTGTTCCAAAATCAATTATTTTGTTAAGACAATCAGAAAGTTCTTTGAATCATTTAAATCGGACGCTTAGTTCACTCAAAAACTGTCATTTTTTACACATTTAGCTCCGTATCTTCGAAATGGCTGGGCCTGCCTTTGCCAAACATTAATAAGCACTTCTTCCAATCATTACTAATTGAATGTTTTTTAGATCATTCAAATCGGATACTCCGTTCTCTCAAAAACTCGATTTCTATTTTTTGCACTTTTTGCTCTTTATCTCCGTAACTGCTAGACCTGCCTTTGCCAAAAACTAATCAGCTCATCTCCCTATCAATAGGAATCCAATGTTTTTTGAACCATTCAAATCGGTTGATCTGTGCGCCCGAAAACGTGACTGGAAATTTGTATCCATACATACATACATACACACACATCCATTTTTTATGAGGTATGCCAAAATGTTCAGAAACCTTCAAAACGTCGAGAAACGTAAAAATTTTTAATTTCGATTTTCGGCCAATTACAATAACTTACGCTACGGGAAGTTAAAAATTACAAATATAAAAAAATATTTAAATTTTTCAAAAAAGTCAATTGTTTTCAAACATTTCAGAATTCTCAAAAATCTCATTCTTTACAAAGTTTTTAAAAAAATTTAAAGGTTTTTCCTTAAATACTCGTTTTTACTTCGGGAAGTTCCAGCAATTTGCCTTAAAGCACGATGCTACAGTAAACCACTACTTTACAAATTATTTCAATCAATTTAATGAACACATCAATATAAATTGTTTTTTAAACCTTTTAATTTTTGCTTCGGGATTGCTAATAATTTGATGATTTGCTAATTTTTCTCTTAAGGCAAATAAAAAAAATCGAAACATAAAGAAATCAATTTTTTCAAAAAAAAAAATACTTTTTTCAAAAATTTTTATATTCTTAAAAATCTCACTTTTCGCAAAGTTTTCAAAAATGTTCAAAAGTCTTTCTAACAAAATAATTATCGGTGCCGCAATGATAGGTACCGCAATGATAGGTGCAGCAAGTACCAGCAATTTGCCCTAAGGCACGATGCTACGATGCACTAGTAGTGCAGCATTACTAGTTTACAAATTATTTCAACGAATTCAATAAACACATCAATCAACAATTGTTTTCACAAAATTTCTTTACAATTATGCAACCAAAATCATTTGTAACCATTAACTACCCCCACCCTCCACCAGTGCACGTTACGGTAGCGCGCGCCTTTGCGTGAGTGTATCGTACTATCATACCCCCGGTGGTGTTTCTTTACCCGTTACGTTTCCAGTGGTGTTCCGAAACTCGAACAGTCAACATCGTCCGACGCGCGGTTCGTCGCTCTCATACCGATTTATAATTATTCGATCGAAAGTAGTAATTGATAATTAATTAATTATTATTTTTATTAGTAGTTTTTGTGATGTTGCCCAATTATGATTTGATGAAAACATTTCATTAGAAGCAGTTTTAGTTGGTTTTGTGAATTTTTGTGCGTGGTTTAATTGTGCTGATAAAGGATAGTTTGCCTTATTTATTGGATTTTTTGGTGCACCGGAAGGGTGACACAAGTTGTGCAATTTAGGTTAGTCGGGAATTAATTGATATTAATTAATTAGTTAATTGTTTGTAGTTTTAAATTTTTTTGATTGTGAGGGTTATATTGAAATTATGAATTTTTGATGTGATACAAATATAGACATTTTAATGGAATTTAATATATAGGAAGATTTTAATGCAATATTGTAAAATAAATAAATTTAATAAAATAATAATAAATATATAAAATTTTGTAAAATTCGTTTTCAATAAAGCATTTATGAAATTTGATAAAATTGCAGGAATTTTAATAGAATTTATTATATTGGAATTGTTTAAAACAATTTTATTAAATTTCAATATTGCATAATTTTGTTTAAATAATGCATTTATTATTCAAATGAAATTTATAAAATTCGAATTGTTAATTTTGTCGACCAATTTTTCAGTTTAAAGTAGATTGTCAATTACATTTGGTTTAGTTATTGAATTATGTGAATTACTTTATAAAAGCTAATTTTTATGAGCACTCTTCAATCCAAGATCAACTTGCTAAATATTCCATATCCAATACAAAACAAATGAGTTTTTGACACATGAAATACAATTCTAATTCATATTTTTATTAAGTAGAAATATATTTTTTTATTGTGTTAAATAATTTAGTAAAGTAAACCAAAATGCGACATGCATAATTTAAAAAAAATCTATATGCAATTTTGGACTTATTGCGTTATTTATTAAACTTAATTATATAATTCCATCTGCCAAACCATTTACTGTACGGCACATCTCAGCTGCTTTTCGGCAGTAATATTGTACACATTACATTTTTTCTGTATATTTTATATAATATTATCTAGGCTTATAATTTCAGCTAAATTCAAATTTTAAGTGAATTGACATTTTTAGCAGTTCAAATGTTTTCAATGTCCAAGAATGATAAGTGGCTTTTTGTAATTTTTGCCATTCATTTTTACAATATTATTATAGTTATTCATTAAATCTTAAAAATTTTCTTTTCACGGTTTCACCAATTTTTACGAAATTTTATGATTACGATAAGTATGACAGAATAGTCCAACATCTATTTTTCATACCCCAAGAGTTGGCCAGTTTTTGTTTTATTTATAATTTGTATTTAGAAAACACGTATAGCCATAAATTTTCACATTCTTACTATAAATTTCTATTTCGTAATAGTCATTTTTGTAGATGAAATCAGTTTCAGATAATATACAAAACTTTTATTTTTTGAAGATTCGTAATTTTTTTTTTTAAATTGCTATTATAAACATACATATAGGCATTTATATGTGACATGCTTTGCAGTGGGCAAACCATCCATATTATTAAGATGCAAGTTGCTCTTTTTACTTATATACCACATTCTCACACCTTCACAATCAGTCAATTACTTTTTATACTATTTTTATAGAAATGTCTCTTACGGCTATAGAACGTTTGCCGGGTCAGCCAGTATATATATACATAAAATTTGCAGTATTTCTAGATCATTATTTATTGAATAATTTATCTATTTCAAAAAATTTAAATAATGAATGAAAGATTTTTAAATTTGCACATTGTAAGTTGCATTTTTGAATGAATATGAAATTTAAAATTATCTAACGTATTGGTAACCAATATTTGTTGGTAAACAACAATAATAAAAATTTAGTCACATAATATCTATGGGTTCTAATTGTCTATTTAAATAATAGCCACGGTTTGTTTATTCTGGATTTATTAGTAGATTATATACCGTACCTATTTGAGTTTGAAGATTGATTAATAGTAATTTTGTGTTTGATTTTTTTTAAATAATTTAAAAAATCCTTGCTTTTTTGTCTTAAGCTAATGTCAAAGAATTGGATATGTGAATATGAACATCTCATCAAACGCATTTTTTCATAAAAAAGTTATTAATTTTAAATCAGGAGCAAATAAGTATATTATATATTCAAATGGTTATATATATATTTTATAATTGCGTAATTATTAATTTGATCATCATGATTCATAAACAGCACATCATTGTTTTTAATCGATTTTATTAATAAACATAATTTAAAACCTAATCCAATAATAGTAATATCCAATAATTTATGTAGCGCCAATAAACAAAATTTAATTTTATAAACTATCCATGCATAAATCGGCATTAATATTAAATAATTTATTTATAAACTAATTTATTTTTTTAATACAATACTAAAATCGAAACCGCATTGCCCATATTATTATCATATTTTATGAGCTTTGCAATTAACAAAATCATAATTGCATAACAGTATTTTAATTTACCTGTGTTATATAAATAATCATTTGTTTGGCGTTTTTTGGCAATAATGATTTATATTTTGGACATTTACCAATTAGCAATTTTAATTAAAATTATTTGCTAAAAATTATATTATATTATTTATGTCTGCAGAATTATATTTGCTACTTCCAATTGGCTTCCTTGTAAATTTTGTAACTATTTTTTTTACATTTACATATAATTTACAAATACAGGTATTTATAACGTTTAAAGATAAATACTACTTGATTGTAGTACGACTGTAGTTTTTAAGGTTTAATTTTTGCTTGAAATGCTCCAAACTGGTAAAAATGATCTCACTATAAAACTTGTAGATTCTTTGTACTTTCTGGTAACTAATTTGAGTTATGATCAAAGTAATAAATTCAAAAATTATAATATAATTTCATTAAATTTAGTTTCATTATATTCTACTTTTAAAAAAATCGTTGAATTTACATTTGCTAATCCCTGGATGATATAACATAGGGTCATGTCCGACTTCAGGAATTTTCTAAAAAGTGAATAAAATTGTAGGTCAGGTTTAGTGAGTCTCGAACATTGAATGGCTCTCAAGTCTAAATTACATTCCTCGAGAATTTATGAACGAAAGTTAAAAATAATTGCTATCAGCACGGAACACAATGCCAGTTACTTTTTTAATTAATTTCGTTTTACGCAATATTTGACTAATGGCTTATATAAAAGCTTCTAGAAATATTAAAACAATTGTGTAATCTAGTTATAACTTTTTAGTTGAATAAGTGAAGTTTTACCTAGTTTTAGACTTGATTTTCGGTAGTTTGCAAGTTGTTTATGCCAGAAATTGAAATCAATATTTTTTAGGTAATATACAAAACTTTAATTGTTTTTGGAAGATTCGTAAATTTTTTTTATAGAAATTGTTTAGAACATAATTACTTGTCTTATATATTTATTTATACAGTTTTATCAAACTTGAGGTTCATCAGACATTTAACAATTACACACCTGAAAAAAACATTGATTAATTCTTAGTTCAACTTAATATCTCTAATAATGAGATTCGTTTGAAATCTAAACATATCTATTATCTCGTAAATGAAATATATTGAGATGTCATCGCTTTTTCAACTTGCTTTTAACGATGGATATTTTCTTTATTGAATACCTTTATTTCGTTTAGTCATCGAGTATGAAAAGTTAACGCAAGAAGTTTGAATTACTGAATTATTTAACACCGGTACCAGACATTGGAAATCACTTTTGCAATCTCATGATGGTAATAAATTTTATATGAAGTGTGTTTGGAATGTATTTCATGTGGAACAGAAATGACCCGTGAAAAATCTCAGATATAAGGTTTTCGATTTATTTGTAATTATATCATCACAATTTTAATTTTTAGGTAGGAACTGGATTTACAAATATCAGAACGTATTTTGAGTACATTTTTTGTGTATTAAATACAGTAATATAAAACTGATATACATGCAATTAATTCGTCAAATAAAGTAAATAATGATGAGAATTTTTCATTTAAACGTATCGATATTTGATATATGTATCATTAGGTAAATCTAAATTACAAAAAATTAACACTGAATTTTCTCTTTAATTACTTCATCATAACATATTTATACATTGAAAAAAAAACATCAAGATATAGATTTTACAGTTCTATTTAATTTTTGAAGTTACCTTAATACATTAATTACCAACTTTTGTACAAAAAAATAACACATTTAATTCTACATTATCATACAAAAATATCAATTATGTGTAATTTTTCGGATAACTTCACATCATCTAATAAATCCAATTTTCAAGTTAACTTTGTTTTAATTGTAAATTCAATAATATTTATTATTGTTTATATTTAATTGTTTTTATTTTTTGAAGAATATTGAGGTATATTTGACGTTGTTTTTTTTTTTAAATAAAATGACCATTTGAGAAATTATGATTATGATTGGTAAAAATACATTTATGAAGAAATTTTTAAGAATCCTGAGGAATATTTCACATTGTTTTTTTTTTAATAAAATGACCATTTGAGAAAATATGATTGATGAAAAGCGTTTTTAATTTAATAACTTATTTTACGTTTATTACAATTGTTATGAAAAATTTAAGAAATTATATTTTATGAAATAATATTGATGATCACGATTACAAAATATTGAAAAAAATTATAAAAAAATATAATATATACATTTTCTTAAAAAAGAAAAAAATATGTAAAATATTAGAAATTGAGAACATCAATTATTTTGTGCTCATAAAATCATATCATTCAGTTTTTTTTTCAAAAGTATTTGTAAAAAGTGCTTCTGTTAAGAGAAAGGTACATAATCCATTCCTTTAAATTTTTTTAAAAATCCTGTAATCATTATCATCATTTATATTGTAATTTCATGGAAATTTGAATATAAATCCTTTAATCTTTTATAAAAATTGTAAAACATGTAAAAATTGTTTTTGAGAGGAAAACCTAATGATGGAACGTATCTAGTTCCTATACGTCGTAATTGAACATCTATTAAAAATAGTTTTTTTTTATTTATTGGATTAATTGTTGGAAAAAGAGACATACAGCAATTTATTGAAAAATTAAGGATTTATCCGAATACAAAATTTATTTATTATCCAATTGGTATATTTGATTTTTGCACACATTGATTCAGCATACAAAAAATAAGTGTTTTGCAAATAAAAAAAATAGTTTTTTTTATGAATATGTAACTTTATTATTATTTTAATTTTTTCTTTTTTAATTATTTATATTCAATACTATTAAGAGTACAAACCATAATTGAATTTTTTTTAATTTTTTTTTATTTATAATTAGCAATCACAATCAGAATACACATTTTATAAGCTAACGTGTAACACAAAATAAAAATTAAATAAAGTAATTAAAATAAACAAAAAATAAAGATTATAAATAAATACGAATATTATGATTATAAGCAAATTAGGAAAAATAAGTACGTTAGAATGCCTCCATTGAGAAAAATTAGTTAAATCCATAAATTGTTTAAGCAAAAACTAATGGTTTAAGAGTATACCTTAATAAATAACTTACAATTTCTTTCGTTATCTATAAACCGTATAAATTGTTTGTGTACTATAAAATTTGTATTCATCTCACATATTTCATGTCAGCGTACAACGTCCTTAGTAATTTATAATATTCCTCTGATGCTGTGAAAAAAGCGATTAATCAAAAATAATTGGCACGATTTAATCTCAAGTTTTTGCCGCCGTATCTCGCGATTCCATCCGCGGGACTCGCGTGGCGGATGCTTAAAAAATGGTCTCTCGGTTTTGAGAAATAAATTCTCTACCCGATAGATGAACGATTCTACTCTCTTTCCCTGAGGTTGTTCTTGATTTATCGAATTCGGATGACATAATGCGACACCTAATAACTCCGATTTCAAGTCCATGCGGCGAACCGGCGGAACAATGCCTTAGTGAATTTACAAATTGGGAAAAGATCCCTGGGTAATCAATAATTTGAAAAAGACATGGTAAAAATATATAATTTAGTAGGTTTACTATATTGATTAGGTGCATTGTGTAATTTGTTTTAATCTTTCCTGATAGTTATAAATATGTAGAGACCAATCAAACATGTAGAGATCACCACACAAGTAGTCAGAGCAATTTATCTTGAGAAAAAAACATAAAAAGTGCAATTATAATTTTGTTCCAATTATTTTTACAAGAAAAATTATATGTGTAATATCGTGGGGAGTAAAAAGATATGTGTAATACTTCTGTTCTCTTAAAAACAAAAATATCATTGATTAGTAGATAGTTATTTCTATTTGCAATATGTAGATATGCACAACATTTGCAATATAATAAACTATCGCAAAACCCAGAGATCTTGTAGTATTTGATTTTATCTACATTAAACTAACATAGGTTTGCACAGAAAATTTAACATATGCTTCCAAACCTAATTTAAATAACTAGAAATATCTTGCTTCAATAATCATTAAAATTTTAAAATAATTTTACTAAAATTTGCAATATAACAATTTCTGAGAATGGTAAGCTATGGAGCATGTTTTCTCAGATAAAAAAATTAGGGATAAAAGTTAATTATTAAAAAGTGAAAATGTAGAGCTGTTTCTTTACTTACGCAAAACATTTTGAACAAAAAATGCAACATTATTTTGATTACTAACATATTTTTGATTGCATATTAGTTATTAACTTTTGCTTTTAAAACGAAATTCAGTAACACAAATTTGTCACAAATTGATAGTTTGAAAAAATGTGCTATTCAAGGTTTGTCTTGTTTGTCATTTTAATTTAAATCACCATGAACTATATTAATTATAATAAACTATATTATTTATAAAGAACACACTTTTAGGTCAAATTTAAAATTGTAAAATAGTGCCCTTTTTAAAATATAATAGATTTGAAGTAAACTAATGAAATTTACATTATATAATCATTTTTGTCATTTTTTTAAATTAAATAGTTTAAAATAGTTTAAAAATTGGTCAACAAAATATAGATGACTACATTTATAATCACTTTCTCCTAAATTTTTTGTCGATCTTGTTTAATCTATGAATAATGTTAGGTATTTTATAATATAGTTTTTGTTTTTTACCTTACCTGTTTACTAACCAATTTTTTTTAGTAATTAAAGTATAAAAAATATATTTAAAATTCTTAATTAATTCTAAATTCTCATAATCTCCGAAATTTATACAAACTCAAATATATATAAACAGTTCTCCTAATAAGGTTTGTTATATAAAAACTAATGATTTCTACAACTTCCAATTGAAAATAGTATATGTACCTATTAATTTGTCTTCGTACGATACTCTAATAAAACTGCCACTGTAACAACTAAAAAATGAATACATTTCTAACACGGACTAGTAGTAGATGATAAAATCAACGTTTTATTTTCAGCAATATGGAAGCTATTTTTATTGCCTGTAATGCCGGCTAGCTGCTCCAGTAATATAACGTAATTATGCCCTTAAAGGCGCATTAAAGTTGTACGTGATTATAGAATGTAGGTACCAGTGAGCTGCGATAATAATTCTTTTAATAAAAAAAACTACGAGAGCAATAAAAATAGCAAAACAGTATTTCTTGCAGATCCAATTATTTCTGCACAGTTTCATAAACAACGGGAATTATTACGTTGTACTAATTAATTTAATGCAAGGCGTTAATCATGTCTGTATATATGACTGTGAGAGTGCTAATATTATAAAAACTACGAGAGCAATAAAATAGCAAAACAGTTATTCTTGCAGATCCAATTATTTCTGCACAGTTTTCATAAACAACGGGAATTATTACGTTGTACTAATTAATTTAATGCAAGGCGTTAATCATGTCTGTATATATGACTGTGAGGGTCTTGTACAGAGAGTGCTAATATTATAATATAAAATAAATTGATGTATTTCATGTACTAATTAATTTAATGCAAGGCGTTAATCATGTCTGTATATATGACTGTGAGGGTCTTGTACAGAGAGTGCTAATATTATAATATAAAATAAATTGATGTATTTCAGAAGTTACATAAAAAATTAGGTAAATATAAATAAATTAGGATGCAATAATCTTAGACTTAGATTTATTTCATATTGTTCGAAATAATTTTTGATCACCAATGTATTTTATGTAACCAATGTACATAAATGTCATCAAATCATCATCAAGTCATCAAATTTTTATTGAGTCAAATTGAATCGGGTGCGTAATTTTTGACAAATTTTTGTGTTTGTATAAATATATATATATATATATATATATAATATATATATAATTGTGTGTGTGTGTGTGTGAGTGTAATAAGCTTTAGATTTTTTGTTTCACAATATATAGCTAAACTCTTTGGTCTCATATGTGTGTCATATTTCAGCATATTTCTACAATGTCCGACCACTACATTATACTATACAACATTTAAAAAAAAAAACACAAAACAATAAAATAAAATATTTAACAGTTAAAGTGGCCAATCAACTAAAACTCAGTTGATTAGCGTTTTTTTATTTTTTTGACCATTTTTTAATTCTTTTCTATAATCGTAATTGAAAAACACACTTAGTCCTAAATTTACATTCTCCTACTGCAAACCTCTAAAGAAAATAATAAATTAATGAAAAGCGTGGTAATAAATAATATATGCCAATTACAATTTAAATGAGTCAGGTCATATATATCAGTTTTAGGCACTTACAATATGACTATAAATATGCCTCATAAATATTTAAGCTCAGAAAAAAATCATAGATAATAATAGCTATCAAAAACCTTGAATATAATATTCAATAATAAATCTTTATAATGGGTTTTCAATTAACAAACATCTTGCCTGAAAACAGATTTAATATTTATGCCAATAATTCAATCCCTCATTAAATAAATACTTTTCAGACAAAACAAAACAACAAAAACTCGCAAACTTCGATAATCGCTATCCAAAAGTTTTTCATCCATTCAAGAGCAAGAAAATGACGAGTGCTTTTACAACGGCCCACTTCACATTCTCAGACGTTGCGTTTCCCGGAAAAAAGAAAAACATCATTTCCTAATCTGGCTCCACTCAACTTAAACTCCCGTGTAATTTTTCAACGTTTTTCGCCGTTTTCTTACCCTCTCTTCGGCAGCCCCTTATCCAGGTGATGGATGGAGAAACCGAAGTCGATTCGAGTGTTTCCAAAACCATTTCACTGATCATGGATTTCCCATTTTGGTAGAGGTCGTCGGATGTAATATAAATGTTAGAAGGCTATAGGAACACATAGTGGAGATCATGGGGAATCGATTGCGAATTTCATTTTCAGAATCAAAGAAAATTGCACTATTAATTCAATAGTATAAACTATAATTTATTAATTTTTATTAAGCCAATAAATTTATCAAATTATAAATCTACTAAATGCCTTCTTTCTACTAACACATAAATTCATTCATATGTATGTATGCATGTGTGTGTATGTATGTATGTATGTGTATGAGTCTGTGTGTGAGTGTGTATGTATGTGCGGATACAATTTTTCGTCGACTATTTCAGGAACAGGGATCAACCGATTTCAATGATTCATAAAACATTCGATTCCTATTGATAACGCAGCGCCATTGCTCTGAAAAAAAAATTACAATTGTCAACAAGTTATGAAAAAAATTAAACAAAAATTTCAAAGTTCTCAAAAATCTATTTTTGTTCAAGGTTTTCAAAAATTTTAAGGCTTTTTTTTAAACTTTTATTTTTGGTGCGGGAGTACCAGCAATTTGCCTTAAAGCATGATGCCATGCACTACTAGCTTTTAACTTTCTGTAGGGCAAGTTATAGTAATCGCAAAAATTCGAAAATGAAAATTTTTATATATCTTTACGTTTCAAAACCTTCTGAACATTTTGGCTCACCTTAGGAAAAATTGATGTATGTGTGTGTGTATGTGTGTGTGTTCGAATACAAATTTTCGTCGATGATTTCGAGAACACGGATAAAGCGATTTGAATAATTCAAAAAACATTCGATTCGTATTGATAAGGAGACGTGCTGATTAGTTTTAACGAAGGCAGGTCTAATCGTTCCGAAGAAATAGGGCAAAAAGTGCCAAAAACTAGTAACTCAGTATTTAAGAGAACGGATTGTCCGATTTGAATAATTCAAAAAACATTTTACTTGTATTAACAAGATGAAGAACTGATCAAATTTTCATGAAGGCAGGTCTTGCGGTTTCGAAGATCTAGTAAAAACAGTAAAAAAAATGTCATATGGCGGTCAAAAATGATCATTAGACATATGCACATCAAATTATCAGATATTTTATAGAGATTTTAACAATAAGTATAACTTTTGTTTACATTCCTATGGGTTCCGTTCCGTTAGACGGCAGTTAAAGCAGTACGATTGCTTTGAAAAAATGTTCTGAATTTCCAAAATATTTCAAAATAAATTTTTCTTAAAAATTTTTTTTTTTCATAAAAAGTAATTTTTTGTCAAAAATCTAATTTTTTCAGAGTAATTTTTTTAAAAAAAATGTTAATCTTTTTAAAAAAAATAATTTTTGGTACGGGAAGTTCCAGCAATTTGCCTTAAGGCACGATGCCATGCGCCCCACTAGTTATTATATTGTTTCACTTTCAAAATCTACACGTTGTAATTGCATTTTTTTTAAATATTAATACATGTATTCTAACAATATCTAGGATTTTTTTACTAATGCTAATTCAAACCATTATTAAATTATATAAAACTATTCAAATATTTATAAATCCTTAACTATTTAACTTTGTATAGTAAAAACTTCAACGTCTTCTTACCACGACGCCACCGAGGTACATTATCTAAATTAAATAATAAAACTTCCCAGACACGTGACATTGTTAACATATTTTAAGCTAATCTCTCAGATCATAAAAACATTAAAAAAGTTATGATCATCGTCTAGAATTCAAAAAGATATAATAAAAAGCTGTATAAACAGTACTGCAGAGGACTCGGTCATTTCCAGACTGTTATCAGGCTCCAGTGCCGTAGGTAATGGCTGTCATTATCCTTCTGGCGTCCTTTTGACGCGGATTGCCTTCAGAGGATCAAATTTCTCAAACGGCCTACTAATAATGTAATACCTGAACAGGTCACTGGAACTATAGTAAGAGTAGTAGTAGGTACTTGCACCGATAAAGGTCAATTGTTGAAGCAAAATGCATAAAAAGTACCGTTGGGTAATTGGCAATCCGGTATGCACCGTGAGGATGAATATAATATATAATTTTTGAGAATTTCCTGATGTATATTTTTTAATTAATTTATGAATTTATAATTAGAATTTTAATGCATCGATTAACCGTTGCTAACGATAATTTTTTTAATGAAAATTTTGTATTGAAATAATTAACTAGTAGGTGTATGGCAAATTGCTGGAACTTTTAAAATTTTCAAATGCTTTAAATTTTTTTGAAAATATAGCATTTTTTAGCAAAACTCAAATAAACCAAAAATAAGATTTTTGAGAAATTAGGAATTTTTAATTACTGGATTTTCATGATTTTTTTTATTATTTGTTTTTTTTTTTTTGAAAATTTAGAATTTTTTTGTCTAAAAAAAGTCACTGCATAGGTGTTACGCTTAAACATTATATATCTTCATAAGGAACCCATAAAAGCGTAAACATTTGTACTTATTTTCGAAATTGAATGTGCCATGATCTAGTGACCATTTTTGAACAAAAATGGCATTTTTTACTTTTTTTTGGATCTCCGAAACCGGTGGACCTATCTTACCAAAAATTTGACCACTTCATTTTGTCAATACAAAAAAATGTTTCTTGAATTATTGCAATCGGACACACCGTTCTTAAAAACGAACTACCATTTTTCGCACTTTTTGCCCCGTATCTTGGAAACGGCTGAACCTGCCTTTGCCAAAAACTAATAAGCACGTCTCCTCATCAATAGGAATTGAATGTTTTTTGTCATTCAAATCGGTTAATCCATGTTCTCGAAATCGTCGAGGAAAAATTGTATCCGCACGCACACACACACACTCATATGTACATCAATTTTTTTATGCTTAAATGTTCAGAAACCTTACAAACGTTTAGATATATAAAAATGTTTATTTTCGATTTTTTTATTCTATTATTACTATTACTTTTATACAAATCAATGGCAATATTGCCATCATGAATACTATTTAATGAACAGTATCTAAATAAATCAAGATAGTTTTTCACATTATTTTGCACTTTTACTTCTGCGCACGCATATGTTGCGTGAGACCTTTGTAATCAAAATTTGTAATTATTATTAAAATTTTATGAAAATTATTTGTTATTTTATTTTAAAATGTAGAACAAAAAAAATTTATGTTTTTGCTTTGTACAAAGAAACGGCTTGGCTGATAGTCGCGCAAAACTGACAAACGCTAGCCCTCATCAAGATACATTGAAGGGCTTTAAAAATTTTGAAATCGGTTCAGCTGTTTTTGAGAAAATGTAAAAAATCTGTTCAAACACACGCGCACACACATACTTTTTCCAAATTTGGTCTCATTCGATTCTAAACGGCTTGAAACGTCGAGAAAATTTTCTTCGGGATTTTAAAAATTATTAAAATGTAAAACTAATTTTATGCCTACTTATCTAATTACCAAGTCCCCAACCACCTGTTCCCTTAATAATGTATTTTGAGCAAATATTTATATTTGCATAATTTACAATGCAAAAAAAATAATTCTTAATGTAAAAGAAAATATGCAATAATTTATTAATTATTGCTTTTTCTGCTCGTAAACCCTTTTAATATTTTTTATTTATTAATGATTTATTATAAAATGTCTAAAAGTATCCTTTTAAGAGGACGAGAGAGGTATCATATAAAGGTTCTAGACGTTTTCAATTAGCGAATTAATTATGTACGGCGCTCAGTTTCGCCGCCGCTCTTCCTCGTTATAACGTACTATGAAGTTTGCTTGAATTTCTAACTTGATACCTTTTTATTTTTCAAAATGCTCCTTTATTCTCACTAGGTATCTTGTATACATAATTAGCGAAATGCTATTTACTGCTTAAGTTGGAACTTCTTGATTTAATTAAAATTTATTTAATTCTTTGTCTCTTGCTCTATTTATTTACAGAAAAACTATCTAGCAGTAATGTTAAATCATACGCATTTCAGAATAATTTAATCTATTCCTATAGTTCCTTCAAACAAAATAGATTGCATTACCAATTATTTTTTATACAATTTAATATTGCGACTAACAGTTAATATTATTATATTTTTTAATGTTTGAATAATTTTATTGTCATATAAAGGAAAGTTGTTGCAAAATTTAAAATATTGTCATGTTATTTAACAATCTTACAAATTTCCCACATTTGATATAAAAGATAAAGTTTGTGTGAAAAGAACATAAAATAATTTGTACAAATTATATGAACAAAAAGTATGTATGCATGTATGCATGCATGTATATATCGATGATATTTTTGATAGTAAAGGTATGGTTATAAACAAAAGTTTTATTAAACTGTAATTAAAAACCAAACTCGTAAGTTGTCATTAAAATTCTTTTAATATATATCTATACGTTTCGAGACCCACCTTGATTCTTCTCCGATAAATAAACTACAAATCATATTTTTAAAAAAATATGATGGATATCTTAAATTTATAAAATAATAAATTAGTATAGCTAAACTAATATTAAATATTGTAGACATACAATTACAACAAAACTTTTCCCAAAAATGATCAAAAATATAAATACTAAAAGTTAAACGGAAATAAGATCAGAATGGATCAAATTTATATACTAATTCAAATTAAGTGTTTATTTATTATTAATTATCATTTTGATATAGATGCTTACTTGAAGAGCATTTAAAAAAATGAACATAAAAAACGTGTATCAGATAATGACGGCGGAAAGGTTACCATCGATAAAACTAGATGATTTGAATTTTCGATAGATTTTTATGTAATCATTCATTTGTAGTATTATTCTATTTATACAAATATTTTTGTTTGTACACACATTTTATGAATGACTTTCAGAAAGAGCAAAATTATTATAATCTGAAGATACAAAATATTTTGAGAGGAATCTATGTATCCTACATATCTATACCAAAGCAGTAAATAATTTTTGAAAAATTGATGAATTCAGGAAAACCGCGGTAATACTATATCACAACCTCAAATCTCCAAATGTGCCAATTCAATATAAAAGAAATCAGTTTGTAAATACCTCATATGCCTTATAAACACTTATATGTGGAATGCTTTGCAGTGGGTAAACGGTCTATATGATTCGTTTTAGCTATCTCTCATATGCTTTTACTATATATACCCTTATTCTTTTACTTATATACCACATACTTCCAAAATCACAATCAGTTAGTCATTTTTTGTACTATAATTTTTCAAGAACTATTTTTATCGCTTAACAACGTTAGTCGGGCCACCTACTATATATAACATTTTTTCTAAATTGTATTAATTTTTCTTTTTTTGCGAAACATCCTCGGATTTATTCCAACCGATATGGTAATGGAATGTAAACGGATAGAATATCTTTGTTCCTCTCCTATTGGAAATATTATGACCAAGATTTATTACCACTTTCTACCACCGGAGAAATGAGAAATGGAAAATCTTACTCTTTATCTGAGGAATATTTCATGAGAAAGTGAGAGATAAAGACGATGCGTTTTGAATTTTAAACTTTCTTTTATTATAAGTTAAAAGTTAGTATGATAATCCTAATATATTTGTAAGGATATTCCGCTGCGATGGAAGAGAACTTTTAGGTGTAAAATGAAAAATGGTAAAAACGATTTTCTCATGAATGCAGATATGGATGTGTCTATTGATATGATATACCGATGTTATTTATCTTTTGGTACATGTAAAATATATTCTATTCATCTTCTTAATATTTGTATGCTGAAGTCTTCAGTTTATTTACTTTAGGTTTTGTTGATTGTCAAAGATTTTATTTTGGAAGAGCATGCATTAATATTTTTAAATTAGGAAAATTAAGTATTAAACTTCAGTTAGTGTTAGATTTTTTTCAGAAAGGTATCCATACACTTTAATTTCCATTTTGACCCTTATATAGTGGTTACAATTTCAAAAATATCTATAAGAATATGATACTTGCACACATATATATTTTCTCTGATAATTTTATGAATTTTAGAAATAATTAGTCGGCAAAAGCTGTAATAGCTATATAATATTATCATCAGCCAGTATATAATGCGTGTATATAAGGTACGAAAGCGGACCTAGAATACTCCCTTGTGGAACTCCAGACTTAATATTAATACATAAAGTATATAGATAATGAAATACGAAATACATATGTATGTATATATCGTTTTCTACAAATAATTGTTTTTATATTATCTTTGCAGTAGTATATTGTCAGGATTTATTTGGCAATTCTGTGATTGTATTGAACAATATTAATCAAAAATCTTATAACAATAATATGAATAATGATTTAATAAATAACTTTGCAAATTTTTTAAACTACATATTATGAATATGTTAATAATTAATTATGTACATTTTGTAAAATTTAAAAAATGTATAGATTTTAAGGCAAAACTGATGTAATTTTAGTTGAACATTTAATAAACTATACTGAAGTGCTACAAAGGTAGTAATGAATATTTTATAACTTTTTCATAAAAATAGTAATTGAATAAATGAAAACAATAATAATAATAAATTTGATTGATGCATAAATAAAACAGAAAACTTTCTAGAAATTGTTTCATCAATCTTATATCGTGTTTTTATTAAACTGTACTTAGTTTGAACATGAAGATACTCAGTCAATTAGTGATTAGAGCTATGGAATTTGAATTAAAATTTCGAAAATGGATACTCACTTCGGACAGCTTGATGCCAAGCAGTAGTGACATTGGTTTTCACTTGAAAATATAGATAGCAAGATACCAAGCAAAGATAGCCTCTGCTCGACATTGCTGTACAATGGAAATGGAAAATGGAAATTTTATTAGTATTGCAGAAATTGTGTCAATATATTTTTTAAAATAGTCAGGAGCCGACCTTTTGGGTTGCCATCTATAAAGTCTTGTCATTTAAAGTAGTCAACCCAACAGCTCACATTTATATTAAAAACTAGTTTTACCATGACGTACATAAAATTTACACACTTGCAGTACATATTTTCTATTTTCCTCTGCATCTATTACAGAAACCCATTTTCCTTTGCCCTTTTGTTTATATTTTTTTAATCTAAGACATTATTACATCTGCAATAGCATGTTGGCTTTTCCTAAAGCCAGCCAGTGTGTTACTTTAACTTCATATTCAGTGAGAATATCTCATGACATTCTGCAGTGGAATTTGAAACATTTTTTCATTTAAAATAGCGACCAGGAAGCATAGTGGAAAGGTGAATAAATGTGATATGAAAAATTCTGGATTATCTTTTCCATGTAAATGAGACCACACATAGGGCAAAAAGATAGTAATTCATGTACCTATATTCTGAATATTTCGAGTTACATTTGCACATTTATGGCGCATAACCCGCTACTCTATGTGTGTCGTTTAATCAAATATTCGTAATCATAAAATAGCACGAGCTCAAAAGTGTTAATATATATACTTATACACCTTTATAAATACATACACACTCATATATACACACACACGCATATATATATATATATATATATATATATATATATATACTTACATACAAACATACATACACATATACGAAGGGAAGACCGGAGTTCTTTACCCTAAGAAGTTGCATTTCATTTTAAATATTGTTTTATGAGACATGTGAAAATAACTACCCGCTCTTATTTTTTTACAATTTTTTATTTAAATATTTATTTTCTAATTTTAAAATATTAAAATAAATGTTGTTTAATTTTAGATCTTTTATTTTATCTAAAAACTAGCTGTACCCAATCCCGTGTTGCCGTACTTTATTTTCAATTACAAATTTGAACCAAAATGCAATTTTGTTACATATAGTTATTATAAAGAAAATCGAACTATATCAGAAGCATCAATGAGTCAAACATCCCACTAAGCATCGTTTTCTAAGAGATTTCTGACAGGTCTCTCCAAATGAAATGGAACACATGGCCACTGATTTCTTTCACATTCTTTCACTGATCAATTATTGTAATAATTGTATTTATTGTAATAATTGTTCAAAAACATTTCATAAACTAGTTGGTTTTGGTATTTTGTCTTGAGGCGAGTTATATGAACTCCCCGATATGTGTAAATAATATACTTAATTAATAAAAAAATAATTAATAAAAAAGAGTGATTAAAAGTATTCCAAAAGGATTTATTACACACAATTGAAAACGAACGAACACGTTAACTCGGAGTATTTTCTAAGAGAAAATTTTCACAAATCTATAATTTATATAATTGAACCAGTTTGCGTAGGACTTTAATGGTTTAGTATGTTCATTAAGTCCAAGTAATCTATTGTTATACCAAGTAAATCGTCTGATTTTAATTTTAACAAACGTTAAAAGACTACTCATTTTTACAAACTTGTATGAATTTTTAAAATTAAACTACTTCTCCTAGGGCTGTAATATTTAGTGTGATCTATAAGACTATGGTATATACCGCCAAAATAATAATAATAAAAATCGTCACAATTTTTTTTAAAAGATAATTACAAAAAAACGGCTCGTTAGATTTTCACTTGAAACTAATCAGTATTATTCCCAACTAATATCTTTCGAACAGTTTTTGTTTTTTTAAAATCGATTCGGCAGTATGAGCTTAAATGTGAACGAAAAGATTAACACTTTATTCCAAATTACAAAGAAACAGCTTCGAAGATTGTCGCACAAAACTGATAAACGATAGTACTATGAGATATATCAAATTGCTTTTAAGTTTTTGAAATCGGTTCAGGCGTTTTTGAGCAATCGTCGATCAAAGATCTGATTTTGAGAAATGCCAAAAACACGATACTAATTTTTGCAAACTTTGACAAATTTTTAAAGTTAAACAAGTTGTCGTAGGGCTGTAATATTTTAGTTGGATCTAAAAGACTATGGTATCTACCGGCAAAAAAAATCATAAAAATTGTCAAAAAATTTTTTTTAACACTTTATTACAAGAAAACGGCCCTGCCGATCTTTACCAAAAACGAAGAAAGTCGAATATAATGTTTTAATTATAAAATATTTAACATGACTCATTATTTTTATAAAATTAAAATTAAAAAAAATATTAATATAAATAAGATTATTAATGTTTGGAAGAAACTTTTACATTCCTAAATATACACCAAAAATAGCAAAAATAAATGCTTTAAGCTTCCTGTTTCTAATAATAAATATAAATTTTTGTATCGAGTGTTAGTTATATGAAAGATGTCATTATTTTAAAAGTTGCTTTTTCCCCGATCTTCTCTATGCTTATATATAATGTATATCAAAGTATGGAAAAATATGTAGGTGTATATATCTTTATGAATATGATATTCTCTCTCCCTGTTCATAGCTTTTTTAAGGCAGTTACTTTGAGGCTCATGTTGTTTTTTTTTGAAGCGTTTGCCACTTCACTGCGTATTCGCAGAACGTTACTTTTGATCTTTTTAGTAAAATAAATTACATTATCTTCCATGTGCTTTTTAAATCTAAAAGGTTGAATAAATTTGAAATTTAACGTAGTCAATTTGTTAAACTAATTTTAGCTATCACTTAAGTTTAAAGTCTACGGGGAATTTATAATTCGGTTTAATTATACAGCGGGATAGAAGTTCTGCGGTCTTTCTAGAGCATTTTATTTGAATAAAAGCATTAATTTCTTTGTTTTAATTTGAATTCGTTGGTAGATTTTACTTCACGTTGATTTCAAACTGTATGTGAAATACTTGTGTATCTGTTTAATAATTTTAAATATTTTTTTTGCAGTGAACTTTGTGAAAAGTGGTCAAGATACTAGAAGAAATGGCTTTGTTGCTGTGGCTGATTCTAAGCGCTTACTGTTTACAAGGTAAGAGGTGATAAAAATTTATATTTATAACTTTATCATAAATATAATTATTTGTTATAAAAGTATCCAGTTAGATACTGTGATTATATTGATTGAATTATATTATTAAATTAAATTTCACCCGTGTTTAGAAATATAATGGGCATATGTTTTAAATGTTTGACAATGTGGAATTAATGTTAAAGTATATGTGCTATAATGTGTATATATATATATATATATATATATATATATTTTAAGTATATGTGCTATAATGTGTAAATATATACTTTTTGTTAATTTTTAACTTCCTATAGAGTACAGAGTTATCGCAAAAAAATCTAAAATGAAAATTTTTATATATCTTTACGTTTGAAAAGTTTCTGAACATTTTGGCATACCTTAGAAAATTATGGATGTATGTGTGTGTGTGCGTGTGCGGATACAAATTTTTGTCGACGATTTCGGGAATACGAATCAACCGATTTGAATAATTTTTAGGAGACGTGTTGATTAGTTTTTGGTGTACGGGGCAAAAAGTGCTAAAAACGGTAACTCAGTTTTTAAGATCTGATTTTAATAAATCAAAAAACATTTTACTTGTATTGACAAGATGAAGAACTGATTAAATTTTTGAGAAGGCAAGTCTAGCGATTATGGATTCTCAATAAAAATTAGTTAAAAAATGTCATTTGGCGGTCAAAAATGTTTATTGGACATATGTACATCAAATTATCTGATATTTTATAGAGATTTTAATACATGATGTGTACTCATTTTGGGCAATTTTTTTTGGGTTCCGTCCCAAGATTTTTAGTTACGGTATGGGAAGTTCCAGCAATTTGCTCTAAGGCACGATGCCATGCACTGCACTAGTCTCTCAAATAATGAACTTATTCAAGATCATAGCAAATGACAACGTTAAATTAAATATGGCATAGTAATTCATTCGCTTATTATATAGTATGTATTATTAATAATTGCATAAAAAATCAATTTAATATCAAACAAAATAATTCACATACGATAATTCAATTTTATTCGACTATAAATATGCCAATATCAATTTTATGTCCCGACTAAAACATTTAACGACTTGTACAATTATTACCTGCTCCATATATTCCAGGGGATATAATGAAATATTTTAATTATTTCAAACTATTAATCAAATTATAACAATCATAGCATTTTTAAAGCATCAAATCTCTCTGGTGACATAAAATCTGTTTCATGTTCCATTTGATTATGATATTTACAACCGTACTTGTAATATTGCATTAATTAAATAGCCACGTATATTAAATTACAGAGGTATACATTTACCTACATGGGATAAATGATACGCGGTAATATACAACTCAATCATATAAACAGAAATAATGATGATGTCATCAAACGTATCAGATATATTAGTTTACAATACTAAATTGTATGTATCTGGGTATATTAAGGGTGGATATCACGTATCAAATTTAAATTATACACCCTGCTTCGATTAATATTAATATCGCGAAACAAACATTATTCCGCTTGACTTAATTTAACGATGTCGATAATATATGACGATGGGTTTAAATCATTTATTGGGATTGGATTGTTGATTAAATAGTCGACCAAATTAGTTATTCATAATTGGCAACGATTTTTATGTTCTATCATTTTTTGAAACCGATTTTGACAAGACGCTATTCGACACAGTTCCGAAAATGTTTTTTTCTCCTGTTATAAATGGCCTAGGTATTAACCTTTACATTTACTCTACCTTTACCTAAAAAATACAAAAAAATAAGTAGAGTAAAGGTAAAGGCAGAGCACCAAACATGGGTAGAGTAAAGGTAAAGGTAAAGGTAAAGCACCAAAAAATAGATAGAGTAAAGGTATAGGTAAAGCACCAAAAATAGGTATAATAAAGGTAAAGGTAGAGCAGTAAATATAGGTAGAGCAAATGTAAAGGTAAAGCACTAAATATAAATAAAAACAATTAAAAAAATAGGTAGATAAATATAAAAAAAGTTTACCTTTACCTTTACTCTACCCATGTTTGGTGCTCTACCTTTATCTTTACCTTTATTTGGTGCTTTACCTTTACTTTTTACTCTACCTATATCTGGTTATATTATTTATACTTGGATAAATTTTAAATTTACCAGATACTAAAAACAAATCATAAGCTAAATCATTCGAATATTAGCAAATTTGTGTTGAAAACTGATTTTTTTCAGCGAATCATAAATATTAATTTGAAATAGTTTCATAAAAAATATTTATTTTAAATTCATATTTATATAAAAGTTAATTAAAAAATATTACAAAAATTAAAAATCGTAATATAAAAGCTAAATTAAAAAAAACTTGCTTTGTTTTATAATTATGCCACCTTTACTATGTAGTTTGATAAAAACTTTTACTTTACTCAAACTTTACTACAGGCAAACCACACTAATTTACTTGATATTTATAAAGCACCAGCAAACCCGACAAACTTCGTTTCGCCACCAGATGGTTTCGTGAGAAAGATGAAGAAATTTTTTGTTTGTTTTATATTTGAAAAAGAAAAATTTGATTTTATTACACAACAGTAATGAATTTATTTCGATTAAAAAAATGAAGGTTTTTTAGTTGAACTTCTCTAAGAAAATGAATGTGAATTCGCAAATTATCCGTCTCATTGAAGTGCTCCTTGGTAAACCGCATTTTTCGTTTTTTGGTCTGACGTTAACACAAACAAAGCGGATGGTTTCCCAACCCGTGAACAGGCAACGTATAATTGCCCATGTGAAAAACAATGATTTTCTAAATAATCTATTTGAGATTTATCCCGCACACACTAAGCGATTGGCCTTGCGACTTGTTAATCGTCATTGCGAACGCAAGGCTAACTGGAAATTGCAATCGTTTGAAGTTAAACGGAGGACCAGTCGGAATCGTTGGTATGTCACCAAATCTCCAGCAATTTTTGATTGAATGGTGCGTGTACATAATTATTCTTTGCGGCAAGAATTGGTCGTTGACTTAACCAAGCATAATTCTGATAATTCTCACTAATGTCATTACTCGAATTTTTAATTACGGTGCGTGAAGTTCCAGCAATTTGCATTAAGGTACGATGCCATTCACCACAAATTTTCTTAGAGACCTTTCCAACGAATGCAAAATTGTCGAAATCGGTTCGTGCGTTCTGCAGTTATATCGTCAGGAAGGAAAATCCGACTTCTTTTTATATATATGTAGATTATAAAAAATATTTGATTTAAAAAGAGTAAACAAGTAGTTTATCTTAGACAAAGTATGTGGTTTCTCGGCCCTTCGGTCGACCACCACTGCTCTAGACAATTTTTCCAGGCCTAATATTTGCGTTCATATCGAACATGGTTTCGCGTGCTCGCTAGACGGCTCTCATTCGCAATAATTACAGAGAAATTAGTTTTGTAGTACCTGTACCATGCTATGATTTTGCATGAATCAAATATTACGCAAATTATGAACAAACATTATATAGCAGGCATCCGGCTTCGAACAGAAAAGCAATTCCGTCGTATCAGATGTGGAAAATTGTACAGGTGGCTTTTGTAAACAATATAACCGATATCAAATAAGGAATGTACACTAAAATCTTCATTTCGATGTCAAATATGAAGCTTAATTATGAGATAGCAGACTCAACGAAGATTTTCAAGGAATGTGAAATTGATACAGATAAATACAGAAAAGATAATATTCCTGAGTAGTAAGAACTATAGTTTCCTTTTTTATTTTAAAGTATCTAAACAAAGCCTTTGAAAGTGTATTGTTCCAACATTATTCGTTTGATATAAATTTATTATCCCTTGAATTTAATAATTTATGTACATATTTAAAATATATATTTATAGGTAAAAAACATTCAGAACGAATTATTCAGTCGAATTAACTTCAAAGAAAAACTGCTGTTCTGTTTTATCCAGTAATAACTTGTCAGAAACACTTATATATTGCAAACCCCAAAAGAAATTATAATTTGAGTCGATCAACCCTAAGATGAAATTTCTTTGGCAAAATATATAAAAGGTTTCAGTACTTTTATGTTGTATTTTAAGAATGAGCACCTTGTTAATAAAATTTGGGTGAAAAATTGGTAAAAAAATATAAAAAATAATATGTAGAAATTAGCTTGTTTCTGACAAATTAGTTTAAAATTCATGCCACTTTAGCTTGTGAAACGTTAATTAAAATATTGTTTTATTTGATTTTATTTAGTTTGATGTCATAATAATAGCAGAATTCATGTGTAAGAAATTTTGTATAAAATTTATTATATTATGAATGTTCTTTGTACCTTCTGAATCGCATCCACTGTTTATGCTAAATATCACTTTTATACAAACTGTATAAATGTCCACATTTTTTAAATTTTATTCTAAATTTTTTTATTATAAAGAGTCAAAGATATATTATAAAGAGGTAGCATTGAACAAGTGAAGTATTGTTTTCAGTATACTGTAATTGTGTAATTTACTTTTTAAACCAGAAATATCAATAAAAGCTTATAAATATATTATTTAATGTTTTTTCATAAATTTATATTCTACTTGTTGAGAAGTCTATACAATTGCTAAAAAAATTCTTTTTGCAAAAAAATAAGCAGTGTGAGTTACCAATATAACATATTTAATTCATAGAACATGAGTTAAGTCCCGATTAATCCTTTTGCAACACGAGCATTTGTTTGCAGAAGTGCCGCTGCTGTATAAGCCAACGTGCCGCCCAAGTAGATTACACATTTTTTTTTCAATTTTTCAATCATTATCAATAAAACTGCATTTAAAAATGAAAATTTACACTATTAACAAACTCATAACCACAATAATAATTTAGAAGAATTCTGAATAAGTTCACTCACAACTTTGACGCACTCTGATCACTTGCAAAAGTGATAAATATTGAAGCAAAATTTAACAAATTTTTTGTCGTTTATAGGTGACACTCGTACATATAGGTCGTCAAGCTATATAGTAACTAATAGTATACGATAGTGTATCAACATTAAAACTACTTAACAAAATGCATACTACAAAATATATAACAAATTAGCACTGGCATAAAGTGCTGTAACTGGTGTCTAATTTAAATACTACTAATTAGGTGTAAAAAGTAAACACTTTGAAGAACTGTAAACGACCTGCCATTTATTTTATATAAGGAACGCATTAAGCCCTAAACCTACCAAAACTCTACTAATCCACAGTACGGCTCCTGGAAAAAAGTTATGTCCCGCGACTTCACTTTTTCTTCGGCTAGTTCTCTCCCGGATCGAGGGAAGGTCGGGGTGTTATTTATGTTCGCATAAAACTTAATTGTAGAACTTTTAATGTACTCTTGAATTGTGGAAAATACCGAGCTCATGCTCCTTTAATTGATTGCGTGTGGAATTCTACAGGGCATCAAGAGCTCTTCTTTCCACTTTGTTATTAGATTCAGCTTAATATCGCTCTCTTTTACCAAGCTAATTTCACAAGCCATAGAACTTCCACCGTTTAACGGGGAAATACATCATAACGTATATTTTATTGTCCAATTCATATTTTAAACGGAGATTTAAGGTTTCTTTTGATATTTTTATGAGACATTTGAATAAATTGAAAAACTATGCTATTATTCCTGAAATGAGTTTGTAATGAAAATAGTTTGCAAATTATAATTTTTTTTACAATTTTGTATATTACCTAAAACTATCAAATTACATTACATCCTAATTTAATTCTGATCCTCGCCTGTCACAAATTCCATATCCGATCATGTAGAAATTTACAGCCATATATCATTATGCAGTCAGTTTCTGTATAGGAATCGTTCATTACTAACTGGGATAGAGTGTAGAACGAGCCAGTAGGAAATTTTAAATGCAAATTTCTTGTAAAATAAAAGGATTTCACTGCATTCGTTCCCCGCGCGATGCGGAATGCATAATGAAGCTGAATAACATAATATTACTTCGTAAAAGTTTTCCCTAATAGTCGGCAATAGTTTTATACTTTTGATGGGCGGGGAAGGTCGGAGATAAATAGGTTCGGAATTGGTTGAACAAATTTTAGGCTTGGACGAAAAATAAATTGAAGATCTTCCATTTGTATAAATGAACGACATTTATTAACTTTCCGTAGGGTATGTTATAGTAATCGCAAAAAAGCGAAAATTAAAATTTTCTAAACATTTTGGCATACCTTAGAAAAAAACAGTAGAGAAAATTATTAATTTATAATGGATTTAATTGAAGTATTTCTTATTTCATGTTTTCAATTGTAAGCTGAATTTTGATAGATTTTTGCCAGTTTTTTAATATATCTTTTATTTTACAGTGTAAACGCTAATTTCACTAATGGTCTGTATTTGAATATATGTCATTATATTCTGAAACATAGTAAGACAACCCGAAAAAATCGCACGTATTAAATTTGCCAAAATAATTATATATTTTAAGTGCTATATTTTCATTGTTTAAACCATAAGATAAGCATCCTCTCATACTATCTAGTTAGTGATTTATCTTACGCACCAAATTTAATAAAAATTCTATCGCAGCATATCATTTTACTCCTCCAATAAAATCAGAGATATTCCATCCGAATATCGGGAATGTCAATTTATATTGCCGACTAGTAGTAAGATTTTCATCATCCGTACATTTTATGAATTCATAAATGTTAACTTTTATTTCGTTCCCGTTTTCCGTCGATATTGGGTTCGCAATTCACGTTTTACTCTTATTGCAGCAACGTGCACCTACCTATCTACCTGCCTACCCACCTCCGCTCATTGCATATTTGCCGTTTGGGGGTTTTCGAGCAGGTTAAAGATAACTATTTCGAACTTGCGGCATCAACATGTAAACGCTCGTACGTTTCAGGAATTTCGGTATTTGTACAGAAAGCAATAGCGAACGATGGAAGTGTTTACATGGTTGTAATATACATAAGTAGAACTATATATATGTGACGATTTGATGTAATAATTTGCATTTTATATGGTGGGAATTCCTAGAAGTGTCTAAATGCTTTAGGTAGCTAAATTATTTGATGGCAAAGGAAAATTTATCAGTTATCACCCGATTATCGGACTTCTAATACATATACAAAATATGTACTATCAGCAATTTCTAAATTATAAAGCGTACGATGCTCAATGACTAGATTAAAAAAAAACCCATAGTAGAATTTTCTATAATCAGCTAATTCTTCAAAAAAAAATGTGTGTCCCATACATTAATAAACCATACATCGAAACGCCGTGGAAATAGAAGAAAATGTTAGGTATATGATCCCCGGTATGATATCCCCGGATTTCGCATATTTTTGAAAGTTTTAACCCGGAAGATTTTTTTTTAATTTTTTTTATTTTTTCATAATACGTATATAAAAACACAACCCTAATTTTATACTCTCTTACTACAAACCCCTATTTTGTAAGAATTGTTATAATAATTACATTTTTCATCTCGAATTCTGTCAGTGAACCTTTTTGACTGAATTTCGATGGAGATTTTTTGAGTTTTGATAAAGCTGCAGTTTACATAAAAAATATTTTTTTCAAGGGCTATCTAGCCTTTTAACACTTATTTTTTAATGTATTGTATCAATTTTCATAATTTTATATTTTAAATGCAATTTTGAAAAATAAATGCATGCAACCCTGAAATCTCATATTCCTACCACATTTCCCAATTTCATAAATCATTTTTGATATCATTGCATTACGAGCCTACAAAAATACTTAAATTGAATTATTTACTAATTGACCATTTCTAATTAATGATGTGTTTAATATTATTTCATTATAATACATATTGGTTAAAAATTGGTACAAAATTCCATGAACTTGGTTCGCTTTTTTTTTATTGTATTTGTCTTACTAACATTAAATAAAAAATACTACTAAATTCATGTCTTTTTGTCATAGAAATATTATCCTTATATTTTTTTAATTTGCTCTACTGTTTACTACACATCAAGGTGTATTACTCGATAATATTTATTTAACTCTCAACAATAAATAGATTATAAATTCATTACAAATTGTATAGTTGTATAGTTGAACAAAATGTATACAATGTGTTGTCCAAAAGTATTCAAAATTATTATTATTGTATTAAAATAGCAGTTAAATTCACAGTTTATGCTATTTTATTCCAGGATAAATTTATTATGCTGCATGTTGGAACAAAGACATGACATTTGACCCATGTACTTCTAACAATAATACAATTCAACCCCATTACACAAATATGAAAATATTCAACGTGATATAAATCCATGTTAAATTAAAATACACCATGTCCTCACATACCTAATTTAGTTCAAATAATGTTTTACCACTAATGTGCAATCTCATGTGTCGCATAATAAATCATCTCGTGATGCAAATACAAACAACTGGCATTGTATTACACAGTTTATATATTGTATTCATTTATCATATGTGTTATAATGCCTCTGGTGACTGCAAATTTTGGATACAGAACTATGCAACCATAATTAATTAACACGAATAATAAGCAATGCGAATTAAAAATTCATATTTGCGGCTGTGGGTGAGGTTGATTTTCATTCGTGTTTTGTATTAAATATATATACATAAAGGTTCTATATTTTTCCAGTTTACTGCTGGAAAGGACTAAAATATATAGCATTATTTATTCAATTTTGTTGCCTGTTTAGTTTTCGTGTTTCTCTACATATCCAACCTTAAAAAAATAAGATTATTTTAAAACTAACTTAGATATTTTACTAAATATCAATTGATGATCTTAAGGGTGCCGATTCTGCCGTGAAATACACTAATGTTATGGCAAGGCTATGTTATGTGGCAGTTTTCATATAAAGTGGTACTTTACCAATATTTATTGGGAATGTTTTGCAAAAAAATGTTTATATGAATCATAACCAACTTTTTACTCTTATGATTTTGTATGTCTCCACTACGTGTTAATATACCAGTAAATTCATATATAGTCAATAAACACCTAAAATCTAATTTCTAGAAACGTAATAACACAACTTTCGTAATTCCATTTTGATTGCATACAAATAATTTCAGTGTTATGAATGTTTTGCAAAGTAACTTAATGAGAGTCATTAACGGACTGGATAAAGTTTTTCATGTATTATGTGTTACATATAATGTTTATATGCTTAATAAGCATTGCTTATGGCTCCTAAAATTAACAAATGAATGTGATAGAAGGAAAAGTTTTCATAGTTGATACTACTTCCTTATTCCTAAAATATAAATTTATTATACCCAAGAAAAAGAATCATTTCCACTTGCATTCCGTACTTTTTAATGAAAATTCTTATATATCTTTACGTTTCAGAGGTTTCTGAATATTTTGGCATACCTTAGAAACATGTGTGTATGTGTGTGTGTGCGGATACAAATTTTCGTCGACGACTTCGGGAACACCGATCAATCGATTTTAATAATTTAAAACACATTTTACTTCACGACAAGATGAAGAACTGATTAAATTTTTGGGAAGGCAGGTTTAGCGGTTATGGACTCTCGATAAAAATAAGTTAAAAATAAAAAAATGTCATTTGTCGGTCAAAAATGTTTATTGGACATATGTACATCAAATTATCAGTTATTTTATAGAGATTTTAATAATGTTTTCACGTTTTGTGTAAATTTTTTTGGGTTTTGTACCAGGATTTTTAATTACGGTACGGGAAGTTCCAGCAATTTGCCTCAAGACACGATGCCATGCACTCCACTAGTTATTTTAAATGTTTAATTATTATGTAGGATTTTCAATATTCAGTTTGACCCGGTGTTTTTGGTGATGCTTCAGTTCTTTCAAATAGATTGAAGGTTTACCGAAATGTTTGACTTATAATTTTTCGCGAATGATTATTTTTCGGTATTTAGTTTTAGGAAGTAATTCTTCTTCCACCGTATTTGTTGTGAGTCAAAATATGTGATGCGGAATTCATTTCCCATTATATATCGCAAGACATTCCATCAAGCCAAAAAAGTTTCAACAAGAGTTCTGAGTTACACTCCAGTAACTTCATTATTGGGGATAAACTCGATCGAACAAAGTCAAGAAATTAATTGTTTTGGCTGTTTCGGAAAAGTTCAGTATAAAATTCTGAGATGGATATAATTATATATAACAAGCAAAACATCCGCTATTTATTTTGTTTGAAAAATATATTTTCCGTAACAAACGTGAAACCTTATAAATAAAGCAAAAAGTATATAGACGGTTGAAACAATAAATTTTAATCCGCGTTTCTGAAGTGCTTTTCTGTATATAAATGCTACAAATTGTTATGTACTACTCAACTGCAATTAGCATGTTTGTTATACTGCTTTTAAAGATTGATTTATTCATTATTTTGCTCGCTTTAAATACAAATGAATTGTAAAAACTACTATCTCATTTAAATTGTTATTTATCAAAGAGGACCTAATTAGTGAAAGCAACTTAAAACAATTAATTTATAATCATGACAATTTTCCAAAAAGTAAATTGAACAACAAATTAAGCAAGTTTAAGTTTCTTTACTTTTCCAATTAATATCCAGAACTTATTCATAAAATCTTAAATAATGTACAAAGTTGTATAAATGGTTTTGTGCAAATATGAGACGTTTAAATTTTTACTACTCTCACATATACAAAAACAAATTTATATATTTATTTCACTGATAATAATTTCTTTAAGTTCTTCATGAACAATATGTGAGTTATATTATTTTCAATCAATTTATACAGAAGCGAATCAATTTGTTAATTCATTTTCATTGTGATGCAGAATGACAAGAATGCTATAGCATCCAAATTTTAATATCAATTAATTTGAATACAATTCTGTATAACATCACGCGTTTGTAATCACTATACCTATCTAGATAACTAACTGATTAGGTATTTTCGTATAATTTCCTATATTCACAAATTAGCTTGGGCAAACAAAATGTGTGAAATGAATGCTCAATACCTGGCGTGGATTTTATAAAATTCGTTGTATATAATGAATAAAATATGATAATCTGACTACCCCAATAAACAATATTAAATCAAATATTAGATATACAACAAATTAAAAAAAACTGGCATTTTTTTACCTTGCTCAAATTGTCATTGTCCGCGAAGATGTTAACTTTGCACTACATCAAGTAACAGGCAACCGGATCTGTCTAAATATCTATTCCTTTTTTTTAATAAGTTACCAATTATTGCACAAATCTATCCCTAATATGCAAGGAACATTATTTTCTCCTAGTTGTCCCTACCAAAGTTTCCCAAACTATGTTTTTGTCTCAAATGCAGTTACATAAGTTTTCGGTCCACCTGTCGCTATCATCCAAATCGCACATTTAGCGTCGAAATCCGCTCACGACTCCGGTATTGCATTAGAGAAGACTAATGCCGGAAAATTAGTCGCATTGCACAGGTTAATTATGGAGCTTTCTCAAAAACTAATCGACCTGAGTTCCCATGCAATTACCGATTGATAAATCAATTGTGTTCGATACGGATTGCGAAAGCGAATCGATACAAATACAAGTTTAAAGTAAACTCTTAAGTCTGGATCACATTGATTCATTCAAAACACCTTGAAAAAGCATTGATTAGAAGATCACATAAAGATATTGTTAAGTTTAGATGCAGTTCCAAAAGTTAGATTTTGTTCTAAAATTTAGATCCTGTTCTGTATTTCAAATCTGGTTTTAATTTTTGGATCTGGTTTGAAATTTTAGATGTTGGTCTGAATTTTAGATCTGGTTCCGAATTTTAGATCTTGTTCTACATTTTGGATCTGGTTCTAAATCTTAGTTTTGCTTAAGTTTTAGATATTATTCTAAATTTTAAATTTTGTTTGAAACTTTAGACTTTGTTCTAGAGAT
This sequence comes from Ctenocephalides felis, assembly GCF_003426905.1. Classification (NCBI taxonomy): domain Eukaryota; kingdom Metazoa; phylum Arthropoda; class Insecta; order Siphonaptera; family Pulicidae; genus Ctenocephalides; species Ctenocephalides felis. The sequence continues at coordinate 11,957,483 of NW_020537646.1, read as the reverse complement.
TGGTCGGAATTTTAGGGATTGGTTTGAATTTTTGATCCTGTTCTTAATTTTAGATCTGGATCTCAAGTTTATACCTTGTACTAAAATTTAGATCTTGTTCTGAATTTTGGATTCTGTTCCAAATTTTAGCTCCGATTCTAAATTTCAGCTCCGGTTCTAAATTTCAGATATTAGTCTAAATTTTAGATGTTGGTCTAAATTTTAAATTTTTGAGTAAATTTTAGATTTTTGTCTAAATTTTGGCCCTGGTTCTAAATTTCAGATATTGTTCAAAATAAGAATTACTGGTATAAAATATAATACTTGTCTAAATTTCAAGATCTTGGTATAAATGAAGATCTTGGTCTAAATTTTAGATCTTGATCTAAATTATAGATCTGGTTCTAACTTTTAGATCTTGGTCCAAATTTTATATCTTGTTCTAAATTTTGGATATGTTCTAAATTTAGATTTGTCTAAATTTTAGATATTGTTCTAAATTTTGGATCTTGTTCTAAATTTTGGATCTGATTCTGAAGTTCAGATATTGGTCTAAATTTTAGCTCTTGGTCCAAATTTTAGCTCTTGGTCCAAATTTTAGCTCTTGGTCTAAATTTTAACTCTTGGTCTAAATTTTAGATCTTGGCCTAAATTTTAGATCTTGGTTTAAATTTTAGATCTTGGTCTAAATTTTAGATCTTGTTCTAAATTTTGGATCTTGGTCTAAATTTTGGATCTTGGTCTAAATTTTATATGTTGTTTTAAATTTTACATCTTGTTTTAAACTTTAGATCTTGTTTTAAATTTTGAATCTTGTTTTAAATTTGGATCTTGTTCTAAATTTTAGATCTGATTCTGAAGTTAAGATTTTGGTCTAAATTTTAGATCTTGTTCTAAATTATAAATGTTAGTCTAAATTTAAGATGTTGGTCTAAATTTCAGACCTTGGTCTACATTTTGGATTTGGTTCTAAATTTTAAATGCAGCAAATTTCTGGAACTTCCCGTACCGTAATTAAACATTCGAAGATTAAAAATATTAAATATAAATTATAAAATGTTGTAGATTGTATAGGGGAAGAAAATTTTAAGTACAGTTCATTCATTATAGCAATTTGTTTGAAATAAATGTTGTAAATATTAAATAGCCGAAAGCTCATACTGTATTTGTATATAATTTAAAATATTCTTGTCGACATGAGTTTATTTACAAACCCACTGCCAGTATTCCATATTTTGTTACATTAACACAAATTTCTTTACTTATAATATGAAAAGCAAATCCGAAATATTAATTCTTTAGCTTCGCTATGAATATGTACTATGTTTTTCTCTCTGTGCAATTTCCTAGAGGAATATCGCAGTTTTATACTTTTTTGGCAATGCCGCCAAAAACTGAATTGAATTCTGTAGTTATTGGATTCAGTAAAGCCTATGATCGTGAGCTATCGTGGTATAGATTTTCACTTCGGTGATTGAACTAAAACCATAAATTGCGGGGAATTGATTCATCAGTTACCATATATAAAAAAATCTATATTTAAATATAGAATATAAGTTGCAAATTCTATTTCAATGTATCATCTAATATGTATAAACGTAAATTGTCATGCGAGTCAGGTGGGTCTGACACTAAGAAGTTCTACATGACCCATGAGACATAAGCAATTTGGTAGAAGAAAAAAAATGTTTGATGTAGGGCCATGTCAGATATATGCTTTACCTCAAAAATAGGTTTACCCTTAAATTTTAGCTTTTTTTCCTTTGATACATCAAGCTTTTTTCATACATTTTAACTAAATATTTAAGAAAAGTTACCATGGCTCAGGTAAAAAAAAAATCTGATTTTATCGCATAGCCACTACATTGATATTTTGATACAAGTTGTTAATTCTGACATTTCAAACTTTATTCAACAACAAAATGCGATGATAATGAACTAAATGTCCATTACAAATTCGTTCTCGACCTTGGCAACACATATTTGATTTGGTATTGAATTTTCCAATTGAATAGCATCAACCTATGTCATTTCCTGCTGTTTTTGTCTGATAGTTTTGGTTCAATGTGTTTATGGAACGTTTTTTTTTTTAAGACTTTTATGTTTGTCTGTTATTTTTTTTAAATGGCGTATTGTACGTGAGCTGGTCTATAGATATCATTATCCTTAACGTGCGTGTCGACAAATGGTTTGTGCCCGATGAGACTTTGTCCTATTAAAATTTTATTCATGGCATGTTGATAATAGAGACATCATTAAAAAATTATCACTGGGTAGTTTGTAAAGTATTGTTTGAAACCATTAATTTAAAGACATCATAGTATATATTACAGCATTATTTGTTTAGTTTAGCGTTAGGGACGAAAGAAAACAAAATGTTATTTCAACAAATTTTTTCAACAATTATTAGGAATTATTACTAATCAAAATAATTTTTTTTATTAAATATTGAATACTGTATTTTGAAAAATCAATTAAAATTCTACAAATTTTTGGTGATACATCAAAAACTTACTATTTTAGTATTACAAAGCAAGATAATGTGCATAAACATTTCAATTATATAACTTTTTACACTATTTAATATTTTGAGGAGTTATTTTAATTTTTACGAAATAAATTAATGAAAATGCTAAATTCATAAATTATTCCAAATTTGGGATCTTGGTCTAATTTTTAGATCTTGGTCTAAATGATCTTGTTTCTTAAATTTAGATCTGGCTCTAAATTATAAATCTGGTTCTACAGTTTTTATTTGTTTTATAAATTATAGATCTTGTTCCAAGTTTTATATCTGATTCCAACTTTAATTATTTTAATCGTTACAAATTAATGGAAATTTTTAAAATATTAATTTTTTATTTTTTTAATATTAATATAATATTATTTATGAAAAATTTGACAAATTTTTCTAAATTTTAGATATTATTTTATTTATTTGGATCTCAATTTTAGATCTTGGTCTAAATTTGGAATTTTGTTTCAAACTTAAGATCTCGTTCTAAATTATGAATGTGGTTCTAAATTTTTTGATTTAGTTCTAAATAATAGATCTCGTTCTAAATTATAGATCTAGTTTTAAATTTTAGATCTTGTTCTAAACCGATTGATAAATATGTTTCGAATATATAGGATGCTTCAAAAATATGCGTTTATTAAAACATTTCATAGGAAATATGTGTTAGTATGTGTAATATAATACATTTTCAAATGTTTACTATTTCAGCACTTTATAAAATATTTGCTGAATTCGATTGATATATATTTTCCCAATATTTTTGGGATACTTCAAAATTATTCAAAATCATTTTGAGATATAAAGCAAGCAGATAGCAAAATATATGTAACTAATTTAATTAATAAAATCGTTGAATATCGGCAACTCTTTGTGATAATTACAAACGGTATGATTTAAAATTTAACATATTTAGTACTCATAAATTGTTTGTATCAAAAATTTATTAGTAAAATGTACAACGGTATTCAAACAATTTATATTATTTAGCGCATTTTCTGTGAGTACTAATAATTGCATAAGATTGTTGAAATTTATTGATTATTGCATTTAAAAGATCTTACTTTGGAAAAAATCGTCAAATTTTATCTTTCTCAAGTGTACGTTGCACCAAAAATCAAATTTTGATCTAAACATAGGATCTAATCATATATCTAATCCTATATAGTTTCATTAAAATAGATTTTGTGGCGCATGGAAACCTTTAAACAGCTTCTAAATTAATAAACATTGACAATGTTTGTAAGAATCAAGTTTCATAAAATGAGTCTTTCAAACACCTTAGCAATATTTCGGCAACATCAAAGCCACAATAACTACTGTCAATGTATCACATCCATTAATTTTTATCACCATATCTTTAAATCTCATCACAAAAGCAATCACTCAAAGAATTACCATTTCAAATACTGTCGTCTTAACGTTCACAAATAATTATATATGTAGAGTTTTGTCTCTCTGTATGTTGGGAGTACATGTGTTTCCGTTAGATGTGACTTAGGAATCAAAAGATCAAATTCATTAGAGAAGTATAAGCCGATTATGTTTAACTGGGTACATTTTACCCATTGTTCTGGACGTAAATCAGTTATTCTTTAGAAACACTCCGTATTGCTGTCACGCATATACAGTCCTAAGTATGAGTAACGTACTGACAAAATTAATCATAGAGCTAAAGGTGATGATGATTTTTTATTTTGGGGGAAACAAATCTTATAAGTATTTTTTTTATATGAAACTTGACAGACATTTTTTTTTCATAGTTCACAATCGTCATGGCATTGAGTTTTTACACGGGATGATTGCCACCCCTGGTAGAGGGGGTAGCGGATAGTTTAATGGGACTAATTGTACACTTCTAAAAGTAAAAACCGGTTAACAACATGCATAATAATAATAAATTATATCTTTTTCACTTATACCTAAGTGACAAATCAGTGATTGTAATAAGAACTGCAAAACATACATAATATACAAACAATCAGTGTTTAATACAGTCCACAGCTTGAAGGGTTAAATTATAACCCAACAACCTGAGTTAACAAAGCAGAGTTCAATAATTCCATAATTACGTGGCGGTATACAGTATAATATATTTTGAAGTAAAACTTCTTCAGGCGCGACTAGGTTGTTAATCCGTACAAATGCAACGGAAGTGCATTACGGCACATAAGATAAGATAAGAGTCGAGTGCCAATGATTCGTCATTCGCTCTCGATGATATCATTTCTATACGGGTCGATTGTGATTGGTCGTCGCGTATGTGAATAGAGATCTGTTGTTGTATGCGTACCGGCATCAACGTTGAATGCGTACCGATATCAGCAAGGAAATCGGCATAGATAAATAAACATTTTAAAGTTACGTCGTAGTACTAATCTTGATTTAATGAAAAATGCCTGAATCAGAAGAATATTTTACCCTGTCTCCCGTAAATAATTATAATGAAAATAATAAAACAAATGCAACATTTATGCCGTGTATGAAACATAAGTTCATTGAAATAATTTCTATTCGTAGTTTCTATAAATCTTTGAAGTTATTGAAATGAAAAATATTTTTTAGGCAAAACAAATATTACAGCTGTTCAAAGAATGAGATTAAATCGCCAGCGAAAAAGTAAAACAAAATACCATCATGTACGCTAATTTTAATTACATGAAGTTCTTCAAACACAATTATTACATGATGAGTTGCGAAAACAATATTTGTTTAGGCGTTATTTAACATAAATCACTGTATGAACAAATATTATAGAATTTATTAATCAGCAATTACTTCATTTCTCTAATGAAGGTTCATTTCTAAATGCTAATTACAATGACAAACCGATCATGTCATATTTAAAATATGACTTTAATTACATTATTGTTTTTAAATATTATACATATTTTTAATGCTATTATAAATATATAATTTATAATTTATCATTATTTAAATGTGTATAATGGTTGACACTAATAAATGTGTGCATCACGAGTGTTACCAATATTACTAATAAACATTACTCAAAATTGTTATATGTGTATTATTTTTACTTAAATGCCATCTTGCACAGTAGCAAATAAGTTTTACTTCAATCGCGTGTGAACCTTACGCGCACTCCGCAGTTATTTATTTACAGTTATTTTGTCTTATATATCAGCTCTCCATCAATTCATTTCGTAAGGTCTTTGTGTCTGAAGCATAATGCGGAGAAAGTGTTATTAATTGTCAGATGGCATGACCGGGAGTAATAATAAGCGGTCGCATAATTTCATTACTGGGCGGATTATAGAGCAACGAATAAGTGAATGCTTTTTGAATTTTCTACGTGCAGTTGTGTAATAAGCTATGGAGCTCCATTATCTAATTCAGAGCAGATCACGATTTTATGACAGCACGTTGAACAGGAATTATTTATTGGTAGTTTGCTTGATGGAGATATTATCTTTAATTTATGAATACTTTAATAGAATTGGATATCATGGATTGGATCTTTGTAGTTCAATAGCACGATGTACGTGATCGGGACAAATTGATTTGCTGCATATTATTATTGTGTTAAACATTGGTCGAAAGATATATACGTGACTCAATTACTGTGTAAAAGGAATAAAATTTTGAAAATATTTAATTAAAATGTTCTTAATTTTTAACTACCTATACTTAAGTCAGTACTTACAATATTGTGTGAAACAGTTGAAGATTGCACTCAAAATACTTTGGACTAAATATATTGCATACTAGCTGATCCGGCAAACGTTATTTTGCTAAGTAAGGTATATTCTAAATAATTTCTAGAGAATCAAAAATATTAATACTTTAAGTGTATAAGGATGTGTTGTTTGAATGCTATAAACCCCATTAGTTTGTCTATATTTTATCAATTCAATCAAACTGGAAGTTTTATACACTTTCTATAGAAAACATGGCATAATCCAATCCTAGTCATTTTTGGTCTTTCGACATATTGATTACGTTTCAAGTTTTTCAGATTCTTTTTTGATTCAGGATTTTGTATATATTTGTAAATAATACTACTGAGCTTATACAAAATTTTCAAATTTCTGCGAGGAGAGATATAAAATGAATTAGGTATTTCTTCTTTAACCTGCTTTTCGAAAAGTTTCAAGTAACATTCGATCAATTGAAGTAAATTTAATAAAAAGTATGAAGTAGAGCAGGGCGAGGCACAAAGGTCCAATTTGGCTTTGAGCATATATAAACTATATTATGAAAAGCAAACTAATCATATGACAAATAACACATTTCAAACGAACAATTATCTGACTACGTTCAGTTAAACTGCCAGCTACTTCATCATTGTAGAAATGTGCTTTTTTTGCTGTCTTTCAAAAAATTGTTATCTAGACCTTTTTACCCCATTTACACTAACTTGGAACGGCTAGGTGGCAAACAGGTTGAATGTCTTATTTTTATTTTAAAGGTATTTTACAAAATTTACACTTTAACTAAAGCTAAAAACTGCCAACGGACAAAAAAACTTTTATTATCAATTTTCAAAGATTACAGTTTATCTCCAGATAGCAAAGTCATAAGAATCAAGGTTATAGCTGCTTATACATCTTTTTCCTCTACTTTTCAATTCCTTGTTAAACAATGCTTAACTTTACTGGTTTTTGACACATCGCTGGTGGACCTTTTTAACCCCGGACTTTCATATATTACCATCTATTCTTCGATAAATTCTACGAAATTATTACTGGCAAAATGTTATTCGGCAAAATGTCCCTTTGATCGATACCAAATTTAGGTTTTGAATTTAAATAACTTAAATAAAAAATAATATAACCTAGAAAATGCTTTATAAATACTAATGAGTATATAATTATACAAATGAGATCTATCAGAGCACTGTATTCGATAAATCGGTTAGCCGTTTTCGAGTTTTACTTAGACATCTGAAAGAGAGCTCCATTTTTATATATAAAATCATTATTATATCACATTTTTCAAAATTCAAATTAATTTTGGAGATATAGCTGTTTTTGACCACTACAATTCTCAAAAATAGTGAATTAGACGTAAAATTTAAATGTTATAAGAATTTTTCAATATAAAGGCATAATCAATATGATATAGCAAATAGCTAATTATTCTAGTCCTTTGGCGCATTTATCCACGAAAGGTATATCCTTTTCTAGGGTTAAGTGGTAACCCTTCTTCTGCAGGTACCACTTTTATTACTAGATTAAAAGAATACCTAAAATTTTCAAATATAAAAATTTGTTCTACGTTTAATTTATACTTTTCATATTATTTATCTTTTCAATTTTCTTTCCCCCGTATCACGTAACATTTAATTCCTTAACCCTTCTCCTGCAGGTACCACTTTAATTAGTCCATGAATCAGCATTTTAATAACACATTTTTTTGGCTTTCAATTACATTAAATAAAATTTATGTAAATTATTTTCTAAGGCGGGTTGACTCTGCGAAGAAAGTAATTAAATTCTATTAACATTCAAGACGCGAAAGTAGATAACAGCAAGTAACTTTGTTCTGAGACGATTAGCACACAAGGCGAAACAAGGAGCTATATTTTAGTGACTGCCAGTCTCTTCTTTTAACCCATAAAACATTTACAACTTCATTTCGAATAAGACAGATCCTTGTGAAATACAAAGTTTCTATCAGTTGAATACTATTATTGCATTTGAATATTGGAATGTAGGTGCGAGATGTTTCTATTTTCTTTACAATCTTGTACATGATAAAAGACACATAGCAAAAATTGATACGATATGATTTAATTGTTGAAAAATTGATTGAATTATTCTTTGATTTATAAGGTTACACAAATGTTACTGGGCTATCATGTATTATTCAATACAAACTTTTATTCTACAGCTCAGTAGAAGTATAATTATATATTACATCCATCTGTACTTCTCTCGTGGTAACATTCAAGCTCACTTTGAAATCAACGATTTATTAACTCTGTTTACCAAAATAAGTATGTAAATGAATAATCGAACCCGAGACCTCTGATTCAAGTCCAGTCATTCTGGCCACTTTCATACGAGCGTGCTTTTAAGTTTAGGGCATATATTTTGTTTAATTACATTATTTATTACAACTGTTAAATAGTTCAATATCTAGTATTAATAACAAACAATAACATAAATTTAAATAAATAAGAGTATAAAGGATAGAATTTACATCAAAATGATATCCGTAGTATGATGATTTAATATAAAATAAAAGCAAATAATACTAGAAAAACAATAGAGTGGAATCAAAACAATAAGTGGCAGATAATAATAAATATAAAAAAATAACAATATTAGAAATAATAAGATAATAATAATAGTAATAATAATAATGTTAGCGTTTACAAATGGCTATATTTATGAGATTTTTGAGAATTTTTGGTTTAGCCTGGTTGGACGCGCTTCTGAAAATACTTTCTGAGCCAAATAATTTGGGTATTTGTCAATTCTTCTTCTATAGTTTTCTCATTTTTGTTGAATTTCTTCATTTATGTCATCATATTTCTGTCCTGGGATCAACCAGTTGGGAACGTTCCTGGGTGATTTTGTTCTGCACTCGCTAAATGATCTGATGTGTATTGTTTTTTTTGGCGATGCCCCATAGTTGAATCCCATAGGATCACACTGGTTTAAAAATATATTTGTAAATAATTAGTTAAGGACATATAATATAAAATTTAATTTATTTGTTTTTAACCCTGTATATCCATTATACCAAAGTTTTACTCAGTGGCATATGTAAGTAACTCATGTATCCCTTATATCAAAGATTTCCTACAGCTTCCATTTTCCCTGCTTTGTTTCGATATTTGCCGTTTGTGTGTAACTCTAAGATATAATCATACAAGTACTGAGCACAAGTGATACAAGAATGGTCTTTGGAGATTTAGATTCAGAGCACATCTACGATTTCGAATCAATTATACGCGAACAGAGGAACACAAGTGTTTGCAAGTCTGGCACACAATTAATTGTAGGTGTCTCGGTGAGCGTAGCGTGCGAGAACACACTGACGGAAGAAAATAGACTACGAATTACGTTTATTACGTTCGGATTGCACTTGGAGCAATAAAGGATTATATAAAACTATTTGCAACTAGAGTTGTAGACATTTTGTAATTGTGTTAAAAATTTATCAGCTTATCTCACGTGAACTTCCAATACGTCGAGTTTTATTATCAGTTTAGTAATAAAAAACATTTTTTTTTGATATTTAATTTTTTTTCAATAGCTATCAGAATACAATTATGATTAATATTTGGCTTATGTCGTTTACTCACACACATACACACACACTTTTTTAGTTAAGAATTAAAACATTCTAGATCCTCCCCCACGAAGTAATGCCTAACGGCGGTTTTCTTGGGGACCAGAGGCAAGGGAAAAGCGGAGGTTTTAGTCGGTATTATACCAGGGCGGTATTGATACCCAGACACTTTTAAACACACATATAAATTAATGTGATAAATATTATATCGATAATTAGATAATCACTTCAATAGGTGATTCAACAATTCTGTTCGTATAAAGTTCTGGTAGTTCTAAGGGTCCTATATATTATCTTTGGGCAGATATTTAATAGATTCTAAATTGAGACTAATTTTCCGTCAAATTATTTACATAATTTAAAAAACGATCCGAACGATTTATTATTTTTTATCAATTATGTTAATTATAATTATTTCTCGTTCCCTTTTAGACCCTATGAATAGTAATTACTTCAACCTTAGGTGTGAGATTATGTCAATTATGGTTGCAATATGTTGTGAATTTACTGTTACGCTCTGTTGCACTATTTTTACACACAGAACTTTAATGTAATTAAAAATTACATACATCGTTGAATAACTAATTTTAAATGTGTGTTCGGTTGAATTGATTAATTATTATGTTTTATGTGTAAGAAATTCCTTTCTATTTTTATAAACAAGATTTCAGATTCAAATCATTTGCAAATAGAATAGAAAAATAATAAGTATATTCTCTATTCTCTATAATGACTATTAAATTAAATATTCGATTTTAATTTTTTTTTAATTTAGAATGATTTTTTAAAAAAAATTTATATTTATTAACAATTAAGACTTATTTCAGTTCTTAAGATTTTGCTTATACCAACTGCAATATTTACGCAAGATTCTTAAGACAAATTACATCTGTATGTAATGTTTTAATAAAATCAAATTGTATCGAGCAAAGTATGAATTTAATTCTTATGTAATATCCTGTATAGTTATATTCATAAATACAAAATTGCTCTGAAAAAGAATATTCTTTATTAAAATATTTGAGTTCCTATTGAAAATTGAGCATTTTTTGTAAATTCTGATATATATTTTAAATGAATGATCTTTAGAATAATATATAATTTAATTTGACAACAATATAAATTCATTCTTTTTCCAAGTGACTTTCATTTTCTATGGTTATACGTCTGAGATTTAAATTTAATGGTATTAAAATTACTCTTCTAAATTTAATATTTTTTCATATTGTTTTAATAATTTTTCCACGTATAAAATATAATAATTTGATAATTTATTATTAGTATTACGCTATATTTTTTTTTATTCACGCCCAACGTAAATTTTAATACTGAATATTTTTCATACAAAACTTTTATTTAAAGTCTTATCAGGTAGATTCGTCCCAAAGGGTTTTTTTTGCTCAAGGATAAATTTCATCTGCCCTGTTTCACTTCTCACACCTAAGGCATATTAAATACTTCAATGGGAGCAAGAATCCAGAATCTAGAATTGTTAAGAGATTATTAATGTAAAAGCTAGGGGATCATTGCGGAATTGGGAGTGATTTTTTAATAGTTTCTTGTATGTTTAGGTATAATCGATATTGGAATCACTATTTGTAATTCTACTGAATTATGTGATTCTTTATTCAACACTCTCAAAATTGTACCAAAAAACAATATCTTCCACTAATAATGTATTCTATATTGTCTTATTCAAAAAACACAAGTCAACTATTTTATATATCATTCCTACTTCACAGCCTACTTTTACTGACTAACAAAGATTATAATCATGTGCTGTCACAGTGCCATCTACCCAATTGATTCACACTAATAACTGCAACATTCAAATGCATAAATATTATCTACTAACTATAAAATATAATAAACTATAAAAAAGTAAATGTTATAGGTAATAGAAAATAGATTTGTGAAATATTTCTACTCTTGTCCCAATAAAACTTCGAATTGGGTTAGAAAATATTTTTTTGTTAGAGTGACCAATCATCTTTAGAATTTATTCATTAAAGTTTCTCTCTGAATAATGATTAAAATTAGAACCAGATCCACGAAAATATGGTAACTAGATTTTTCTGTAGAAAAATTTTGGATTCTATCAGAATATGTAACTTAATTTAGTTCCTATTTGGGTTAGAAACTAGAAACATTTTTATACAAAGGTGAATTTTTTCTTTCTGTTAAGGCTGAGATATTAGGTTAGAAACTAGAAACATTTTTATACAAAGGTGAATTTTTTCTTTCTGTTAAGGCTGAGATATTATGTTTATATTATATTTCGACTAGCTGTTGGGCTATATAGGGTGATGAGAATCCAAAGATTTATTTAAGGCATTTCAACTGGAGTGAAAATACGGAGATTCCGTGCAAATGATACGCTTATGCGCAAAGCAGATTCTCTCGTTCAATATAGATTTTCTGCATGCATAGATAATACTATACATACATTTAATGAGACACTATAATACTATTTACTGCAATATATAAAAATTAATAGTTAATTACATTCATAATTTGTATCTAATGTTTTACCATAAGGTTGTGGCAACACAAGTTGACCATCATGTCGGGGTCACCAATGCGGAAATATATTTATCAAAAATGAATTTATTAGAAAAGTATAACTGTTTTAAATTTCTGATCATTTTACGCAGTCAAATAATATATACCTGTAATAATACATAGCTAAATGTACTTTGTATAATTTTCTATGAAAAAAAAAAAAAAAAAAAAAAATCGAAAATGTCATCACACACATCTTATTTTGTTTTTTTACTGTCCAGCCAACTTAGCACTCATGGCCAACTTGTTTTGCCCCAAGGTACTCTATTTGGAAAAAGACTAATAGAAAATTTATATAATTTTTAAATTCACCAAATTCGTATAACAATGATTTATTTACTACTTCCAAATATAATTTCCTCGTGCGCATTTTGCTATAAACGTTCCTGAAGAAGCTCCTCGCAATTTTCGAGAAGTACAATTCTACAGAGATAAGTTGTGCGATATGATATATGAAATGATGCTGCTATTTCATATAAATACGGTCGGTGTCAAGAAGGTACAAGTGCGGTATTTTTTGGCATGTGCCACCCATTATATTAAAATACGAGTGAACTTTCATGCGGTATTCATGAAAATATGTTTTGGTATGTTTTTATGAAAGATGGAACTTTTGCTACCGGCGTTTTGTACCTCAGAATCTGAGTAATTTTATCGCTCAATGAAAAGTTGTATTTAAGTATTAGTAATAGGTTTCGGAGAACAAAAACAGTGTCGAAATAATAATATAGATTATTTTTTGAATCCAATGTTTCTTCACCTCATAAAGGTACGAAATTTTATAATAAAGCGTTAGGTTTGTCAGCCAATGAAAATATATACTATCATAAATATCTGATTTGTTTATTATAAAACATCCAAAACTAAACACCGGCTTTCGTTGAAAATATTTGTTATTATCGGCAAATAGTTATCCTAGCCATAATCATTATCATATTTCCAAATTATTTTGACAAAACATTGCTACGCTAATTGAAATTCCATAAAAATTCTTTGATAATCGATTATGACACTATCATAGTATGTGAATTCCATAGATAAAAAGCTGTAAATAAACACTAATTAAAAATTGATTTATTATCTGTTGTTATATTGACATACTTTAGATGTTTACATGATTTCTTTTTCATTTATAAATTGAGAGCAACTAGAATTACAAATTACTTGACAATTAGAAATATGTAAATGAAATATATTTGTTTATTACATATTTTCACATTAATTTAAATATTGGGATTAATCAAATTTGCATGACTGAAATTGGGTAATTTTTGTTAAACACAAAGAGAAGTCTTAATAAACCTTGATTTATTAACTTCCTGTAGGGTAAGTTATTATAATCGTCCAAAAATCGAAATTGAAAATTTTAGCATTTTTTCACGTTTTGAAGGTTTCTGAGCATTTTGGCATACCTCAGAAAAAATGAATGTGTGTGTATATATGTATGTATGAATACAATTTATCGGCCACGTTTTCGGGCGGACGGATCAACCTATTTGAATGATTCAAAAAACATTCGATTCCTATTGATAGGGAGATGTGTGGATTAGTTTTTGGCCAAGGCAGGTCCAGCAATTACGGAGATAAAGAGAAAAAATGCAGAAAATAGAAATCGGGTTTTTTTGAGAGAACGGAGCATCCGATTGGAATGATCTAAAAAAACATTCAATTAGTAATGATTAGGAGAAGTGGATATTAGTTTTTAGCAAAGGCAGGCCCATCCATTAGGAGATATATGGCTAAATGTGCAAAAAATGGAAATTTTTGAGAAAATTAAGCGTCTGAATTAAATGATTGAAAGAACTTTCTGCTT
>NW_020537646.1:11887420-11942351 GCF_003426905.1 Ctenocephalides felis | reverse complement strand
AATGAAATGGAACACATGGCCACTGATTTCTTTCTTTCACATTCTTTCACTGATCAATTATTGTAATAATTGGTATTTATTGTAATAATTGTTCAAAAACATTTCATAAACTAGTTGGTTTTGGTATTTTGTCTTGAGGCGAGTTATATGAACTCCCCGATATGTGTAAATAATACTTAATTAAAAAAAAATATTAATTAAAAAAAGAGTGATTAAAAGTATTCCAAAAGATTTATTACACACAATTGAAAACGAACGAACACGTTAACTCGGAGTATTTTCTAAGAGAAAATTTTCACAATCTATAATTTATATAATTGAAAATTGAACCTTTGCGTAGGACTTTAATGGTTTAGTATGTTCATTAAGTCCAAGTAATCTATTGTTATACCAAGTAAATCGTCTGATTTTAATTTTAACAAACGTTAAAAGACTACTCATTTTACAAACTTGTATGAATTTTTAAAATTAAACTACTTCTCCTAGGGCTGTAATATTTAGTGTGATCTATAAGACTATGGTATATACCGCCAAAATAATAATAATAAAAATCGTCACAATTTTTTTTAAAAGATATTACAAAAAAACGGCTCGTTAGATTTTCACTTGAAACTAATCAGTATTATTCCCAACTAATATCTTTCGAACAGTTTTTTTGTTTTTTAAAATCGATTCGGCAGTATGAGCTTAAATGTGAACGAAAAGATTAACACTTTATTCCAAATTACAAAGAAACAGCTTCGAAGATTGTCGCACAAAACTGATAAACGATAGTACTATGAGATATATCAAATTGCTTTTAAGTTTTTGAAATCGGTTCAGGCGTTTTTGAGCAATCGTCGATCAAAGATCTGATTTTGAGAAATGCCAAAAACACGATACTAATTTTTGCAAACTTTGACAAATTTTTAAAGTTAAACAAGTTGTCGTAGGGCTGTAATATTTTAGTTGGATCTAAAAGACTATGGTATCTACCGGCAAAAAAAATCATAAAAATTGTCAAAAAAATTTTTTTAACACTTTATTACAAGAAAACGGCCCTGCCGATCTTTACCAAAAACGAAGAAAGTCGAATATAATGTTTTAATTATAAAATATTTAACATGACTCATTATTTTTATAAAATTAAAATTAAAAAAAATATTAATATAAATAAGATTATTAATGTTTGGAAGAAACTTTTACATTCCTAAATATACACCAAAAATAGCAAAAATAAATGCTTTAAGCTTCCTGTTTCTAATAATAAAATATAAATTTTTGTATCGAGTGTTAGTTATATGAAAGATGTCATTATTTTAAAAGTTGCTTTTTCCCCGATCTTCTCTATGCTTATATATAATGTATATCAAAGTATGGAAAAATATGTAGGTGTATATATCTTTATGAATATGATATTCTCTCTCCCTGTTCATAGCTTTTTTAAGGCAGTTACTTTGAGGCTCATGTTGTTTTTTTTTGAAGCGTTTGCCACTTCACTGCGTATTCGCAGAACGTTACTTTTGATCTTTTTAGTAAAATAAATTACATTATCTTCCATGTGCTTTTTAAATCTAAAAGGTTGAATAAATTTGAAATTTAACGTAGTCAATTTGTTAAACTAATTTTAGCTATCACTTAAGTTTAAAGTCTACGGGGAATTTATAATTCGGTTTAATTATACAGCGGGATAGAAGTTCTGCGGTCTTTCTAGAGCATTTTATTTGAATAAAAGCATTAATTTCTTTGTTTTAATTTGAATTCGTTGGTAGATTTTACTTCACGTTGATTTCAAACTGTATGTGAAATACTTGTGTATCTGTTTAATAATTTTAAATATTTTTTTTTGCAGTGAACTTTGTGAAAAGTGGTCAAGATACTAGAAGAAATGGCTTTGTTGCTGTGGCTGATTCTAAGCGCTTACTGTTTACAAGGTAAGAGGTGATAAAAATTTATATTTATAACTTTATCATAAATATAATTATTTGTTATAAAAGTATCCAGTTAGATACTGTGATTATATTGATTGAATTATATTATTAAATTAAATTTCACCCGTGTTTAGAAATATAATGGGCATATATTTTAAATGTTTGACAATGTGGAATTAATGTTAAAGTATATGTGCTATAATGTGTATATATATATATATATATATATATATATATATATATATTTTAAGTATATGTGCTATAATGTGTAAATATATACTTTTTGTTAATTTTTAACTTCCTATAGAGTACAGAGTTATCGCAAAAAAATCTAAAATGAAAATTTTTATATATCTTTACGTTTGAAAAGTTTCTGAACATTTTGGCATACCTTAGAAAATTATGGATGTATGTGTGTGTGTGCGTGTGCGGATACAAATTTTTGTCGACGATTTCGGGAATACGAATCAACCGATTTGAATAATTTTTAGGAGACGTGTTGATTAGTTTTTGGTGTACGGGGCAAAAAGTGCTAAAAACGGTAACTCAGTTTTTAAGATCTGATTTTAATAAATCAAAAAACATTTTACTTGTATTGACAAGATGAAGAACTGATTAAATTTTTGAGAAGGCAAGTCTAGCGATTATGGATTCTCAATAAAAATTAGTTAAAAAATGTCATTTGGCGGTCAA
This sequence comes from Ctenocephalides felis, assembly GCF_003426905.1. Classification (NCBI taxonomy): domain Eukaryota; kingdom Metazoa; phylum Arthropoda; class Insecta; order Siphonaptera; family Pulicidae; genus Ctenocephalides; species Ctenocephalides felis. The sequence goes on along the minus strand of NW_020537646.1, from coordinate 11,939,748 downwards.
AAATGTTTATTGGACATATGTACATCAAATTATCTGATATTTTATAGAGATTTTAATACATGATGTGTACTCATTTTGGGCAATTTTTTTTGGGTTCCGTCCCAAGATTTTTAGTTACGGTATGGGAAGTTCCAGCAATTTGCTCTAAGGCACGATGCCATGCACTGCACTAGTCTCTCAAATAATGAACTTATTCAAGATCATAGCAAATGACAACGTTAAATTAAATATGGCATAGTAATTCATTCGCTTATTATATAGTATGTATTATTAATAATTGCATAAAAAATCAATTTAATATCAAACAAAATAATTCACATACGATAATTCAATTTTATTCGACTATAAATATGCCAATATCAATTTTATGTCCCGACTAAAACATTTAACGACTTGTACAATTATTACCTGCTCCATATATTCCAGGGGATATAATGAAATATTTTAATTATTTCAAACTATTAATCAAATTATAACAATCATAGCATTTTTAAAGCATCAAATCTCTCTGGTGACATAAAATCTGTTTCATGTTCCATTTGATTATGATATTTACAACCGTACTTGTAATATTGCATTAATTAAATAGCCACGTATATTAAATTACAGAGGTATACATTTACCTACATGGGATAAATGATACGCGGTAATATACAACTCAATCATATAAACAGAAATAATGATGATGTCATCAAACGTATCAGATATATTAGTTTACAATACTAAATTGTATGTATCTGGGTATATTAAGGGTGGATATCACGTATCAAATTTAAATTATACACCCTGCTTCGATTAATATTAATATCGCGAAACAAACATTATTCCGCTTGACTTAATTTAACGATGTCGATAATATATGACGATGGGTTTAAATCATTTATTGGGATTGGATTGTTGATTAAATAGTCGACCAAATTAGTTATTCATAATTGGCAACGATTTTTATGTTCTATCATTTTTTGAAACCGATTTTGACAAGACGCTATTCGACACAGTTCCGAAAATGTTTTTTTCTCCTGTTATAAATGGCCTAGGTATTAACCTTTACATTTACTCTACCTTTACCTAAAAAATACAAAAAATAAGTAGAGTAAAGGTAAAGGCAGAGCACCAAACATGGGTAGAGTAAAGGTAAAGGTAAAGGTAAAGCACCAAAAAATAGATAGAGTAAAGGTATAGGTAAAGCACCAAAAATAGGTATAATAAAGGTAAAGGTAGAGCAGTAAATATAGGTAGAGCAAATGTAAAGGTAAAGCACTAAATATAAATAAAAACAATTAAAAAAATAGGTAGATAAATATAAAAAAAGTTTACCTTTACCTTTACTCTACCCATGTTTGGTGCTCTACCTTTATCTTTACCTTTATTTGGTGCTTTACCTTTACTTTTTACTCTACCTATATCTGGTTATATTATTTATACTTGGATAAATTTTAAATTTACCAGATACTAAAAACAAATCATAAGCTAAATCATTCGAATATTAGCAAATTTGTGTTGAAAACTGATTTTTTTCAGCGAATCATAAATATTAATTTGAAATAGTTTCATAAAAAATATTTATTTTAAATTCATATTTATATAAAAGTTAATTAAAAAATATTACAAAAATTAAAAATCGTAATATAAAAGCTAAATTAAAAAAAACTTGCTTTGTTTTATAATTATGCCACCTTTACTATGTAGTTTGATAAAAACTTTTACTTTACTCAAACTTTACTACAGGCAAACCACACTAATTTACTTGATATTTATAAAGCACCAGCAAACCCGACAAACTTCGTTTCGCCACCAGATGGTTTCGTGAGAAAGATGAAGAAATTTTTTGTTTGTTTTATATTTGAAAAAGAAAAATTTGATTTTATTACACAACAGTAATGAATTTATTTCGATTAAAAAAATGAAGGTTTTTTAGTTGAACTTCTCTAAGAAAATGAATGTGAATTCGCAAATTATCCGTCTCATTGAAGTGCTCCTTGGTAAACCGCATTTTTCGTTTTTTGGTCTGACGTTAACACAAACAAAGCGGATGGTTTCCCAACCCGTGAACAGGCAACGTATAATTGCCCATGTGAAAAACAATGATTTTCTAAATAATCTATTTGAGATTTATCCCGCAAACACTAAGCGATTGGCCTTGCGACTTGTTAATCGTCATTGCGAACGCAAGGCTAACTGGAAATTGCAATCGTTTGAAGTTAAACGGAGGACCAGTCGGAATCGTTGGTATGTCACCAAATCTCCAGCAATTTTTGATTGAATGGTGCGTGTACATAATTATTCTTTGCGGCAAGAATTGGTCGTTGACTTAACCAAGCATAATTCTGATAATTCTCACTAATGTCATTACTCGAATTTTTAATTACGGTGCGTGAAGTTCCAGCAATTTGCATTAAGGTACGATGCCATTCACCACAAATTTTCTTAGAGACCTTTCCAACGAATGCAAAATTGTCGAAATCGGTTCGTGCGTTCTGCAGTTATATCGTCAGGAAGGAAAATCCGACTTCTTTTTATATATATGTAGATTATAAAAAATATTTGATTTAAAAAGAGTAAACAAGTAGTTTATCTTAGACAAAGTATGTGGTTTCTCGGCCCTTCGGTCGACCACCACTGCTCTAGACAATTTTTCCAGGCCTAATATTTGCGTTCATATCGAACATGGTTTCGCGTGCTCGCTAGACGGCTCTCATTCGCAATAATTACAGAGAAATTAGTTTTGTAGTACCTGTACCATGCTATGATTTTGCATGAATCAAATATTACGCAAATTATGAACAAACATTATATAGCAGGCATCCGGCTTCGAACAGAAAAGCAATTCCGTCGTATCAGATGTGGAAAATTGTACAGGTGGCTTTTGTAAACAATATAACCGATATCAAATAAGGAATGTACACTAAAATCTTCATTTCGATGTCAAATATGAAGCTTAATTATGAGATAGCAGACTCAACGAAGATTTTCAAGGAATGTGAAATTGATACAGATAAATACAGAAAAGATAATATTCCTGAGTAGTAAAAACTATAGTTTCCTTTTTTATTTTAAAGTATCTAAACAAAGCCTTTGAAAGTGTATTGTTCCAACATTATTCGTTTGATATAAATTTATTATCCCTTGAATTTAATAATTTATGTACATATTTAAAATATATATTTATAGGTAAAAAACATTCAGAACGAATTATTCAGTCGAATTAACTTCAAAGAAAAACTGCTGTTCTGTTTTATCCAGTAATAACTTGTCAGAAACACTTATATATTGCAAACCCCAAAAGAAATTATAATTTGAGTCGATCAACCCTAAGATGAAATTTCTTTGGCAAAATATATAAAAGGTTTCAGTACTTTTATGTTGTATTTTAAGAATGAGCACCTTGTTAATAAAATTTGGGTGAAAAATTGGTAAAAAAATATAAAAAATAATATGTAGAAATTAGCTTGTTTCTGACAAATTAGTTTAAAATTCATGCCACTTTAGCTTGTGAAACGTTAATTAAAATATTGTTTTATTTGATTTTATTTAGTTTGATGTCATAATAATAGCAGAATTCATGTGTAAGAAATTTTGTATAAAATTTATTATATTATGAATGTTCTTTGTACCTTCTGAATCGCATCCACTGTTTATGCTAAATATCACTTTTATACAAACTGTATAAATGTCCACATTTTTTAAATTTTATTCTAAATTTTTTTATTATAAAGAGTCAAAGATATATTATAAAGAGGTAGCATTGAACAAGTGAAGTATTGTTTTCAGTATACTGTAATTGTGTAATTTACTTTTTAAACCAGAAATATCAATAAAAGCTTATAAATATATTATTTAATGTTTTTTCATAAATTTATATTCTACTTGTTGAGAAGTCTATACAATTGCTAAAAAAATTCTTTTTGCAAAAAATAAGCAGTGTGAGTTACCAATATAACATATTTAATTCATAGAACATGAGTTAAGTCCCGATTAATCCTTTTGCAACACGAGCATTTGTTTGCAGAAGTGCCGCTGCTGTATAAGCCAACGTGCCGCCCAAGTAGATTACACATTTTTTTTCAATTTTTCAATCATTATCAATAAAACTGCATTTAAAAATGAAAATTTACACTATTAACAAACTCATAACCACAATAATAATTTAGAAGAATTCTGAATAAGTTCACTCACAACTTTGACGCACTCTGATCACTTGCAAAAGTGATAAATATTGAAGCAAAATTTAACAAATTTTTTGTCGTTTATAGGTGACACTCGTACATATAGGTCGTCAAGCTATATAGTAACTAATAGTATACGATAGTGTATCAACATTAAAACTACTTAAAACAAAATGCATACTACAAAATATATAACAAATTAGCACTGGCATAAAGTGCTGTAACTGGTGTCTAATTTAAATACTACTAATTAGGTGTAAAAAGTAAACACTTTGAAGAACTGTAAACGACCTGCCATTTATTTTATATAAGGGACGCATTAAGCCCTAAACCTACCAAAACTCTACTAATCCACAGTACGGCTCCTGGAAAAAAGTTATGTCCCGCGACTTCACTTTTTCTTCGGCTAGTTCTCTCCCGGATCGAGGGAAGGTCGGGGTGTTATTTATGTTCGCATAAAACTTAATTGTAGAACTTTTAATGTACTCTTGAATTGTGGAAAATACCGAGCTCATGCTCCTTTAATTGATTGCGTGTGGAATTCTACAGGGCATCAAGAGCTCTTCTTTCCACTTTGTTATTAGATTTAGCTTAATATCGCTCTCTTTTACCAAGCTAATTTCACAAGCCATAGAACTTCCACCGTTTAACGGGGAAATACATCATAACGTATATTTTATTGTCCAATTCATATTTTAAACGGAGATTTAAGGTTTCTTTTGATATTTTTATGAGACATTTGAATAAATTGAAAAACTATGCTATTATTCCTGAAATGAGTTCGTAATGAAAATATTTTGCAAATTATATATTTTTTACAATTTTGTATATTACCCAAAACTATCAAATTCCATTACAACCTAATTTAATTCTGATCCTCGCCTGTCACAAATTCCATATCCGATCATGTAGAAATTTACAGCCATATATCATTATGCAGTCAGTTTCTGTATAGGAATCGTTCATTACTAACAGGGATAGAATGTAGAACGAGCCAGTAGGAAATTTTAAATGCAAATTTCTTGTAAAATAAAAGGATTTCACTGCATTCATTCCCCGCGCGATGCGGAATGCATAATGAAACTGAATAACATAATATTACTTCGTAAAAGTTTTCCCTAATAGTCGGCAATAGTTTTATACTTTTGATGGCCGGGGAAGGTCGGAAATAAATAGGTTCGGGATTGGTTGAACAAATTTGAGGCTTGGACATAGAATAAATTGAAGATCTTGCATTTCAATAAATGAACTTGAAATCGACATTTATTAACTTATCGTAGGGTATGCTACAGTAATCGCAAACAAAACGAAAATTAAAATTATCTTAACATTTTGGCATACCTTAGAAAAAGCAGTAGTGAAAATTATTTATTTATAATGCATTTAATTAAAATATTTCTTATTAACTTCCCGTAGGGTAAGTTATTGTAATGGGCCGAAAATCGGAATTGAAAATTCTTACATTTCTCGACGTTTTGAAGGTTTCTGAACATTTTGGCATACCTCAGAAAAAATGGATGTGTGTGTGTGTGTATGTATGTATGGATACAAATTCCCAGTCACGTTTTCGGGCTCACGGATCAACCGATTTGAATGGTTTAAAAAACATTCGATTCCTATCGATAGGGAAAAGAGCTGATTAGTTTTTGGCAAAGGCAGGTCCAGCCGTTTCGGGGATACGGAGCAAAGAGTGCAGAAAATAAAAATCGACTTTTTGAGAGAACGGAGTGTCCGATTTGAATGATCTAAAAAACATTCAATTAGTAATGATTGGGAGAAGTGTTTATTAGTTTTTCGCAAAGGTAGGCCCAGCCATTTCGAAGATACGGAGCTAAATATGTAAAAAATGGCAGTTTTAGAGAGAACTAAGCGTCCGATTTGAATGATTCAAAGAACTTTCTGCTTGTCTTAACAAAATAATTGATTTTGAAAAAAAAAATTTTGTTTCAATTTTTTTTTTTAATTTTGTATATAGAAAATAATTCAGATTTTATTTTTAATTCTGACTATAGTTCAATAGACTTTACACAAATAATTTCAACTTAGCAATTCAGTTTATATAATACTTATAAATATTATACAATGTTACAATATTTATAATAATGTATTTGAAAACATTCAGCATTCCTCGAACATTTCGTTACGGTACGGGAAGTTCCAGCAATTAAGGAACGATGCCACCCACCCCACTAGTTTTTGTTTTCAATTGTAAGATGAATTTTGATAGATTTTTGCCAGTTTTTTAATGTATCTTTTATTTTGCAGTGTAAACACTAATTTCACTGTATTGTCTGTATTTGCATGTCTGTATTTACATATATGTCATTATATTCTGAAACATAGTAAGACAACCCGACAAAATCGCACGTATTAAATTTGCCAAAATAATTATATATTTTAGGTGCTATATTTTTATTGTTTAAACCATAAGATAAACATCCGCTCATACTATCTAGTTAGTGATTTATCTTACGCACCAAATTTAATAAAAATTCTATCGCAGCATATCATTTTACTCCTCCAATAAAATCAGAGATATTCCATCCGAATATCGGAAATGTCAATTTATATTGCCGACTAGTAGTAAGATTTTCATCATCCGTACATTTTATGAATTCATAAATGTTAACTTTTATTTCGTTCCCGTTTCCCGTCGATATTGGGTTCGCAATTCACGTTTTACTCTTATTGCAGCAACGCGCACCTACCTATCTACCTGCCTACCCACCTCCGCTCATTGCATATTTGCCGTTTGGGGGTTTTCGAGCAGGTTAAAGATAACTATTTCGAACTTGCGGCATCAACATGTAAACGCTCGTACGTTTCAGGAATTTCGGTATTTGTACAGAAAGCAATAGCGAACGATGGAAGTGTTTACATGGTTGTAATATACATAAGTAGAACAATATATATATATGTGACGATTTGATGTAATAATTTGCATTTTATATGGTGGGAATTCCTAGAAGTGTCTAAATGCTTTAGGTAGCTAAATTATTTGATGGCAAAGGAAAATTTATCAGTTATCACCCGATTATCGGACTTCTAATACATATACAAAATATGTACTATCAGCAATTTCTAAATTATAAAGCGTACGATGCTCAATGACTAGATTAAAAAAAAACCCATAGTAGAATTTTCTATAATCAGCTAATTCTTCAAAAAAAAATGTGTGTCCCATACATTAATAAACCATACATCGAAACGCCGTGGAAATAGAAGAAAATGTTAGGTATATGATCCCCGGTATGATATCCCCGGATTTCGCATATTTTTGAAAGTTTTAACCCGGAAGATTTTTTTTTTATTTTTTTTTATTTTTTCATAATACGTATATAAAAACACAACCCTAATTTTATACTCTCTTACTACAAACCCCTATTTTGTAAGAATTGTTATAATAATTACATTTTTCATCTCGAATTCTGTCAGTGAACCTTTTTGACTGAATTTCGATGGAGATTTTTTGAGTTTTGATAAAGCTGCAGTTTACATAAAAAATATTTTTTTCAAGGGCTATCTAGCCTTTTAACACTTATTTTTTAATGTATTGTATCAATTTTCATAATTTTATATTTTAAATGCAATTTTGAAAAATAAATGCATGCAACCCTGAAATCTCATATTCCTACCACATTTCCCAATTTCATAAATCATTTTTGATATCATTGCATTACGAGCCTACAAAAATACTTAAATTGATTTATTTACTAATTGACCATTTCTAATTAATGATGTGTTTAATATTATTTCATTATAATACATATTGGTTAAAAATTGGTACAAAATTCCATGAACTTGGTTCGCTTTTTTTTTATTGTATTTGTCTTACTAACATTAAATAAAAAATACTACTAAATTCATGTCTTTTTGTCATAGAAATATTATCCTTATATTTTTTTAATTTGCTCTACTGTTTACTACACATCAAGTTGTATTACTCGATAATATTTATTTAACTCTCAACAATAAATAGATTATAAATTCATTACAAATTGTATAGTTGTATAGTTGAACAAAATGTATACAATGTGTGGTCCAAAAGTATTCAAAATTATTATTATTGTATTAAAATAGCAGTTAAATTCACAATTTATGCTATTTTATTTCAGGATAAATTTATTATGCTGCATGTTTAAACAAAGACATGACATTTGAACCATGTACTTCTAACAATAATATAATTCAACCCCATTACACAAATATGAAAATATTCAACGTGATATAAATCCATGTTAAATTAAAATACACCATGTCCTCACATACCTAATTTAGTTCAAATAATGTTTTACCACTAATGTGCAATCTCATGTGTCGCATAATAAATCATCTCGTGATGCAAATACAAACAACTGGCATTGTATTACACAGTTTATATATTGTATTCATTTATTATATGTGTTTTAATGCCTCTGGTGACTGCAAATTTTGGATACAGAACTATGCGACCATAATTAATTAACACGAATAATAAGCAATGCGAATTAAAAATTCATATTTGCGGTTGTGGGTGTGCTTGATTTTCATTCGTGTTTTGTATTAAATATACATATAAAAAGGTCTTTTAATTTTACAGTTTGGTGCTGGAAAGTAATCAAATATATAACATTATTTGTTCAATTTTGTTGCCTGTTTATTTTTCGTGTTTTTCTACATATCCAACCTTCAAAATATAAGATTTTTTTAAAACTAACTCAGATATTTTACTAAATATAAATTGATGATATTATGGGTCCGATTCTGCCTTAAAATACACCAATGTTATGGCAAGGTTATGTTATGTGGCAGTTTTCATATAAAGTGGTACTTCACCAATATTTATTGGCAAGGTTTTGCGAACGTTTTTAATATAAATAATAACCATCTTGTCAATCCTTTGAATTTGTATGTCTCCACTATGTGTTAATATACTCGTAAAATCATATATAGTCAATAAACACCTAAAATCTAATTTCTAGAAACGTAATAACACAACTTTCGTAATTCCATTTTGATTGCATACAAATAATTTCAGTGTTATGAATGTTTTGCAAAGTAACTTAATGAGAGTCATTAACGACTGGATAAAGTTTTTCATGTATTATGTGTTACATATAATGTTTATATGCTTAATAAGCATTGCTTATGGCTCCTAAAATTAACAAATGAATGTGATAGAAGGAAAAGTTTTCATAGTTGATACTACTTCCTCATTCCTGAAATATAAATAACCCAAGAAATAGAATTATTTCTACTTGCATTCCGTACTTTTTAATGAAAATGTTCATATATCTTTACGTTTCAAAGGTTTCTGAATATTTTGGCACACCTTAGGAAAATGAATGTTTGTGTGTATATGTGTGTATGTGTGTGTGTGTGTGCGGATACAAAATTTTGTCGACGATTTCGGGAACACCGATCAATCGATTTTAATAATTTAAAAAACATTTTACTTTACGACAAGATGAAGAACTGATTAAATTTTTGGGAAGGCAGGTTTAGCGGTTATGGACTCTCGATAAAAATAAGTTAAAAAAATGTCATTTGTCGGTCAAAAATGTTTATTGGACATATGTACATCAAATTATCAGATATTTTATAGAGATTTTAATAATGTTTTCACGTTTTGTGTAAATTTTTTTGGGTTTTGAACCATGATTTTTAATTACGGTACGGGAAGTTCCAGCAATTTGCCTCAAGACACGATGCCATGCACTCCACTAGTTATTTTAAATGTTTAATTATTATATAGGATTTTCAATATTTAGTTTGACCTGGTGATTTTGGTGATGCTTCAGTTCTTTCAAATAGATTGAAGGTTTACCGAAATGTTTGACTTATAATTTTTCGCGAATGATTATTTTTTGGCATTTAGTTTTAGGAAGTAATTCTTCTTCCACCATATTTGTTGTGAGTCAAAATATGTGATGCGGAATTCATTTCCCATTATATATCGCAAGACATTCCATCAAGCCAAAAAAGTTTCAACAAGAGTTCTGAGTTACACTCCAGTAACTTCATTATTGGGGATAAACTCGATCGAACAAAGTCAAGAAATTAATTGTTTTGGCTGTTTCGGAAAAGTTCAGTATAAAATTCTGAGATGGATATAATTATATATAACAAGCAAAACATCCGCTATTTATTTTGTTTGAAAAATATATTTTTCCGTAGCAAACGTGAAACCTTATAAATAAAGCAAAAAGTGTATAGACGGTCGAAACAATAAATTTTAATCCGCGTTTCTAGAGTGCTTTTCTGTATACAAATGCTACAAATTGTTATGTACTACTCAACTGCAATTAGCATGTTTGTTATACTGCTTTTAAAGATTGATTTATTCATTATTTTGCTCGCTTTAAATACAAATAAATTGTAAAAACTACTATCTCATTTAAATTGTTATTTATCAAAGAGGACCTAATTAGTGAAAGCAACTTAAAACAATGAATTTATAATCATGACAATTTTTCAAAAAGTAAATTGAACAACAAATTAAGCAAGTTTAAGTTTTTTCTACTTTTCCAATTAATATCCAGAACTTATTCATAAAATCTTAAATACTGTACAAAGTTGTATAAATGGTTTTGTGCAAATATGAGACGTTTAAATTTTTACTACTCTCACATATACGAAAACAAAATATATTTATTTCACTGATAATAATTTCTTTAAGTTCTTCATGAACAATATGTGAGTTATGTTATTTTCAATCAATTTATACAGAAGCGAATCAATTTGTTAGTTCATTTTTATTGTGATGCAGAATGACAAGAATGCTATAGCATCCAAATTTTAATATCAATTAATGTGAATACAATTCTGTATAACCTCACGCGTTTGTAATCACTATACCTATCTAGATAACTAACCGATTAGGTATTTTCGTATAATTTCCTATAGTCACAAATTAGCTTGGGCAAACAAAATGTGTGAAATGAATGCTCAATACCTGGCGTGGATGCTATAGAATTCGTTGTATATAATGAATAAAATATGATAATCTGACTACCCCAATAAACAATAATAAATCAAATATTAGATATATCAATAAATTAAAAAAAAACTGGCATTTTTTTACCTTGCTCAAATTGTCATTGCCCGCGAAGATGTTAACTTTGCACTACATCAAGTAACAGGCAACCGGATCTGTCTAAATATCTATTCCTTTTTTTTTAATAAGTTACCAATTATTGCACAAAAGTCTCCATCCCTAATATGTAAGTAACATTATTTTCTCCTAGTAGTACTTACCAAAGTGTCTCTAAATTTTGTTTTTGTCTCAAGTGCAGTTACATAAGTTTTCGGTCCATCTGTCGCTATCATCCAAATCGCACATTAAGCGTCGAAATCCGCTCACGACTCCGATATTGCATTAGAGAAGAGTAATGCCGGAAAATTAGTCGCATTGCACAGGTTAATTATGGAGCTTTCTCAAAAACTAATCGACCTGAGTTCCCATGCAATTACCGATTGATAAATCAATTGTGTTCGATACGGATTGCGAAAGCGAATCGATACAAATACAAGTTTAAAGTAAACTCTTAAGCCTGAATTACATTGATTCATTCCAAACACATTGAAAAAACATTGATTAGAGGATCAATTGAAGATATTGTATGTTTTAAATACTGTTTTGAATTTTTGATCCTGTTTTGAATTTTGGATCTGGTTCTAAATTTTGGAACTTGTTCTAATTTTTAGATATTGTTCTAAATAATAGATACCGGTCTAAATTATAGATAGTGGTCTAAATTTTAGATGTTGGTCTGAATTTTGGATGCTGGTCTAAGTTTTGAATGTTGGTCTAAGTTTTGGATATTGGACTGAACTAGAGATATTGATCTAAATTTTAAAAATTTATCTTAATTTTAGATCAAGATCTGAAATTTAGACAAAGATCACAAAATCAAAATTAGATATAAAATTTAGAACCAGGTAATTTTGGTCTAAATTTTAGATTTAGTTCCAAATTTTAGATTTAGTTCCAAATTTTAGATTTAGTTCCAAATTTTAGATTTAGTTCCAAATTTTAGATTTAGTTCCAAATTTTAGAACTGGTATCAAAATTTAGATTCCGTTCTGAATTTTAGATCTTGTTCTAAATTCTAAATATTGTTCTAAATTTTAGATATTGTCCTCAATTTTGGATCTTGTTCTGAAATTTAGATCTGGTACTAAATTTGAGACCTTGCTCTAAATTTTAGATCTATGCTCAATTTTAGATCTGTGCTCAATTTTAGATCTTGGTCTAAATTTTAGCTCTTGATCTAAATTTTAGATCTGGTTCTAAAGTTTTAGATCTTGGTCTAAATTTTATATTTTGTTTTAAATTTTGGATCTTGTTCTAAATTTTATTTCTTGTTCTAAATTTTAAATCTGATTCTGAAGTTTAGATATTAGTCTAAAGTTTTAGATCTTGGTCCAAATTTTATATCTTGTTTTAAATTTTGGATCTTGTTCTAAAGTTTGGATTTTGTTCTAAATTTTGGATCTTGTTCTAAATTTTGGGTCTTGTTCTAAATTTTGGATCTGATTCTGAAGTTTAGATATTGGTCTCAATTTTAGATCTTGGTCTAAATTTAGATCTGGTTATAAATTTTGGATTTGGTTATAATTTTTAAATATGGTTCTAAATTTTAGATATAGTTAATTTTTAATGACAAATTGCTGGACCTTTCCATACCATAAGCCTTCGAGAAATAAAAATATTAAATTTACTTATTACTATTAAATATGTTACTTATTACATAGCAGAATGAAATTTTGAGTATGGGGGTTTTGGATAATATCATCATAACAATTTGTTTAAACTAAATGTTCTAAATGTTTAATAGCTCAAGTTTATATAGAAATCCACTCCATATTTTTTACATTAACACAAATTTCTTTACCATGATTATAATATGAAAAGCAAATCCTAAATATTAATTCTTTAGCTTCGCTATGAATATGTACTATGTTTTTCTCTCTGTGCAATTTCCTAGAGGAATATCGCAGTTTTATACTTTTTTGGCAATGCCGCCAAAAACTGAATTGAATTCTGTAGTTATTGGATTCAGTAAAGCCTATGATCGTGAGCTATCGTGGTATAGATTTTCACTTCGGTGATTGAACTAAAACCATAAATTGTGGGGAATTGATTCATCTATTACCATATATGAAAAATCTATATTTAAATATAGAATATAAGTTGCAAATTCTATTTCAGTAGTCCATTTACATCCAATATGCATAAACTTAAATTGTCATGTCAGTCAGGTAGATCTGACACTAAGAAGTTCTACATGACCCATGAGACATAAGCAATTTAGTAGAAGAAGAAAAAAAATTGTGATGTAGGGATATGTCAGTCATATATGTGTGGGAACCATCTAAATACGAGGTTGGACAACTGATGGCGCCACAAGTTTATGCCTCAACTGCAATTGTCACCGCTTGTGGGACCCGCCTACGTTGCACCAGATGTCACCACAATAAATCCTATAAACATCCCCACTCCTTGGCGCTCAGAGTATTTAACGCATAGCGCAACACTGAGAAATTCTCTTTCACCTCAGCCATCAAGGAGTCAACAAGTACTGACTTGGGACCACGGACAAGTAACCAACCGGAAGAAGCAATATTAAGTTCTAATTTCAATGTAAATATTAGATATATAATAAATAATATTATATTTAATATTTGAATTATTTGAGTGGAATATATGTGGACGATACCCACATAATTGGTGACCCCGACGTGATATTCTGATCTGAAGATGGAAAAATCAGGTAAGAATTCTGATAAAACGCCTTCCAAGACACCGAAGGGTTCGGCATCTGAACCTGTCTCAAATCATGTATCCACAAGCGACACAATTAACCGGGTTGCAGTAAAAATACCACCGTTCTGGAACAATAGCCCGGACCTATGGTTTGCGCAAGTCGAAGCGCAGTTCGAAATTGCTTCAATAACAAACGAAAACACAAAATTTTTTTATGTAGTCGCCCACCTGGAAGAAAAGCACGCACGCGAAGTGGAGGACGTGATTCGTGAGCCACCAGCAGAGAATCCCTATTCTTATTTAAAAGAAGTCCTCGTAAGCAGGCTATGTGCATCAGAAGAGACTAGGATCAAGCAGCTACTTTCTGAGGAAGAATTAGGGGATCGCAGTCCATCACAATTTTTGCGACATCTTCGCTCCTTGGCCGGTCACACAAAAATAGGTGAAACAATATTCAAATCTTTATGGATACAACGGCTGCCTGCATTCGTTCGCGGCATTTTACAAATCCAAAGTGACCTACCTTTAGATAAATTGGCAATCACAGCGGACAAAATTCTAGAAGCTCAACCGTTGGTCCCGCATGTAGACTCAACAAAGCAGACGCACCACAATCAATCTACCGACATCCACTACAAAAACATCCTGGAGGAATTAACAAAACAGGTACAAAATTTGCAAGAACAAATTCGACGTTTAGGTAGATCAAGATCGAGAAGCAGCGAACGACAAGAAACCACGAAATGCTGGTATCATCAGCAATTTGGAAAAAAGGCGAAAAAATGTCAAAAACCATGTACGTGGAAAACATATAGCAGAATACGCAGCACAAAAAACGAGGAAACCGATCAGTAGTGGCGACAACTGATCATCAATCCGCTAAAGGTCGCCTTTTTGTTTTTGATAATAACAATAACATTAAATTTCTTGTAGATACCGGTTCAGACGTTTCATGCTACCCCAGGAGAGCCTTCAGTAAATGCAACAAATCAGAGTATGAACTACAAGCTGCCAATGGTACCCCAATTCGAACGTACGGACCAAAGAATTTGCGTCTTAATCTCGGGCTGCGGAGACTATTTGACTGGAAATTCATTATCGCAGACGTGGACACACCAATAATAGGTTCGGATTTCTTAGCATTTTTTGGGCTTCTACCAGACTGCCGAAATAAACGCCTAGTCGATGGAAGAACCGGGTTACACACCGCGTGTGTAACTCATACATCACACCAAGAAAGCGTTAAAACACTCATACACAAGGATCCGACAATTCAGAAACTACTATCAGAATTTCCAAATCTAATCAAACCACCTGGCACGCTGCGTAAACCACTCCACAGCACAAGACATTCTATTATTACAACGCCAGGCCCACCTGCAACATGCCGCCCACGTCGTCTAGCACCAGACCGATACCAGATTGCCAAGGATGAATTCGAATCAATGCTGCAAGAAGGCACAGCACGTCGATCAAAAAGTTCTTGGTCTTCCCCATTACATTTGGTTAAAAAGAAAGATGGAGGGTGGCGACCGTGCGGCGACTATCGCGCACTTAATGCGAGGACAGTACCAGATAGATATCCAGTCCGTCACATTCACGACTTCTCAACAAATCTCCAGGGATGTAATACATTTTCTGTTATAGATTTAGTGAAGGCATACACGCAAATCCCGGTAGAAGAAAAGGACGTACCAAAGACAGCAATATCAACGCCTTTTGGCTTGTTTGAGTTTCCATTTATGTCTTTCGGTCTCAGAAACGCTGGACAGACCTTTCAGCGCTTCATAGACGAAGTGTTGATAGGATTAAATTTTTGTTTTGCTTACATAGATGATATTTTAGTTTTTTCCAGAAATGAACAAGAGCATCGAGTGCATTTACGAGCAATATTTGAACGCCTTCACCACCATGGAATTGTAATAAACCAGACAAAAAGTACCTTCTGTGTCCCGCAAATTCAGTTTTTGGGATACGAAATTTCAGCAACAGGAACCAAGCCACCATCTGAACGTATCGAAAATCTGAAGAATTTTCCTCGTCCAGAAACAGCAAAGTCCCTCAGACGATTTTTAGGTATGCTCAATTATTATCGCCGTTTTATACCTAACGCAGCTTCGAACCAAGCAATACTACACGATGCAATATCATCTATCAAAGGCAATAAATCTATCTCCTGGACTCCAGAACTGGAAAAAGCATTTCAATCCTGCAAAGACAAACTTGCGGAAGCAACGCTACTCCAACATCCAATTCATGGTGCTCAATTAGGATTATTTACAGATGCTTCCCAGCAGGCAGTAGGCGCCTGTTTGCAACAATTGGTTGAAAACAAATGGCAACCCCTAGCATACTTCTCTAAAAAGTTGACTCCACGTCAATCGACATGGCCAGCTTATTACAGAGAATTGCTAGCGGTATATCTTGCTGTGCAGCACTTCAGGCACATCCTTGAAGCACATCAATGCACAATATAACGCCATGAAAAACTACCGCCAGTTCAATTAAACCATTTAAACTTTATTTCACAGTTTACAACAGACATAAAATACATCAGAGGCCAGGAAAATATTATAGCTGATACACTGTCACGCGTCGAAGCCATTACAAAAGACAATTTACTTAATTTTGAAATCCTAGCACAGCACCAGAAGGACGATGAGGAACTTAAACGCCTTTTAATGCAAGACACAAAACTACAATTAGAAGAAATTCCTGTACCAGGCACAAACATTAAGTTGTTTTGCGACACGGCGAAGGCTCAGCCACGACCTTATATCCCGGCACCATTGCGGAGACAAATATTTAACTCATTACATGGTTTGAGTCACCCTGGGATACGAGCAACTTCGCGTCTCATTACTGCACGGTACGTATGGCCATCTATACAGAAAAACTGCCACGATTGGGCTAGAGCTTGTCAGGATTGTCAAAAGTCCAAAATAACACGGCACGTACATGCACCTCATGGAACATTTCCCTTGCCAACAGCAAGATTTGCACATGTACACATCGATATAATTGGTCCTTTACCTCCTGTTAACTCTTATAAATATTGTTTGACAGTCATCGATAGATTTACCAAATGGCCAGAAGTATACCCACTACAAGGAATATCTGCAGAAGAAGTAGCGGTTGGATTTTTATCATGCTGGATATCCCGTTTCGGAGCTCCAGTCAAAATAACGACGGATCGAGGTACTCAATTTGAATCTGAATTATTTAGATCATTAAATAAATTGACAGGTACCATTAGGATCAGGACTTGCAGCTATCATCCATGCTCCAACGGACTAATAGAACGCTTCCATCGACAACTCAAGGCTGCGATAATGTGTTACAAAGACAACACATGGTTGGAAGCACTTCCGCTAATTCTATTAGGCATTCGAAACGCTTACAAACCTGATATCAAGACATCAGCAGCTGAAATGGTGTATGGTGAACCACTCCGCCTTCCTGGAGAAATTTTTGAAATACACAGAAATCCTCAAAATTTAAGACATCCGGCTGATCTAATCTCGAGACTTCGACAACACGTAGCGCATCTTCAACCAAGTAAATCCAGTAATCACACAAACAATAAACCGTTTATTTTTCAGGACCTACAAACATGCACGCATATTTTCCTCCGCGACGATACTATCAGGAAGTCACTCCAACAACCATATCAAGGTCCATACGAAGTCCTTAAGAGAGATGACAAAACAGTAACCATACGAACACAGAAAGGCAGTACACGAGTGTCCATCGATCGCGTCAAACCAGCCTACATCATCGCAGATCCAGTAGACCAACCCATCCTCACCAAAGCAGAGAACAGTTATTTCACTCGATCAGGCCGAAAAGTTCATTTTCGCATACCATGACCTCCAGTCTCCGCGGGGGGCTCCTGTGGGAACCATCTAAATACGAGGTTGGACAACTGATGGCGCCACAAGTTTATGCCTCAACTGCAATTGTCACCGCTTGTGGGACCCGCCTACGTTGCACCAGATGTCACCACAATAAATCCTATAAACATCCCCACTCCTTGGCGCTCAGAGTATTTAACGCATAGCGCAACACTGAGAAATTCTCTTTCACCTCAGCCATCAAGGAGTCAACAAGTACTGACTTGGGACCACGGACAAGTAACCAACCGGAAGAAGCAATATTAAGTTCTAATTTCAATGTAAATATTAGATATATAATAAATAATATTATATTTAATATTTGAATTATTTGAGTGGAATATATGTGGACGATACCCACATATGCGTCATTTAAAAATAGTATTTTTCCTAATATTTGGCTTTTTTTGTCTATACATCAAGTTTTCTTCATACATTTTTAACTAAATTTTCTAATAAAGTTACCATGGCCCATGTAAAAAAAGTCTCATATTATGATGGCACCCTGTTGTTATTTTGATACAAGTTGTTTTTCCTAACATTTCAAATTTTATTCAACAACAGTATGCGATGATAATGAACCAAATGTCCATTACTTTGTTCTCGACCTTGGCAACACATATTTGATTTGGTATTGAATTTTCCAATTGAATAGCATCTACCTATGTCATTTCCTGCTGTTTTTGTCTGATAGTTTTGGTTCAATGTGTTTATGGAACGTTTTTTTTATTAAGACTTGAATGTTTGTCTGTTATTTTTTCTAAATAACGTATTGTTCGTGAGCTGGTCTATATATATCATTATCCTTAACGTGCGTGTCGACAAATGGTTTGTGCCCGATGAGACTTACTCCTATTAAAAATTTATTCATGGCATGTTTGATAATAGAGACATCATTAAAAAATTATCACTAGGTAGTTTGTATAGTTTTGTTTGAAACCAGTAATTTAAAGGCATCATAGTATATATTACAACTATATTTGTTTAGGTTAGCGTTAGGGATGAAATAACAAAGGAATTTTGCATATATGTTCAACAAAATTTTGGAGCAATTTTCATAAATTATTTCTGAACAAAATACTATTTTATTATTGAAAATGTTTTAACTTTTATGCAATAAATTAATCAATGACTTTTGAAATATTATTATTTCATTTCTATATGACAACTTTGGCAAATTTTTAACATTAACAATGTTTGTAAGTATCAAGTTTCATAAAATAAATCTTTCAAACATCTTAGCAATATTTCGGCAACATCAAAGCCCCAATAACTACTGTCAATGTATCACATTCATTAATTTTTATCGCCATATCTTTAAATCTCATCACAAAAGCAATCACTCAAAGAATTACCATTTCAATACTGTCGTCTTAACGTTCTCAAATAATTATATATGTAGAGTTTTGTCTCTCTGTATGTTGGGAGTACATGTGTTTCCGTTAGATGTGACTTAGGAATCAAAAGATCAAATTCATTAGAGAAGTATAAGCCGATTATGTTTAACTGGGTACATTTTACCCATTGTTCTGAACGTAAATCAGTTATTCTTTAGAAACACTCCGTATTGCTGTCACGCTTGTACAGTCCTAAGTATGAGTAACGTACTGACAAAATTAATCAGAGAGCTAAAGGTGATAATGATTCTTTATTTTGAAAGAAACAAATCTTATAAGTACTTGTTTATATGAAACTTGACAGACATTTTTATCATAGTTCACAATCTTCATGGCATTGAGCTTTTACACGGGAATGATTGCTACCCCTGGTAGAGGAGGTAGCGGATAGTTTAATGGGGCTAATTGTACACTTCTAAAAGTGAAGTTCGCTTAACAACATGTATAATAAATAACAAATAAATATATCTTTTTCACTTATAACTTAGTGACAAATCAGTGATGGTAATAAGAACTGCAACAAATACATAGTATACAAACAAATCAGTGTTTAATACAGTCCACAGCTTCAAGGGTTAAATTATAAACCAACAACCTGTATTTACAAAGGAGAGTTTAATAAATTCCATAATTACTTACCTATCAACTATAATATATTTTGAAGTAAAACTTTTTTAGGCGCGACTAGGGTGTAAATCCGTACAAATGCAACAGAAGTGCGTTACGGCAGATAAGATAAGAGTCGAATGCCAATGATTCGTCATTCGCTCTCGATGATATCATTTCTATACGGGTCGAATGTGATTAGTCGTCGCGTATGTGAATAGAGATCTGTCGTTGTATGCGTACCAGCATCAATCGGCATAGATAAATAAACATTTTAATGTTAAGTCGTTGTCGTTGATTTAATGAAAAATGCCTGAATCAGAAGAATATTTTACCCTATCTCCCGTAAACAATTATAATGAAAATAATAAAACAAATGCAACATTTGCGCCGTGTATCAAACATAAGTTTATTGAAATAATTTCTATATTATTCGTAGTGTCTATAAATTTTTGAAGTTATTGCAATGGAAAATATTTTTTAGGCAAAACAGATATTACAGCTGTTCAAAGAATGAGATTATATCGCCAGCAAAAAAGTAAAAAAAATACCATCGGCAAATGAATGTATGTTAATTTTAATTACATGAAGCTCTTCAAACACAATTAATACATGATGAGTGAAGTTGCAAAAACAATATTTGTCTAGGCGTTGTTTAACATAATCCAACAGTAGAATATATTAATCAGCAATTACTTCATTTATCTGATGAAGGTTCATTTCTAAATGCTAATTACAATGACAAACCGATCACGTCATATTCGAAGTATGATTTTAATAACATTATTGTTTTCAAATATTATACATATTTTTAATGCTATTATAAATATATAATTTATAACTTATCATTATATAAATGTGTATAATGGTTGACACTAATAAATATGTGCATCACGAGTGTTACCATATTACTAATGAACATTACTCATAATTGTTATATGATGTATTTATTTTTACTTAAATGCCATCTTGCACAGTAGCAAATAAGTTTTACTTCCATCGCGTGTGAACCTTACGCGCACTCTTTTTTTTATTTTTTTCGTATATTGTCTAATAATACAGTTATTTTGTCTTATACATCAGCTCTCCATCAATTCATTTCGTAAGGTCTTTGTGTCTGAAGCATAATGCGGAGAAAGTGTTATTAATTGTCAGATGGCATGACCGGGAGTAATAATAAGCGGTCGCATAATTTCATTACTGGCGGATTATAGAGCAACGAATAAGTGAATGCTTTTTGAATTTTCTACGTGCAGTTGTGTAATAAGCTTTGTAGCTCCCATTATCTAATTCAGAGTAGATCACGATTTTATGACAGCACGTTGAACAGGAATTATTTATTGGTAGTTTGCTTGATGGAGATATTATCTTTAATTTATGAATACTTTAATAGAATTGCATATCATGGATTGGATCTTTGCAGTTCAATAGCACGATGTACGTGATCGGGACAAATTGATTTGTTGTATATTATTATGGTGTTAAACATTGGTAGAAGATATAACCGTGTAAAAGGACTCAATTACTGTGTAAAAGGAATAAAATTTTGAAAATATTTAATTAAAATATTATGGATTTTTAACTACCTATACTTAATTCAGTATTTACAATATTGTGTGAAACAGTTGGAGTTTGCACTCAAAATACTTTGGACTAAATATATTGCATATAATTATTATATCACATTTTTCAAAATTTAAATTAATTTTGGAGATATAGCTGTTTGACCACTACAATCCTCAAAAATAGTGAGATAGACGTAAAAATTCAAATGTGACAAGAATTTTTCAAATATAAAGGCATAATCAATATGATATAGCAAATAACTAATTATATCTAGTCCTTTGGCGCATTTATCCACGAAAGGTATATTCTTTTCTAAGGTTAAGTGGTAACCTTTCTTCTGCAGGTACCACTTTCATTAGTAGATTAAAATAATACCTAAAATTTTCTAATATAAAAATTTGTTCTACGTTTAATTTATACTTTTCATATTATTTATCTTTTCAATTTTCTTTCCCCTGTATCACGTAACATTTATTTCCTTAACCCTTCTCCTGCAGGTACCACTTTAATTAGTCCATGAATCAGCATTTTAATAACACATTTTTTTAACTTTCAATTACATTAAATAAAATTTATGTAAATTATTTTCTAAGGCGGGTTGACTCTGCGAAGAAAGTAATTAAATTCTATTAACATTCAAGACGCGAAAGTAGATAACAGCAAGTAACTTTGTTCTGAGACGATTAGCACACAAGGCGAAACAAGGAGCTATATTTTAGTGACTACCAGTCTCTCTTTTAACCCATAAAACATTTACAACTTCATTTCGAATAAGACAGATCCTTGTAAAATACAAAGTTTCTATCAGTTGAATAGTATTATTGCATTTGAATATTGGAATGTAGGTGCGAGATGTTTCTATTTTCTCTACAATCTTGTACATGATAAAAGACACATAGCAAAAATTGATACGATTTAACTTCCCGTAGGGTAAGTTATTGCAATGGGCGAAAAATCGAAATTGAAAATTTTTACATTTCTCGACGTTCTGAAGGTTTCTGAACATTTTGGCATACCTCAGAAAAAATGGATGTGTGTGTGTGTGTATGTATATATGGATACAAATTTCCAGTCACGTTTTCGGGCGCACGGATCAACCGATTCAAATGGTTCAAAAAATATTCGATTCCTATCGATAGGGAAAAGAGCTAATTAGTTTTTGGCAAAGGCAGGCCCAGCCGTTTCGGGGATACGGAACAAAGAGTGCAAAAACTAGAACTCGAGTTTTTGAGTGAACGGAGCATCCGATTTGAATTATCTAAAAAACATTCAATTAGTAATTATTGGGAGAAGTGATTATTAGTTTTCGGCAATGGCAGGCCCTGCCATTTCGAAGATACATAGCTAAATGTGCAAAAAATGGCAGTTTTTGAGAGAACTAAGCGTCCAATTTAAATGATTCAAAGATTTTTCAGCTTGTTTTAACAAAATAATTGATTTTGAAAAAAAAATTATCATTTTCTTTTATAGTTTTTTTTTGTATATCGAAAATAATTCAGATTTTATTTTTAATTCTGACTAAAGTTCTAATATACTTTAAACAAATAATTTTAACTTTCAGTTTAAATAACTCTTATAAATATTAGACAATGTTACAATATTTATAATAATCTATTTGAAAACATTCTGTATTCCTCGAACATTTCGTTACGGTACGAGAAGTTCCAGCAATTTGCCTTAACGCACGATGTCATATATCGTACTAGTTGATTTCAGAAAGGGGATATCGATATTTCAGAAAGTTTAAGTCAGAAAGGGGATATCGTTGAAGAACTGATTATTGACTCATTTTTTTTAAAATGGCGGCGGCAGCGGCAAAACTTC
The DNA here is from genome assembly GCF_003426905.1 of Ctenocephalides felis. Classification (NCBI taxonomy): domain Eukaryota; kingdom Metazoa; phylum Arthropoda; class Insecta; order Siphonaptera; family Pulicidae; genus Ctenocephalides; species Ctenocephalides felis. The sequence continues at coordinate 11,916,548 of NW_020537646.1, read as the reverse complement.
GAGCTCGCAAAGTTGAAATTCGTAAAGATCAAAATCTATAAAATCACCATGTAAATGAATAATCTAACCCAAGACCTCTGATTCATGTCTAGTCATTCTGGCCACTTCCATACGAGCGTGCCTTTAAGTTTAGGACGACATATAACATAAAAAATTTATTTATTTGTTTTTAACCCTGTATATCCATTATACCAACGTCGTATATAGTGACATATGTAAGTAACTTATGTATCCCTTATATCAAAGATTTCCTACAGCTTCCATTTTCCCTGCTTTGTTTCGATATTTGCCGTTTGTGTGTAACTCTAAGATTTAATCATACAAGTACTGAGCACAAGTGATACAAGAATGGTCTTTGGAGATTTAGATTCAGAGCACATCTACGATTTCGAATCAATTATACGCGAACAGAGGAACACAAGTGTTTGCAAGTCTGGCACACAATTAATTGTAGGTGTCTCGGTGAGCGTAGCGTGCGAGAACACACTGACGGAAGAAAATAGACTACGAATTACGTTTATTACGTTCGGATTGCACTTGGAGCAATAAAGGATTATATAAAACTATTTGCAACTAGAGTTGTAGACATTTTGTAATTGTGTTAAAAATATATCAGTTCATATCACGTAAACTTCAAGTACTCCGAGTTTTATATTTAGTTTAGTAATAAAAGACAATAAATTTTTTTTTAGATATTTAATTTTTTTTCAATAGCAATCAGAATACAATTCTGACGAAATAATTTTATGAGCTATTTGGCTTATTTCATTCACTCACACACATACACACATACACACATACTTTTTGAGTTAAGAATTATAACATTCTAGATCCTCCTCCCACGAAGTAATGCCTAACGGCGGTTTCCGTGGGGACCAGAGGCAAGGGCAAAGCGGAGGTTTTAGTCGGTATTATACCAAGTTGTGGTAGTTCTAAGAGTCCTCAATATTATCTTTAGGCAAATATTTGATAGATTCTAAATTGAGGCAAATCGTCTATGTAATTATTGACATAATTTAGGAAAAGATATAAACGATTTATTATTTTTGATCAATTATGGTGATTACAATTCTTTTCCTGCACCCTTTTAGACCCTAAGAATCGAAAATACATGGATTTTAAGGTGGGCTTTATATACCCTAGGCTTCTTGCTTTTAAGGCAATAATGTCAATTATTGTTACAATATGTTTTAAATTTACTGTTACGCTTTGTTTCATTATTTTTACACACAAAACTATAATGTAATTAAAAATTACATACATCGTTGAATAACTAATTTCAAATATGTGTTCTGTTGAATCAACTATTATAAGTGTATGAAATACCTTTCTATTTTTATAAACAAGATTACATATTTAAATTGTTCTCAATGAGAAAGAAGAAAAAATGTATTTCTATTATGACTATCAAAATAAATATTTGTATAAAATATTTTTTCAAAATTTGTAATAACAAAATTTAAGATTTTTGAAAATGTTTATTAAACTGTATTACTTAAAATTTGCGTGAATAAATTAAGTTTATATGCAAAATACTTCGGACAAACCAATTTTTAATAGATATTTATATCATAATTTTGCTGATATTTTATAATGTAATAGGTGCAAGTATATATGAAAATAAAAAATATATATCATAATCATATCATATTTGAATTGAGCACAGTATAAATTTAATTCTTATGTAGGAAACGATTTTCTGTTACGGGTAATACACAGAAATGCAGAAATGGTTTGAAAATGATTTTTTTATTCAAATAATTGGGTTTTTATTGCAAGTAGATCACTTCTTGTAAATTATGATATATTTTTTTAACAAGCATTAGATTAGTTTTAACGAGCATTAAAAGAATATATAACATAATTTGACAAAATTCCTAAATCAATTTTTTCACGTGGACCAAGACTTTTGTTTTTTTCTGATTAAATTCAATTTATTTTTCAGAATTTTTATAAAGTTGTCTAAGAATATAATGTAATTTTATATTTATTACTAGTATTACCCTACATTTTATTTTGATTCACGCCTAACGTAAATTTTATACCGAATATTTTTCATACAAAACTTTTATTTAAAGTCTTATCAGGTAGACTCGTCCTAAAGGGTTTTTTTTTTTTGCTCAAGGATGAATTTCATCTGCCCTGTTTCACTTCTCACACCTAAGGCATATTAAATACTTCAAATGGGAGCACGAAACCAGAATCTAGAATTGTTAAGAGATTATTAATGTAAAAGCTGGAGGATCCATATGAAATTGAAAGTGAATTTTGTTTCTTTTTGTAATTGTTTAATATTTTTTATATTTATTTTTGCTGAGCAAAATATATTTCAGAATATATTTGATATTATAATCACTGGTGTAATCCTAGATTATAGAATTCTAGTCCTATAGACTAGAATCCTATATTCCTATCCTATAGACTAATTTAGTACCTATTTGTGAAAAAATATAGTCCTATAGACTAGAATCCCATATTCCTATCCTATAGACTAATTTAGTACCTATTTGTGATAGAAACTAGAAGCATTTTTATATGGAGATTTGACACCTTGAGACTTGTGCCTAAACACCAACATCTTCCACTATTAATGTTGTCTATTTTGTCTCATTCACAAATATTATTCCTACTTCATAGACTATTTTTACTGACTAAAGGAGATTATTTACTCTATGCTGTCACAGTGCCATCTATCTAAATTATTCACACTAATGGCCGTTATATTCAAATGTATAACTACTAACTATCTTAATATTAGAATATATATATGCACTTTTATGAAATTAAATAGTAAAAGTAATAGAAAATACATTTGTGTAATATTTTTACTCTTGACTTAACAGATGAGGTCAAAAAATATTTTCTTATTAGAGTGGCCAATATTTTTAAGAATTTATTTTTCAAAGATTTTTTTTCAATACATTTATTATAATTAAAACCAGACTCACTACAATACGACAACCAAATTTTTTTAAGAAAAACTTTAATAGATACATCCAAAATACATGGACAAATTCAGTGCCTATTTTGATTAGAAACTAGAAATATTTTTATATAAAGGTGGATTTTTTTGGTTAAGACTGGGATGTTATGTTTCTATTATATTTCGACTAGCTGTTGGGCTATATAGGGTGATGAGAATCCAAAGATTTATTTAAGGCATTTCAACTGGAGTGAAAATACGGAGATTCCGTGCAAATGATACGCTTATGCGCAAAGTAGATTCTCTCGTTCAATATAGATTTTCTGCATGCATAGATAATACTATACATATATTTAATGATGTAATAAAATACTATTAACTGCAATATATAAAAACTATTAATTACATTCCTAAATTGCCATTAATATTTTACCATAAGGTTGTGGCAACACAAGTTGACCATCACGTCGAGGTCACCAATGTGGAAAAATATTTATCAAAAATGAATTTATTGAAAAAGTATAAAACTAATAATAATGTATAAAAGTGTAATCTGGGGAATCCACGATTGTCGGTAACGCTCGCTCAGCAAATGGCGTCACAGACCCTTCTATCTTTATGCACTTATTTTGCGCTCGACTAGCAGTCCATGTAGTGTGAATGCCTATAAAAAAGACTCATAGAAAATTTGTAAAATTTTGTAACTATAAACTAAATTTAAATTCACCAAACTCGTATAACAATGATTTATTTACTACTTCCAAATATAATTTCCTCGTGCGCATTTTGCTATAAACGTTCCTGAAGAAGCTTCTCGCAATTTTCGAGAAGTACAATTCTACAGAGATAAGTTGTGCGATATGATATATGAAATGATGCTGCTATTTCATATAAATACGGTCGGTGTCAAGAAGGTACAAGTGCGGTATTTTTTGGCATGTGCCACCCATTATATTAAAATACGAGTGAACTTTCATGCGGTATTCATGAAAATATGTTTTGGTATGTTTTTATGAAAGATGGAACTTTTGCTACCGGCGTTTTGTACCTCAGAATCTGAGGAATTTTATCGCTCAATGAAAAGTTGTATTTAAGTATTAGTAATAGGATTCGACTAACGGAGAACAAAAACAGTGTCGAAATAATAATATAGATTATTTTGTGAATCCAATGTTTCTTTATCTCATAAAGGTATGAAATTTTATAATCATCATAAATATCTGATTTGTTTGTTATTTAACATCCAAAACTAAACAGCGGCTTTCGTTGAAAATATTTGTTGTTATCGGCAAATAGTTGTCCTAGCCATAATCATTATCATATTTTCAAATTATTTTGACAAAACATTCGTGCGCTAATTGAAATTCCATGAAAATTCTTTGATAATCGATTATGACACTATCAAAGTATGTGAATTCCATAGATAAAAAGCTGTAAATAAGCACTAATTAAAAATTGATTTATTATCTGTTGTTATATTGACATACTTCAGATGTTTACATGATTTTTTTTCTTATTTATAAATTAAGAGCAACTAGAATTACAACATACTTGACAATTAAAAAAATGTAAGTAAAATACATTTATTTATTAGCTGTTTTCACAATAATTTAATTATTGGGGTCTATCGGTGGAATTATGTAATGTTTGTTAAATACAAAGAGAAGTTTTAAAAAAACTTGAGTTATTTTTATGCATTTTCCATAGAGAAAAAATGATTTATATAAAAATTCAACATTTATTACTATTACTGTTCATTCCGAGCCGAAACCGTTTGAGGGTCAACTTTTTTTTGTACTCAAATTTTATTTATATAACTTATTCGTGGCTTAAGTGATATGAGCTCTGATCTCGCAATAACAGGTTAATTGCAGGTTCAGTTTCTGTCTAGGACAACCTGATATCAAGCAGTAGTGATACCAGTTTTGGTTTGAAAATATAGATTTAAAGATGATTTAAAGTTGAAATAGTGTTACGTGGCATTATTATGCCACTATCAGATATATCTAATGAAAATCTCATCACAAAGACAATGACCAATCACTCAACGGTTGCTTTTTAGAGAAGTTAGTTAATCTTTAAGTAAAACTTGTAAAATCTTATAAATAATAATGATGACTATATATGCATTGATTTTACTGCACAGCAAATTTATTTTCCGACTTGCGCTATGAAATATTGGTATAAAATGATTAGATCATATTGAAAATATGTCAATATTTTCAGTAATCGATATCGCCATAACTTACAGTGTATTTCTGTTATAAGAAAAAGAAAGTACATCGGCGTTATCATTACTTGCAGGATTTTCGTTCCGTACACTATGAACTCTGGGCATTATTTTGTTCTGCGTAATATTTTCATATTGCAACATTCCACCTATATCCTATTCTCCGTAGTTTTATAAAATTTATGTGGACGTCGGACAATGCACGTCGGGTGATATCGCTATTATATAAAGTGAGTGTCATGGTTTATTTAAGTTTTGCGGACTACGATGCGGTTATCTGGTAGAATATTGCGACCGCATTCACAATTTTACAATGTTACAGACTGAAGATAAAGAAGTTTATTAAAGCCAAAGAGCGAATCGAGTGGCCGACTGCGCAATGGCCTGTTGATTTCAAATTGCTAAAGTTACATAAAAACATTGTATACGATTTACTGAAGTTTTTTGCTACGGACGAACTTCGCGAAATACGGGATTCTGTTTTGTAGAAGTAGTATGTGGTACTAAAATCCAGGTGGATATGTGGATCAATACGTAGATGCAATTATGTACCTGGTTGGTCATAACGTATAATCATCAATTATTAATGATTTTCATTTGCTATATGCATATCCGTTACTTCATAATGTGAAATAATTATGTTTTTATTACCTTGTTTGGACTATTTTCTACTATCAAGAAGTAGTATTACAATATTCTTAGTAGAAATAAATTTTGGCGCAATATGCGTTTTTATGTCGGCACCATATATTTTATCAATATTGCCCCAACATTGTTTAGCTATCCTTTACCAATATGGGTTCCATATTGAAAACTCCAATATCTTATTTTCTCAATATTAAGATTTAATTTCAATTATAATAATTGTAATTTTATTAATTTTTGTAATCAAAAACATGAGCGCTGCTGTAGGGGAAAGTCCCCTAGTGGCGGACACCTAAGGTTATTTATAAATTACGGTTAATTTAGTACCGGACATTTCAAAATAATCTGCATTGATCACATGTGTAGCCATCTCGACTCTCTGGAATGTCTGCACATGTGTCTTTAACGAATATTCTTAGATATTGCAAAAAAAATCACTAATTGTCCACCCTTTTGGCTGGGCCACACCGATGCTCTCAGCTGGTGCATTCACCATAATCTTTTCATTCTTCGACTAGTTAGCACTCATACAGAACAAAATAAAATAATTGGAATAAATTACGTATATTTTCACAAAAAATATGAATATGTTTACTGTTCGGCACTAAGGAACGACTTAGTGTCCGGTGCTAAGGGACAGACATTTTCGTTCATTTGATGGCACCTACTAAAATTGGTTAAAAGATCTAGTGATATTCTACCATTTAACGGATAAAAATCAAGTAAAACTTTTTATCTTTGCATACCACTCAAATGTAAATGCATAAATATGCTAGAATTACTTTCTTTGATATTTAGGTGACGCCGTGATTTTGCGCCTAAAACAGGAAAGGGTTGTTTTCGCCGTGGCCGTGTACGTCACAGGCAAGGCTTGACGCGTTATCCTGTACCTGTGTGCTCCCCGTGCCCCTTTCACTTGTATTTTGAAATAAAAAGATTTATATTTGCTTAAATAATACATGTTGAATAGAGTGTCCGGTGCTTGGTGCTGTCCGGCTTTACGGGACTTTTCCCTACCCAATATATATTAAAGATATTACCCCAATATTGTTAAGTTATCACTTACCAATATGGGTTCGATATTGAAAACCTAATATCTCATCATAATATTATGAAGAAACTTGATTATTTCAATTATAATATTCATTTTTAAAATTTATTTGAATCCAAGTGGATAAGAATGAACAATCATTCAATCATTATCGACCCTCATTTACTATATGTATATCTGCATTACCACTTGCAATATCTACTCATTCCCTCTAATGGCAGGCTAAGTCCAGTCCCATATTCTTGAAATGCAGTCTCAAGAGAAATAATAATACTACGGCATCAAAATAACACAGTTCTCTAGAACGTCGTCGTATGCTAGAACGCCAGCTGGCGTCCAATGCAATATGCATTCAGCGCCAAGTATTTTCCTCCTTCGAGTGGTTGGAGCTATTTGAGCGAATTTAAAACTAAATTAGTTAACTTCCTTCAGACCAGCCAGACATTGAGAAAACAGGGATTTCCTATGTGGAGGACAGGATAGAAAAACTTTTTGAATTAGAAAATTACATTAGAAGTTTTGCCTCATGTAGCAGTGTGCTGTTTGGCGTTAATTATGGAGGAAGGAGATGGTAGTAAAATTATTTAACCAGTTCTCATCTGGTGCACTCGGATGGTAATGGTGGTAATGTTAGTTTATGTTGATTATACGAGATTTTTTATTAAAACATCAATGAATCATGTGTTTTGAAATATAAATTAAACAAAAGTAACATATACATTAAACTGTGTCCAAACAGAATGTAATGAAAAAAATAGCACAGTTACATCTGACTAAATATTATATCAGAGAAAAATTTAATGTTGTTTAAGAAAAATTATAGTTCGATTTGTATAAAATAGCATTGACAACAAATTAAACCCTCTTCAATGTTATGAGTTATTTTTATTTATGAGGAAATCTTGATTTGGTACAGTTTTATGTGTACAATTCAATAACCATATTCCATGATTGGATATCATTCTCTTTTTCTATTGGAATTTTATTTCAAATAGTGAAATCACTTGGCCAGTCGAACATTGATGGAGGATCCTTGTAATCAGTCTTGTACACAACATCGATTTTATCTCCACAGCTCATCCCCATGCCTCGTGGGGTATCATTTTCTTTTAAAATCACTCCTTTGTATAAAAACCTAGAAAGTATTTAAAATATAATAAAATATTGAGGGATAATCATATAATCCAAACGACGACATCTAAATACTGTAGAAATCCATTATTTTAGTTATCAAATGCTGACAACTAACTTAGTACTCACAATGATCAGTGTGATATTTTAATTTTTTTTTTTTTTGAAAATTGACCAGTTTATATTATTTAGTTACTAGGCTACAGAACAAAAACATTTGACCAATTTATTTTCATACTGACAAATTGGAGCTATGGAAAATGCATAGAATATATTGTATTAAAGAGACAAGTTACATACTTGAACAATTTTAACTTATATGCTGTTTTATTGTATAATAATAGCATTAGTTTACCTTTACCTTCTGACAATATAAATAAAAAATTTAAATTTAAAAATTTATGATGAAGACTCAATTGCAAATTACTACTACCACAAGCCTAATATATCGCTCCCAATAGCAAGTTTCTGTAATTTTTGCTATAATATATATTTTTATATTATTTACATTTTTTGTTAATAAGTGCTTCTAGAATATTATGTATTTCAGTTTCACAGTTTATGCTTAAAAACTGTGTTTTCCAACACAAAACTGGTTAAGAAGAACTCGTTCCCAATAATAGCCACACAAAAACAATAGACAATTTACTTTGAGGTTATGTACAAATTTATCAAGTCTACACATGTATGCCCTAATATTGTCAAATTTATATATTTCTATTAACTCACATGAATGTCCTGTGAACTCCCATAATGTTAGTATACGTTTCTTCCAAATATTTGAATCTTTGATTCCAAAACATTTGAAATGGCAATGTTTCATCATTTTCTAAACTTACGTGCAAAATTAATGAGTTTTGCTTAGATGCATGTGACATATCTAGTATTTCGAAAGCAAACATTTTGAAAAGTGTAATAACAACTGAAGAACGATTAATTTTTAAAATAAAAAACTGCTGTAGTTGATTACAAGATGACTTATCAAATAAGAACCAGGATAAACTGAACTAGTAGTGATTATTACTGATGTGCTAGTACAAAGAAATGGCGCTGCAATCAGCGCCTAGAACGTTTTTGTAAATTAAATTTGTGTAATTTAATTAAGAAATGGAAGTAGATAGACTCTATTAATTTGGAGTTTTGTTGATTATTAAATAATAAATTCAATAAAATATTTATCAAATAAAATAATTTGCAAATGAATTTTTGAGAACGAACACCAGAGGTGCTGCTGTATGCGTTCGAAAATTAAAAAAAAATAATGAAAGGTTTAAATTTATTTTATTGAAAATTTTATTACTAAATTTATTTCCAAGGTTTCCAATTGTCAAACAAGTCCTAAGATAATACTAAACAGTTAGTGATTATTAAAGATATCATTTTGAAGAATAGTAGTAGTACAAACTAATAGTCCTATAATCTATATAATTTAAATAAAAAAATGTTCTAGGGATATTGTATTGATTTCGAATATTGTTGATATTAGTAAATATTTAGAATTATTGGTATCTAATTACTTTAACTCTATAAAAATAGATTTTAGGTAACTAAGTATTTTTGAAATTGTCTATAACTAAGTATTTTGAAATAAGGGATGCTGAATTATTATAGAAGTGTATATATATTATAAAGTGTAGAAAATATATTTCCCTCTACAATGATTCAAAATTGAACATTTTATGTCGATGCCTATACCACTGACTTACATTTCTAATTGTGCATTTATTTGCTCATTATTAATATCCAATTTATTTTATTTTCAGGTAAGTCCACATTACAACGGTAGGATATTAGTCTTGGATGTTGAAGTCTCTAACTCTACTTCTATCTAGGCAAATAATTGTAAGTGTTTTATATGTTAATTCATTGGTATTAATAGCTATTAATTGGCATTAATAGCTATTGAAACGTATAAGAGACTAGTCTCCTAAGACAATTTTTACTTTATCAATTTATAGTAATCATGAAAAATCGAAAATCGAATTTTTGTTTATATCTATAGGTTTCAAAGTTTTCTAAACATTTTGGCATACCGTACCAAAAATTGATGTCTATGTAGGTATATATATATATATATATATATATATATATATGTTTGGATACTATATACGATACGATTTCGATAGCACGGATCAACCGATTTGATTAATTCAAAAACATTTGATTTCTATTGATAGAGACCTGCTGATTATTTTTTGGGACAGGTAGATCCTGCCATTTCGATGATATGGGGCAGAAAGTGCAAATTGTGGCAATTCAGTTCTTGAGAGAACAGAGATTTGATTTGAATGATTTAGGAAACTGACTACGGGCAATCGTCTCTAATTGTGTATGGAATAGTTCACTGATCTATTCTTTCCATTAAAAATTGCTTTATTTCATAGCATATACAAATTTGAAACTCTAGCGCTTCACCACAGATGCGTGAATTGTTTTCATCATGTTATCGGAATATTTACATAGGCTCTAAATTTCATGCCCGAATAATTCTTGACAAATTCTGAATAACCGACGTTTTATGCGAATATCCGCGGCTGACGTGAATTTAGCGAACGCATGGAGTATTCAGTGAATCAGCAAATTACCTATTGCTGCTGTGCAACCAAAGCTAAATCATGATCCGTTTGTGCAGAGAACGAACGGTGCTACTAACATCAATAATTATTAATTAGATTAATTGCGTTTCCACCAGGTGGACTAGACTAGATTGCAAACCTGGTAGTCTTATCTTAAATAGAGGTAGTCCGTTATCCGGATAAAAAACTTTTGTTTTGAGATTTTTCAAGAATTTTAATTTACTTGGTGTAAAATGTGCACACGTGCAAATTTTTTGCACATACCTATCTTCAGATGAAAGTAATTCATACCTATCTTCAGATGAAACATAATTATTACTGTAAATCTATTTAATATTTATTTATTTGTGGTAAAAAATATCACAAATATTATAATCAAGTACTTACGGATAACATATCGTTTAGTTAGTACTAGGAAAGCTATAGATAACTGATAGCTTTAATGAGAATTTTGCAACCAAATTAAATTATTATTATCAACAAATATTGTTATAGCTGTTACAATGACTATAAAGTTCAAAAGACTGCTTTAACATTACCAAAATTTGAACTGTAATAGCCATTATTAGTGGGTATATAGAGATAGAGAGGTTTCATGTGGTCGGAGAGAGAGAGAGAGCGAAAGCAAGATTTTATAGAGACAGAGAGGTTCCATAGAGTTAGAGGGAGAGAGAGGGAGATATTTTTATAGAACCACAGAAAGAGAGCGAGAGTGAGTGGTTTCGTAGAATCAGAGAGAGAGAGAGAGAAAGGTTTTGCGGAGTCAGAGAAAGAGAGGTTTCATAGAGTCAGAGAGAGAAAAGTTGTTGAGATTTTATTAAAATACATATAACATTTTTTTCACAAGTTTAATTTCTTCGTGGTGTGCTAGTACCAATATCACTAAATTATTATATTCTAAAATTTATTTAAAAATTATATATCCATACAATTGGATCAATTTTGGACGTGATCAAAATTAAGCTCGAGGAATTTTAGGTAATTTTTTAAATCAAATTTTAATTTTATATATAAAATGGACTATTTTATTGATTTTATCCTAGTATAATCCAATATATTCCGAAACATTCTACACGGAACATGATATAACACCCGAATTTCATTTATAATTGCTTGCATATACAGATGTGTAAGTAGTTTAATATGTAATACTGACGTGTTATATTGCTTCCCGGTTTAATTATACATTATTATACACTGCCTATAGTTCAAATTGATTACGGCAGACTGCGCAGTATCTTCTATAATTGTCTGTAGTGATAAGAGAAATTGTTAGAGAATTTTATGATAAACATGTGAAATTATATTATGTGCATTATCAAGGATTATTTCCATATAAGTAGTCATCTAAACCTCATTAGAATCAATCATGTTTATATTTTCTTTGATGAATTCTAAAGACTCGAAAAGTATATTTCGAGTTATATAGTTTTCTACAAGAGTCAATAAATTTATAACTCTGTTCTGGTTGGAGCATTTGGGAGATTATTTTTGAAAGTGGTTTTGGCTCGTACAACAAATGCCAAATAAAATAAAATAGCGAGAGCTTTGAAAACATTACAGAAATAATAGGCGAATAGTTCATTTATATTTTTGTGGATATTTCAATTTATCAGGCCATCGCTTTTAACCACTTAAAAGCGGCTACAGCTAACTAATTAAAAACATCATATTGATTGGTAGCATAAAAATTTCCAATATTTCATCATACATTCTGCTTTTGGTTGGACGTACATATTGATTGGTGTATTTATTTTAGAATCTCTCAACAACGTTGCATATACGAGGCATAATTGAATTCCATGCGTTCTTTTGCAAAATCAACTGCGTTCCAATCAGAGTGGTCTCTTTGGAAGACAAGGGTGGTCAACATTTCTTGACTCAAATAGAAATTAACTATATAATTTGATGATTATGGTAAAAGAAAATTTAATCGATATTTTCTTCATCTAACTAACAACTTGATTTTGGTGTAATTTGCCAGCGTCGGCATTAAATTTTACTAAGTAGCATAAGATTTACTTAATTTTAATCATATAACTATTTTAGTGCCTTTTAATCAAAAATGTATCTTCATGGAAAACATATAAATGGAGATCGATAAATTCTACTCAAAGTTCCTTGTAAAAATAAATAGTATGTAATAATAGTTAAAGCAAGAGAGAGAGAAAGGTTTCATAGTCAGAGAAAGAGACGGAGAGAAAGAGGTTTCATAGTCAGATTATGTGAGAGAGAGATAGAGGTTTCATAGTCAGAGAAAGAGAGGGATAGAGAGAGGTTTCATAGTCAGATAATGTGAGGGAGAGATAGAGGTTTCATAGTCAGAGAAAGAGAGGGAGAGATAGAGGTTTCATAATCAGAGAACGAGAGGGAGAGAGATAGAGGTTTTATAGTCAGAGAAAGAGAGGGAGTGATAGAGGTTTCATAGTCAGAGAAAGAGAGAGGTGGTTTTGTAAAGTCAGAAAGAGAGAGTTGTTTTATAAAAACAATTGTAGAAAATAGCAATTCAGGTATATCTGTTATGGTTATCCACTTTAGTTAAGGTTTTTCATGTGTCAATTAAGACATATCTATTCCGGATCATCAACAGCACAGTTCCATTTGGCTAGATTGTAAATACTTAATATGTAACTTACAATTTGAATGTGAACTAATACAAACCAATAATTGTATTGTCATTTATTTTGACAGTCAAAATTTATTCATAGCAGATTTTGGTTGAATATCCCCACTTCAACTATTAAAAATTTATTGACCTGGATTTCCAACATGTGCCCTAGATAGTGAATCTGTCCTGCTACTGCATGCGTGCATTAATGCATATTTCATCGCGAATTCTATGCCGGCGGTAGGACTTTAATGTAATCGGATAGAGAGTTTAAGCCCAGTGCAGCCTCTGCCTTCTGCTTTCTGCCTGGTGCCTGGTGCCTCCTGCCTGCTCCTCCTCCTCGGTCGCCAACCGTTTCGCGTTTCCACTATCCCATCATGTTCTACATAAAGTCATTATCACTACGAGCTGATCGCGGAATTAATTTAATAATTATCTATTGGATTTAATTTTCGTAATTACCGTGTGCCATTTATTAGCGACGAGACTCCGTTAATCGACGAGAAAATATAGGAGTTGTAAGTGAACATTGGAAGTGGAGCAACGTAGTTTATTGAAGTTCCAATATCTATAACTATAAAAAGAGTATTGATATCTTTAAACGAAGTATTGATTGTAATTTGAGATAAATTTATATATTTTATAGGTAGATAGGTACTGTCTCTTTCAGTTTTCTTCTACAGAAATATATAAATAAATTTTAAGCAGTTGAATTATAACTCAAGTTGATGGAAGATAATCTTGTATACAACTTATTCAAGTAGACTAAATGTTAGTGCTTCGTAATTTTCTCTGTACCATAGTGTATTTTCAAATTAATCTGGATCTTGTATTCATGAAATCCAAAATCAAGTGGTTTACTTCATAAGGAAATATCAGTTCAGTATTTGCATTATGTTTATATAAAAGCAACCCGAAGATTTTCGTTTCATTTATTTTGATATTGTATGTACTATGCTTTATCGCTATGAGAAAAGCATCGAGATTCATGCATGCGTTCTATGCATTTCCATCAGTAAACGATCTTCTCTATATTTTCATGTCTCTTTTATAAACATGAGTTCGTTTATGGAAATATTATTATCTACATGGAGCAATATCCCTTTGCTCCAAATATCTACTCGCTTCTCTTAGTGCTTCTATTTGCGAACCCTCAGTATTTTATTTTTAGTTGATGTCGTGCATTGAGAATATTTCAAAATTAGTTTCTGTTGACATCAGAACAAAACGCTGGATTTTGCATAAATATTATTTGGCGTAAACACGCTGGATTTTACATAAACGAGTTGTTTATGATGTTTTGGATATTGACGGTTACATCCATCCTAAGATAAAGATCTTTATGTAATTGCAAATATAACCATTTTAAGAAATATTTTTATTAGATACCTATTACATACTTGTTCCAGATTGTAATTGTTTTGAGGTATTCTGATAAAACACAAATGTTCGATGCAATTACTATTATTAATAATTTTATATATGATAACATAAATTTGTATTTGATTTGATCCGAATCGTATTATTAATTTTTTACCTAAATAAATTTCCTTAATACCTGATTAATAACTTATCACTTTTTGAATAATATTCATTTTTGCATAATATGTTTTTCAGTAAAATTCCGTTTTTGCACAAAGCATAAAGATTCTCATGAATTTTTCAAGTAAACACGTATAAACATCTTATTTCCTTACAACGCTAATTACGCGGAACATGCTTTAAAAATTTCGACTTAACGTCAAGAAAGAAAATTATATTTAATAAATTCAGAAAGCCTCTAATGGACATGAAAATACTTTTCATGAAACATTGGTTTTTACATCAGCGAAATTAATTCACGGTGTTTTTTTCGAAGAGATAATGCGGAATACGTGTTCTTTGATGAGATGAGTCAAAGTAAAACGATATATTGGATTGCTCAGTTATTTTATTAATATTTCCGAATTCTTAGTAAAATTGAATTTTATCATATTATCTTTTATATTTTTTGTATTTTGATAATCTCTTAATTATTTAAAAAAAATCATTATTATGCCATTAATATATCATTTTTGTTAGAGATTTTGATAATCATGATATCCTAACTATCTTCTAGAACTACTTTTGAATACTTACAGAAAATTTAGATACAAAAGTCAAATTTTACATATCAAACCAGAAGAAAACTAAAAGTAAATCTTGCTAATTCAATTAACTATTTAGAAAAACAGCACTAATTGCAAGAACAACAAATACGTACAATAAAAAAACTGGGTAAAAACATTTAAACAACTGAGAACTGGATTGACATAATATGAATGTGTAATTGTGGAAGATGGTATAGGGATAAATCAGATTTACAAACGATTTATAAACATTTACAATAAGAGCTTCGTTTATTGACAGAAGTAAAATTTAGAAAAATAAAATGCGATTCCGCAAATCTTCTAAGATCAACAGTTTTTGCGTAGATAAAGTGATAAGACGATTAGTGTTTAAAGAATACTTAAGATTAATCATATGCCCAGAGAACATCATTTCATATCGTTTGCATTTTTTGAGCTATGAAGATGTAGATTCATTATTTTGCTAATATATTGGGAGCTATATTTGCCAATATCACGTAGCACAATCTAAACAATATGTATATATATATATATATATATATATATATATATATAATGGTTGTACTGCCCTAAGGCAGGTCCGTGAGTTGTGTTAAACTCGATTCAGGGTAGAATATTGTAAAAGATTTTCCATTGCCATTTCACACCACAGTACCCAACACACCACATACATATCTAAAACCCATCAATTCTACTACAATTTACCGACAACAATAATTTAATCTCTATCTGTATCATCTTAAGATGTATGAAATTCTCCGCCACTATAAATAATTTCTATAAAGTCGTTACATCTGACACTTTCAAATGCGCATAACGATATTTCGCCTAAGATCAACGTTCATATCCCGTGTCACGTACGTGGAACGTAGTCCATTGTCGGCTCCTTATCCCGCCTCGGACATCTAGAGTGCAAAACACACAGTGAATATATTTCGTTGCATTATATCGTCGCATTTGTATGAAAATAATGTATCCCATATGCATATCTGAATATGTCATCTCGCGACTGCTGATGGCGTGTCCTATGAAAGTCACGTTTCTAATTTTATTTTACGTTCTTTGCTTTGTCTACGCTCCGCGGACGGTCTTCTTTCGTGCTTCGAGGTCGGTTCTGCATGTTGAGGTCGGAGGAACGATTATATGGTTTAAGGTTTACGAGTTGGGGTCACTCCGAAATTTACTGGTACTTAATAGGAATAATGAGGATATGCTCATTAAGGGGGTTGTTCGGTTTTTATTTTTTTTTTGATTTTGAGATTTTTTGATATTATGAAAGCTAAAAGCCTTAGAATTATTAAAAAAAAATCATCTCAATATCTATTTTTTTGACGAAGTTATAGATATATATCCTGATCTTCTGAAACCGTTTTTTTCATCGCTCCGCGGGCTATTGTATGCTAGCTGCTCTCTTTTTCATTATAATATCTCATGCACATGACCTTTTTAATGTGTCAGCATCTTTGAACACCATGGTATATCTAGTACATTATAATAAAAACTTTAAATACGTTTTTCTCAAAATGACTTTTTTCAATGCGGTGCCACAAATTTAAAAAAATCTATAAGTCGGATGGACTTGCATTTTTTTTTTTAATTTGTTCACCACTGCAATACCTAGTCCCCCTATCTCAAACAACTTCATAACATTACGCAGAAAATTTTGCGAAGCTTTTCGTCCCAAAAAGGCCCTTTTTGACACTTTTTTTTTAAACAGCTTTTCCTTTTTGCTTTTTTTCTTTCATTTTGGTAGGGGGACTGGATTCAAACTTCTTCTTCAACGTAGTTTCTTTTTTTTTTGTTTCAGGCGATGCGCAACGGATTTATCTGTGGCATTGTAAAAGAAATCGATTTTGCAATGCCACTTTGGCGCCTCCTGGTTAAAAAATGACGGCGAAAAAAAAATAAAAAATTTCTTAATATTCTATGATTTTGTAATTTTTGTTCAAAAAAGCCGAATATCTCTATGATAAATACGATTCGAGAAAACAAAAACAAATACCTTGCATTTTTTGTAACAAAAAAAACAAACAACCACCTTAAGGAAATATTTTTATATTTATTTATTTTATAGTCAATGATCAACTTTCAATTAAGTTAGGTCGATCTAGCGACAATTAATTGTCCGCGAGGTATTGCACTTGGAACAGCCTTATACTGCGAGAAGCCCTTTACAATAATTTGAATTTGATATTGTTAATTTAACCCTTTCCACTCGCTAACTTCGGAATTAGCATGTATTTTGCAGCCGGAGCGGTGGCATCCGAGTGGAAAGGGTTAAAACTATCAATCTTCGAATTTCCCGATATGTTTGTTCCAGTATGTTTTGGCATTATCAAATCACTTGCACATTAAGTGAACTTTCAATCGATTTTACCATTACAAGCTATTAGTACAAGCAAATAAAAAACATATTTTTGTTCACCCTTTTATGTTTATACTTCCGTGCTCGATTCGTTCGTTGCAAACCTATTTTCACCAAATCTGCCTATGCAAATATCCCTTGCTTGTTTATGAAAATCCGTAGGTAAGCTTGCTTTCCTTCCCAACTGTTTTCGATTGACCGCTGACATATAATAACATACGTGTTCGTCTATAATCCTTCGATCAGTATCCACCCTAGGTAATATGACGAACGTTGGCCTGCTGTTTTGCACCTGTGCCAACGTTTCCCACAAGTCGTCATAGACGGATGGTCAACGAATGGTCCGTATCAGGGTGCTGTTATTTTTGAAGTGCGGTTGGAGGTTGCTGGATGCCGAAATTGCTATTTGCAGTTGCGAAACTCGGTTGAAAAAGCAGGTTTGAAATAATAGAGATTACAGGATGAAGGAAAGAAAATTCATTATATAGATTTCAAAGACACCAATTTAACTAAGTTCTCCAAAAATTACGTAAAGTTAAACTCAGTGAATTATGTTTTGGAAGCATTGGTGATCGGTCTCAAAATTTTTGACTGGGCAGGCAGTGTTAGCACAGTATTTTATTTGGTTGGACATCACCGACAGTTGGATGCCACAAGTTCATATAGGTTTTATCACAACCTTGTAAATTAATAGTTCGTTTTCAAGAGATGAGATTGACTTGTGTTTTAAAAGCAGTAAAGTCAACTGTTGGAATTCTTATAGTTTTTAATACTTCAAATATAATCCTTCTACCTAAGTGTGTAGCCTAGATGCATACCTAGGTATTTAACACAATCAGAGCTAACACACACACTCCTGGGCATGTTGTCTTGTTGGGGGTATAAGTTATATGATTCGACTTGCTCTCTCTTGTTTTTATCCTTGACTTGGAAAAATAATAACTAATATGTATATAATATACAAATATTGTCTTGAACATTATCTTATTTATTAAATTAAAAACAAATATTCCAAAAAGGTAAATCAATAAAATTCTCTTCGGTTACACAAAATATACAGTTTTCACGTCCAAAACGCCCACATAGCGAAAATCTACGGTTGTGAATCCTGAAATGGCATTCAAAACGGATGACCCGATTATAGTTATTATCAAATATTCGGTAGTAGACAAAACCCTTTCCTGGATGAAGCGTTGCCAAGGGTAGTTATGACAAGTTGTTGCAAATTGCCAATAGGGAAATCCATGTTATAACGACAGAGGGTATCGGACGATTTGTGAGTGATTTTTATTCGGAATAACGAGGTTTTTTCAAATAGATTGAACGACGTTTGGTAGAAATGAACTTCGTATCAATTGTGATCTAATTTAATGTGACAAGATATATTTTCACTTGTATTGTACATGAAAATCTACAGTATATTTTTTATTAGACATAATTTCATTTACACTCAGTCATTGCCCTATGTGATTATTCAAAGACAAAAAAACATTCCCCTTTCTAACTAAAGGTCATACAAATTAAACTTGGTAAGAAATTTCTTGTTACTAATGAGCGCACTCACTTTGAGAGCGTGTCTATGATGAAGTTTTATTAGTAGCGTTTAAATTTTATAACTGTTTCATGAGAGATAATGTCATAATTAATTACTTCATATTTGTTTCGTTTTGTTACCACTATAATAGGACGTTATGAATGCTGAATTAAATATCTGTATACACACTCATATATATTTTATATATATATATATATATATATATATATATATAATAGGTTGTCAAATATCTCCCTTCCGCCTTTTTGTATTATAAACCAAGAGCAAAAAAGCGGAAGGGAGATATTTGACAACCTAATATATACAATATTGAATTCGCAGCAAATGTTAAATTTATATTTTGCTATAAATTATTGCCAAAACTAGCCCTATTTGCAGCATGAAGTGTGGCCGACTAATCTATTTCCCTATTCGGGCAAAAATTTAATTTGCGCGAAACTCCATGCGATACTTTGTCTAATTGTATGCGCGTCGAAAATATTAATCAAGCCGCATGTAACGTAATAACATGTATCTATGTTTGTTTTCCGACGTTGATTAATTGCCACTATTCATTATATTTGCGATCGAACGGCCGCCGCGTTTATTACTCGGCCAGATCCGCGTTGATATTGCCATTATTTGCCCGGGATGTTTGTTTATCACAATGTTTTGATATTGCATCAGAAACGATGTAAATGAAATGCGTGTCAATGCGCGTATTCTCTGCTGTATATTTTTTATTTTTGTCTTTCGACCAATTTGCATATTTTGACGCATAAATGTATAAAATTAACAGCGAAATACTGCGCCGCGGTATTAATATATGTATAGTATATATATAAAATGGTTCCAAATAGATAAAAAACAATTTTCTGAAAGTTTTAGCTCTTAATATTAACGTTTAGATAGAGCGCAATTCAATCAAAGTTTTGTATGGAAATAGCATGGAAAAATTTTCAAAAATTTTAAAAATGTTTTTTAGATGTAATTTAGCGAACAAATAAATGAATAAAACTCATTCATTTCTCGCTAAGTTATACTTAAAACATTTTCTTTAATTGTCAAAATTTTTTTCATGCTCTTTCCATACGAAGTTTGATTGAATTGCGCTCTATCTAAACGTTAATATTAAGAGCTAAAAGTTTCAGAGAATTGTTTTTTTATCAATTTGGAACCATTTGAGCCCCTGGGAGCAAGGAAATTTGAAAATGACCATTTTAAGGACGACCCTAATATATATATATATATATATATATATATATATATATGTATGTATATAGATTCAAAGGGAGTGATGTGGCAACACGGGGCTATGAGTTTGAAGTTGGATTTGGAGGCAGGAAACAAATTATATAAAAATATAAAATTCTTAGTTGTTCTTCCAAACCTTTGTATATGAAACGGTTTGACCTATGGGCGAGTTGCAGTGCAGTAATTCAAGACATATTCGAAAAACTCAAGAAAACTAATTTGAAAAAATATTGAATTATACATCATTTTATTCATAATTTTGCTCTGTGTCTTTTACTGTATACGTATCTTTTACCATTTAGTATGAAATATGTGTGACTATTTAAATATTTAAATGCAAAGTTTTAGCAACTATTTACACTATCTTATATTTCCATATTAAAAAACCATATAAAGTATTATATATTCTAAGAATCATATGTCAAACGGTTTGGCCCGTGGGCGAGTGGTAGTGCTGAAATTCAAGGAATATTGGTAAAATTTAAGAAAATTATATAAATACATATATCGAACTATATATAATTTTATTAATATTTTTTTCTGCGTCTTTGTAATTTTATTCGTAATTTTACTCTGCGTCTTTTGCCCGTAGCTACCAAAAAGAAACTTATACAATAGTATTAACTTCCCGTAGGGTAAGTTATTGTAATGGGCCGAAAATCGGAATTGATTTTGGCATACCTCAGAAAAAATGGATGTGTGTGTGTGTGTGTGTGTGTGTATGTATGTGTGGATACAAATTTCCAGTCACGTTTTAGGGCGCACGGATCAATCGATTTGAATGGTTCAAAAAACATCCGATTCCTATTGATAAGGAAAAGAGCTGATTAGTTTTTGGCAAAGGCAGGTCCAGCCGTTTCGGAGATACGGAGCAAAGAGTGCAGAAAATAGAAATCGTATTTTTTGAGAGAACGGAATATCCGATTTGAAAGATCTAAAAAACATTCAATTAGTAATGATTGGGAGAAGTGTTTATTAGTTTTTGGCAAAGGCAGGCCCAGCCATTTTCAAGATACGGAGCTAAATATGTAAAAAATGGCAGTTTTTGAGAGAACTAAGCGTCCGATTTAAATGATTCAAAGAACTTTTTGCTTGTCTTAACAAAATAATCGATTTAAAAAAAAAAATTGTGCCATTTTTTTTTCTTTTTTTTTTTTTTAGTTTTTTGTATATCGAAAATATTTATTTTTAATTCTGACTATAGTTCTAATATACTTTACAAATAATTTCAACTCTGCAATTCAGTTTATATAATATTTATAAATATTAGACAATGTTACAATTTTTATAATAATCTATTTGAAAACATTCAGTAATCCTCGAACTTTTCGTTACGGTACGGGAAGTTTCAGCAATTTGCCTTAAGGCACGATGCCACCCACCCCACTAGTTTTGAAGATATTTTTGCCCATGAACATTTTGATTAGTTTACTTGCACGACTATTTTATTGTTCAGAGCGACATAGCGTAAAGAATTGACTTTTATTCTTTCTTTTATATCATAACGTCGTCCTATGTATGTTATAAACTTTTCCAAAGAACAAAAATGAGCCAACAAAGAACCCGTTCTTTTACATAAATCTACGAAGCGTCTACTTTTGTATAAATTAGTTTCCATAAACATGGCACAATATTCTATTTTGTTTCGCGCACACGAAGCACTACTGTTCCGTTCCCTCTAACAATCTTTTCTTATGTTCCTCCGTTGTTCGCGAACACTGCAACATACATACGTTGCGAAGGGGCTTAACCGCATTGTCTTGTGTAATGCCCGAGGATCTCTTCTTGGAAAATACTATTTTTTTCTGAAAAGTTGCTGCAAACTTACAACTGCATAATACTGAAGCTCTGTATGCAAAGAAAAACACAACTAGCTGTAAGTGGAATTCTGTCTTAAGGCAATTAGGGCATCGTGCCTTCAGGCAAATTGCTGGAACTTCCCGTACCAAAAATTATTATTTTTTTAAAAACGATTAACATTTTTGAAAAAATTTTACTTCGAAAAAATTAGATTTTTGAGAAACTATAAATTTGACAAAAAAATACTTTTTTTTGAAAAAAAAAAATTTTTACTTGTAAAAAAAAATTTTTTTTTTGAGAAAAAAATTTTTTTTTTGAAAACAAAAAAATTTTTTGAAAAAAAATGTTTTCTTCATTTTGACATATTTTGGAAAATCTGAACTTTTTTTCAAAGCAATCGCACTGCTTGAACTGCATAGAGACGAAATGTCAAAGCTTGCAAGTGCCGCGCCGCCGTCTAACGCATAAGCATTGGTACGGAACCCATAGAAATGTAAAAAAAAATTATACTTATTGTTAAAATCTCTATAAAATATCTGATAATTTGATGTGCATATGTCTAATGATCATTTTTAACCGCCGAATGGCATTTTTTTTTACTTTTTTCATTAGATCTCCGAAACCGCTAGACCTGCCTTCATGAAAATTTGATCAATTCTACATCTTGTCAATACAAGTAAAACGTTTTTTGAATTATTCAAATCGGACGCTCCGTTCTCTTAAAAACGGAGGTACCGTTTTTGGCACTTTTTGCCCCGTATCTTCGGAACGGCTAGACCTGCCTTCGCCAAAAACTAATCAGCACGTCTCCTTGTCAATACGAATCGAATGTTTTTTGAATTACTCAAATCGGTTGTTCCGTGTTCCCGAAATCGTCGACGAAAATTTGTATCCGCACATACATACACACACGTACATACATACATACATACATACATACATACATACATACATACACACACACACACACACACACACACACACACACACATACATCCATTTTTTCTAAGGTATGCCAAAATGTTCAAAAACCTCTGAAACGTAAAGATATATAAAAATTTTCATTTTCGATTTTTTTGCGATTACTATAACTTGCCCTACGGGAAGTTAAAAAACATAGCAAAACTAACAATGAGCAGTGTTTTTACTTGTGATGTATTGTCTTATAATTACAATAATGGTTTCGCTGTTTACTGGGAATTTTCAAGAAAACGGTGAAACTTTACGTAAGAGGTTCAAGTTTTGTCGGGTCGGGCGTCTAAGGTAACTTATTTTGTGTAACAGAATATTGTGCTAAGTTAGATATGTGGGAAAAGTCTTCTGTTTATGTAGCATGAGATAATGAATTATTTTGAGGAAATTTTAGTTAGACCAATTCTGCTGGAAAATACACCAGTGTTATGGCAAGGTGCTGGACCAATTCTGCCGGAAATAGACCAGTACGCTGCGTTTTTTTTCATATAAAATGGCAATAAAAACTGTCAAATTGCGATGTCGTCAAAAAAATAATTTTATCATAAGTACATCTTTCTGGTGTATCATAAAGCGTTGTCAAAAAGTATAGGTTTGAACTGAATCTTCGCAATGCTTGATACTAAAATTACAACTACCCATCAAATATCTGGAAACGATATATTTCGGTATTGAAACAGATTGTACATTTTCAAAAGTGCATAATTCGATTTTGATGAAACTTGACATATATTGTTACTACACTTTACTAAATATTTGACAAAAATTTAAAGTTGAAACATTCAATACTTTTTGAGATATGCGAGGTTGATGGGTGGCTGTCTCCGCACTCAATACTGGTATCGAAACAGATTGTACGTTTTCAAACATGCATAATTTGATTTTGATGAAACTTGACATAAATTGTTACTACACTTCACTAAATATTTGACAAAAATTTAAAGTTGAAACATTCAATAGTTTTTAAGATATGCGAGGTTGATGGGTGGCTGGTTCTGCTCTCAATATTGGCATTGAAACAGACAAGTATTATATTTAAGTTAATTAGGCGTTTAATTTTAATCACTAGTAAATATAACTTTTTACAGAACTAATATTTTCTCCATTATATTTAAGTTTTTAAATTTTATCTAATAAAATTAAAAACTAACTATTGCGTTAGTACTTCTGTCATATGACAATTTTCTTTCCCTCAATATTTTTTGTCTTATCATTTTCACACAATATAAGCAATTATTTTGAATTATAGATAAAAGAAATATTACAAGGTTGACATTAAAGAAATTAATTGCATTAATTGTTCTTTCTAAGATGTTTCAATCTCATGAGAATATTGTAATGATAATTCTTTGTGTCAAGGTTTAATTAGGTCATGAAAAGGCCATGATAGTTACATTTAGAAATTGTTTCAATCAATGCAGATAAATTTATGTTTTAGATATCCATGATTATTAAGAAATAGATTTTAATGCTTATTAGAAAGTATTATAATTGATAATTTATATCGAATAGACAGGCCTGTGAATTAATTTATTTAAATGTTATAAGTTTTATTATTTTATAAATGGTATCGATTTTTTTCATTCATGTTGAAATATTGCAGATTGCTAAATTATGATTGAAACATAAAATTAAGTTATGAAAATTCATAAGTGAATGGAAAATATTTAAAATAACGCGAAACGGCATAGCTTTCTTTTTTGCGTTCATTAAATATTATCAGCAGTTCTGCAATCAGATATAATTATTATAGTGGAACTAGATAATTAAGTATGCAAAAAACGTTATCACAATCTGATGTTAGGCACGTTATTTATATTTTCATATACAAAACTGTCATATAATATTACCATAAAATTTCTTGAAAAGGTCTGAAACAATCTCGAAATAAATCTTCAAAACATTAAGCACTTAACATAGAATTTAAAAAAAAACTTGACTGACCATGATTACATTCAGTACACGTCTCTGCTATTTATCTTTTCACCAATCAAGAAATACTCAAAGCTATAAAACGTGAAAAAACAACAATAAGCAACAGGTAGCAATTCCGAATGAATCACCTTTAGTGCATCTATCGTTCCACTGACTGCGCGATCTTATCTGTATACATTTGAATATGTCCCTCGAAGGAAGAGACAAATGACCGTTTTTAATGAAGATATTTTCGTTAAAAACAGAAATTTTTTTTTTTTTTTTTTATTTTTCTTATAAATTACAATCTGTCTAAATAAAAAGACATTGAGTAATTATTTTGACAAATAACATTAAATTATAAAAGGAAAACCCAGTGGTTCACCTTTTATTAGTGTACTAAATGATATTATAATTTTGGTATAATAAAAAAAACAGAAATATGATGGTAAAAATGTAATCAAGCCAAAAATGAAAACTTTTATATACCTTTCTGAATATTTTGAAATACCTTAGAAAAATAGGTGGTTGAGTGTTTGTGTCTGTAGTATGTATGTATGTGTGCGTAGTATGTATGTATTTGTGAATGTTTTTATTAACTTCCCGTAGGGCAAGTTATAGTAATCGCAAAAAATCGCGAATGAAAATTTTTATATATCTTTACGTTTCAAAACCTACTGAACATTTTTGTATACCTTAGAAAAAATGGATGTATGTGTGTGTTCGGATACAAATTTTCGTCGACAATTTCGGGAACACGGATGAAGTGATTTGAATAATTCAAAAACATTTCATTCGTATTGATAAGGAGACGTGCTAAGATATGGGGGAAGATATGGGGCAAAAGTGCCAAAAACGGTAACTCAGATTTTAAGAGAACGGAGCGTCCGATTTGAATTCTTCAGTCCGTCAATACAAGAAAAATGCTTTTTGAATAATTCTAATCAAACGCTCTACTATCTCAAAAACTGAATGTTCAGCACTTTTTCACCGTATCTTGGAAATGGCTGTATTTGCTTTTGCCAAAAACCTAATCAGCACGGTCTTCCCATCAATAGAAATCGAATGTTGTTTAAAGCATTTGAATAGATTGGTGTGTGCTCTATTGTATCCGCACATACACACAAACACACATATATATCCATTTTTAAGGTATGCCAAAATGTTCAGAAACCCCTGCCTAAACTGCCTAAAAACTATGTATTTGTAGTACAATCAAGCGTTTTACGCATAAAACCTAACTTCGCGCATGTGTTATCAAAGAAACATCAGAACGTTGCACTTATGATAAAATTGTTATTCACACGTTTTGTACGTATGTTAGGTTCTCTGTGTAATACTCTTGATGATAGCACAGCAAATACATAGCCTTTTGACAGTTCGTTACTACCAACTCATACGAATGTAGATCCATAACATAACATTACCATGACATTATCTACTATTTTATTCGAGAATTGTCTTTTATATCAATGTTTCAATTTCGGATCTGTTTTATAATTACAAGGGAATGTTATGCGTTGTCACACGCTGCCTGGTCGCGGCCGGAAACAGTTAATTGCAGGGCGAAGGATGGAAGTACCTGATAGTGAGGGCAGGGGCTGAATCGTTCCGTTCCGTTCGAACCGTCCCGGACCTTATGTTCGACAGAACACCCCATTGTCTTCCATACCTGTCTCACCATAAATAACTGATATGAGGGACAAATTCGAAACACGACCTCTGCAAGTCACGATAAAATCGCGATGCTCATAAAGAAAGATCGTAAAAACGTTTTATAAGTATTGATGTTTATCTATGTTTAAAAGGAATTATGGGGATGTTAAAAGTTTTTTAAATTTTTTAAGGAATATGAATTTTTTAAGACTGATTGCAATCCGCATTTTTTGTTTTATTGCAGTGCAGTCAGGTAATTTTAAGTATTTGTGACATATTATATAACAGCTATAAAAAAACGCCGAAATGATTTTTGCATTTGTTAATTTCTCGTAGGGTAAGGTATAATTTTGCAAAAATAAAAAATGAGTATTTTTGCATATCTTTACCATTTCAAATGTTTCTAAACATTTTGGCATACCTTAGAAAATATGTATGTATGTGTATATGCATGGATACAATATTTTGTCCACGTTTTTGGAAGCACGGATCAACCAATTTGAATAATCCAAGAGCAATCGATTCCTATTAATAAAGAAAACTACTGATTAGTTTTTGAAAAAAGTTGGTCCTAACGTCTTGGCAATTCGAAGCAAAGAATGCAGAAAATGGCAATTATGTTTTTGAGACAACCGAGCGTCCGAATTGAATAACTTAACTTGTATTGGCATATAGAAGAATTGATTAAATTTTTGCAAAGGCAGATCCAACGGTTTCGGAGATCCATTAAAAAGTTTAAAAAGAATGCCATTAGTCATTTCAATATTAGAATTTTTCAATATTCAAATTTTTTAGATAATTTTAAAATTTTTAAATTAAATTCTCAAGAAAAATCCAATTTTTTTTTCTACAATTTTAAATTACTGTACGGGAAGTACCAGCAATTTCCCTTATAGCACAATGCATGCGCACCACTAGTTATTTTGATATTTGAACTATCACAATAATTCAATTATCTAACAATAATCTCAAATGGTATGTTTTACGTAAATGAAAATTTTCACAAACGACATCAATTTTCATAGTTTTGTAAAAATCTATTGATTGGTGAATGTTTATTCAAAGAAATCCAGTCGTTTATTTGTTGTTCAGCAAAGAGCTAAACTTTTTTTAATGAGTTAATCAACTTATATTTTAGAACTAGCTTATATATATAATATCATAAAAAATTATAAAAAAGTATAACGTTTCAGCATTGTCATTTATATCATTCCTTTTGATTTCTCGTCTCTATTATTAAAGAAGTCTTCTGTACCTTCTTTTGTTGTGAAATTCATTGTGCTTGTGAACACATGCCCCGGATATTTTGAATACTATATCACATTAGCCGCGATGTAATATGTCGAACACAATTTCCTGGTCCATTCATTTAAATTTCATCAGCAGTTAAAATTGGGTTATCCGTACCCAATCTGTTATGCGCCATGGAACACGAAGTTCGGCGTTTCGTCTTATTGTTAACCGTGGCTTATCCTTGGATGTGTATAGTAATGGCCTAAATATTTTTCGCTTTTATGATTCTAGATCCATTGGAATTTATAGGAGCATTTATTTAGTAGAACGTTTTGTGAATTGGTCTGTGGTTTTGTCAATGATATTCACATGAACTCATTTTATATGGTATAAGATGAAAAAAATGTTACTTCGGTCTCTACAAGATTGCAACGTAAAACTAAAAGAATGTTTTGTCTCATGCGTTTGTGATTTTTTAAAATATTTAATATATCATTTTTCCAAATCATTCGATAGTAGTATCACCACCTAGGAATTATTTTCTCTTCACCGAAGCTTCGTAGAGTGATTAGAGCCGTATCGCTGAAGTGATTCATGAGTAGCAATTTACGCGGTACATATATTTCAGGAAATATGCGAGAGATATGAAAAAACATTAAAAAGGAAGATAAACGCTTGAAAACTAGAACAAAAAGAATTTATAAATTAAAAAGCGCCAGATAAAAGTGCGACTGCCCACTCGGAAACTAATGGCACCGCGTATGCAAATCCCATTGACTTCCAGCCAAATGCAAGGATGCAGAATTAAAAATAGATGTATTAACAATGGGATGAATACTTACAAACGGCGGTACAATTAGACAATTGAAAAATTGTTTTCTTATTTATTGTTAAAACTGTCGATGATTTTAATCACACATTAGGTACTCGGATTTCAATTGCACAAATGTTGAATTCCATGTTCAACTAGTTTTTTTATGTTTTTTTTTTTATTTTTTTTGAAAATTTTGACTTTTTTTTAAGCATTCGCGCTGCATAGCAGATTTGGAGTCGAAATATGCCTTACAAAATTTCATCAGTTGTGCAATTTGTCAATACAAGCAAAATATTTTTTGAATTATTTAAATC
>NW_020537646.1:11871438-11886420 GCF_003426905.1 Ctenocephalides felis | reverse complement strand
ATTTTGCAGCCGGAGCGGTGGCATCCGAGTGGAAAGGGTTAAACTATTAATCTTCGAATTCCGATATGTTTGTTCCGTATGTTTTGGCATTATCAAATCACTTGCACATGCAATGAAATTTCAATCGATTTTACTATTACAAGCTATTAGTTCAAGCAAATAAAAACATATTTTTGTTCACCCTTTTATGTTTATATTCCCATGCCCGATTCGTTCGATGCAAACCTATTTTCACCAAATCTGCCTATGCAAATATCCCTTGCTTGTTTATGAAATCCGTAGGTAAGCTTGCTTCCTACCCAACTGTTTTCGATTGACCGCTGACATATAATAACATACGTGTTCGTCTACAATCCTTCGATCAGTATCCACCCTAGGTAATATGACGAACATTGGCCTGCTGTTTTGCACCTGTGCCAACGTTTCCCACAAGTCGTCATAGACGGATGGTCAGCGAATGGTTCCGTATCAGGGTGCTGTTATTTTTGAAGTGCGGTTGGAGGTTGCTGGATGCCGAAATTGCTATTTGCAGTTGCGAAACTCGGTTGAAAAAGCAGGTTTGAAATAATAGAGATTACAGGATGAAGGAAAGAAAATTCATTATATAGATTTCAAAGACACCAATTTAACTAAGTTCTCCAAAAATTACGTAAGTTAAACTCAGTGAATTATGTTTTGGAAGCATTGGTGATCGGTCTCAAAATTTTTGACTGGGCAGCAGTGTTAGCACAGTATTTTATTTGGTTGGACATCACCGACAGTTGGATGCCACAAGTTCATATAGGTTTTATCACAACCTTGTAAATTAATAGTTCGTTTTCAAGAGATGAGATTGACTTGTGTTTTAAAAGCAGTAAAGTCAACTGTTGGAATTCTTATAGTTTTTAATACTTCAAATATAATCCTTCTCCTAAGTGTGTAGCCTAGATGCATACCTAGGTATTTAACACAATCAGAGCTAACACACACACTCCTGGGCATGTTGTCTTGTTGGGGGTATAAGTTATATGATTCGACTTGCTCTCTCTTGTTTTCCTTGACTTGGAAAAATAATAACTATATGTATATAATATACAAATATTGTCTTGAACATTATCTTATTTATTAAATTAAAAACAAATATTCCAAAAGGTAAATCAATAAAATTCTCTTCGGTTACACAAAATATACAGTTTTCACGTCCAAAACGCCCACATAGCGAAAATCTACGGTTGTGAATCCTGAAATGGCATTCAAAACGGATGACCCGATTATAGTTATTATCAAATATTCGTAGTAGAACAAAACCCTTTCCTGGATGAAGCGTTGCCAAGGGTTGTTTTGACAAGTTGTTGCAAATTGCCAATAGGGAAATCCATGTTATAACGACAGAGGGTATCGGACGATTTGTGAGTGATTTTTATTCGGAATAACGAGGTTTTTTCAAATAGATTGAACGACTTTTGGTAGAAATGAACTTCGTATCAATTGTGATTCAATTTAATCTAACAAGATATATTTTCACTTGAAAATCTACTGTATATTTTTTATTAGACATAATTTCATTTACACTCAGTCATTGTCCTATCTGATTATTAAAAGACAAAAGGATTCCCCTTTCTAACTAAAGGTCATATAAATTAAACTTGCTAAGAAATTTCTTGTTACTAATGAGCGCACTCACTTTGAGAGCGTGTCTATGATGAAGTTTTATTAGTAGCGTTTAAATTTTATAACTGTTTCATGAGAGATAATGTCATAATTAATTACTTCATATTTGTTTCGTTTTGTTACCACTATAATAGGACGTTATGCATGCTAAGTTAAATATCTGTACACACACACATATATATTTATATATATATATATACAATATTGAATTCGCACAAAATGTTAAATGTATATTTTGGTGTAAATTATTACCAAAACTATCCCTTTTTGCAGCATGAAGTGTGGCCGACTAATCTATTCCCCCATTCTGGCAAAAATTTAATTTGTGCGAAACTCCATGCGATGCTTTGTCTAATTGTATGCGCGTCGAAAATATTAATCAAGCCGCATGTAACGTAATAACATGTATCTATGTTTGTTTTCCGACGTTGATTAATTGCCACTATTCATTATATTTGCGATCGAACGGCCGCCGCGTTTATTACTCGGCCAGATCCGCGTTGATATTGCCATTATTTGCCCGGGATGTTTGTTTATCACAATGTTTTGATATTGCATCAGAAACGATGTAAATGAAATGCGTGTCAATGCGCGTATTCTCTGCTGTATATTTTTTATTTTATTCTTTCGACCAATTTGCATATTTTGACGCATAAATGTATAAAATTAACAGCGAAATGTATAGCTATGTCGTGGTATTAGTCGAGCATTTGCAAAGCAATCAGTTTGCAGATATATATATATATACATATATATATATATATATATATATATATATATATTTACTAGATGACCCGAGAGACGTTGCCCTGAGCCCACGTCTACAATTCAAAAGTTTCATCTGCCAAACATACTGTTGACTGTACCTATATTACTTTAAGTTTTGGCACCTCTCAGCTGCTTTTCGGCAATAATAATGTAGACATTACTATCTAGGCTCGTAATTTCAACTAAATTCAAATTTCAAGTGAATTGATATTTCTAGCAGATGACAGTGCAAATGTTTTCAATGTGAACAATGATAAGTGTTTTTTTGTAATTTTTGTCATTTATTATTTACAATATTATTACTATAGTTTTTATCGTTCATTAAATCTCAAAAATTTTCTTTGACAAACTCTAAAAAGAATTATCAAAATCCGAATAACCTTTTAGAAGTATCAAATTATACACCCGTGCAGAAGAATTATATATTTTATATATTTTTAATCATTATATATATATATATATATATATATATATAATGATTAAAGGGGAGTGATGTGGCAACCAGCTGATGATGAGTTCAAAGTAGGCTTTGAAGAAAGGAAATATTATTTGTACAGTTTATTTCTGATGAATAAATTCGACAAATAGTTTGTATTTTAATATCATTAACAAACCAAACTCAATGGTACTACAAGCTTATTGAGTGACTTTTTAGATGATAAACCAACGCCCTGACCTATATCAATATGGTTAATTTGTTGTTACAATCACTGTAATACTGATTGGACTTATCAATGCCTATTTTCTATATTTTCAAGTAAAGACCGATGTTACTACTATTGACATTAGGCTGTCCTACCACTAGACCACGAAAACATGCTTTATATCGATAATTAAAATTAGAAAATGAGCTTAATGGAACAATTCTGCCACAAAATAGACCAATGTTACTACAGGATTATATTACTCTGGTTTTTTTATATATCTAAAATATAAAATAAAATATAAATATAAAATAAAATAATAGATGTGTTAAGATGATAAGATTAATATTTTTACGACATCGTAATTTAACAATTTTTAGTTCCATTTTATATTAAAAAAAAAACGCAGCGTAACATAACCTTGCCATAACACTGGTTTATTTTACAGCATAATTGGTCTAACTAAAATTTCTTCAAAATAATTCGGTATCTCATGCAATATAAACAGAAGACTTTTCCCACATATCTAACTTAGCACAAAATTCTGTTACACAAAATGAGTTACCTTAAACACCCGACCCGACAAAACTTGTATCTCTTACGCAAAGTTTTGCCGTTTTCTTGAAAATTCCCAGTAAACAGCGAAACCATTATTGTAATTATAAGACAATACATCACAAGTAAAAACACTGCTCATTGTTAGTTTTGCTATGTTTTTTGTGTTTTTCTTTGCATACAGAGCTTTAGTATTATGCAGTTGTAAGTTTGCAGCAACTTTTCAGAAAAAAATAGTATTTTCCAAGAAGAGATCCTCGGGCATTACACAAGACAATGCGGTTAAGCCCCCACGCAACGTATGTATGTTGCAGTGTTCGCGAACAACGGAGGAACATAAGAAAAGATTGTTAGAGGGAACGGAACAGTAGTGCTTCGTGTGCGCGAAACAAAATAGAATATTGTGCCATGTTTATGGAAACTAATTTATACAAAAGTAGACGCTTCGTAGATTTATGTAAAAGAACGGGTTCTTTGTTCGGTAATTTTTGTTCTTTGGAAAAGTTTATAACATACATAGGACGACGTTATGATATAAAAGGTAGAATAGAAGTCATTCAATTTTTTACGCTATGTCGCTCTAAACAATAAAATAGCAGTACAAGTAAACTAATAAAGATGTATGTTGATCCTATGGGCAAAAACATTTTTATAAAGACAATCTTCGTATAAATTGGTAGTAAGAATTGTCAATAAGCTAAGTATTTGCAGTTTTACACATAAAACCTTTGGAATCCTATATACAGTACATACCATAGGTTCCCAAACTTGTTTATGCTGAAGACCCCTTGCAATGTTTTTTGTTTTGTTATGGACCCCCTATATTAAAGCGACCACGCGTACCAGTTTCGCTGGAACAGTCGCGGATTTCCATCTAGTTTCCATTCATAAAATCAATTTTCAGCCCAGATTGTGCCGCGTTCTCAAAAAGTATAGATTTAAATCGAATCTTTGCAATGCTTGATACTAAAATTACAAATACCCATCAAATATCTGGAAACGGTATATTTCGGTATTGAAACAGATTGTACATTTTCAAAAATGCATAATTACAACACCTTACTAAATATTTGACAAAAATTTACAGTTGAGACGTTCAATAGTTTTTCAGATATGCGAGATTGATGGGTGGGTGGCTCCGCTCTCAATACTGGTATTGAAACAGATTGCACGTTTTCAAAAATACATAATTTGATTTTGATGAAACTTGACATACATTGTTACTACAGTTTACTAAATATTTGACACAAATTTAAAGTTGAGACGTTCCATAGTTTTTGAGATATGCGAGGTTGATGGGTGGCTGGCTCCGCTCTCAATACTGGTATTGAAACAGATTGTACGTTTTCAAAAATGCATAATTCGATTTTGATGAAACTTGACATACATTGTTATTACACTTTACTAAATATTTGACAAAAAATTAAAGTTGAAACATTAAATAGTTTTTCAGATATGCGAGGTTGGTGGGTGCCTGGCTCCGCTCTCAATACTGGTATTGAAACAGACAAGTATTTTATTTAAATTAATTAGGCGTTTAATTTTAAATATAACTAGTAAATATAACTTTTTACAGAACTAATATTTTCTCCTTTAAATTTAAGTTCTTAAATTTTATCTAATAAAATTAAAAATAACTATTGCGTTAGTACTTCTGTCATATGACAATTTCCTTTCCTGCAATATTTTTGTCTTATCATTTTCACACAATAAAAGCAATTATTTTGAATTATAGATAAAAGAAATATTACAAGGTTGACATTAAAGAAATTAATTGCATTAATTGTTCTTTCTAAGATGTTTCAATCTCATGAGAATATTGTAATGATAATTCTTTGTGTCAAGGTTTAATTGGGTCATGAAAAGACCATGATAGTTACATTTAGAAATTGTTTCAATCAATGCAGATAAATTTATGTTCAGGATATCTATGATTATTTTAATAAAGAACTAGGTTTTAATCCTTATTAGAAAGTACTATAGTTGATAATAATTTATATAAACCACAAATTAAAATTTTATATATTAGTCTGTGAATAGTTTATCCGAATGTTATAAATTTATCATTTTATAAATGGTATCGATTTTTTAAGATTTATATTGAAATATTACAGAATGCTGTTAGGACTCAAAAATAAATTAATCATTGCAAATTGATAAGTGAATGGAAACTATTTAAAATAACACGAAATGGCATAGTTTTCTTTTTTGCGTTCATTATATATTAGCACTAGTTTTGCGATCAGATATAATTATTATAGTGAAACTAGATAATTATGTATGCAAAAAATGTTATTACAATCTGATGTTAAGAACGTTATATATATTTCCATATACAAAACTACGCAGAATATTACCATAAAATTTCTTGAGAAGGTTTGAAACAATCTCGAAATAAATCTTCAAAACATTAGGCACTTAGCATAGAATTCAAAAAAAAAAACTTGACTGACCATGATTACATTCAGTACGCGTCTCTGCTATTTATCTTTTCACCAATCAAGAAATACTCAAAGCTATAAAACGTGAAAAAACAACAATAAGCAACAGGTAGCAATTCCGAATGAATCACCTTTAGTGCATCTATCGTTCCACTGACTGCGCGATTTTATCTATATACATTTGAATATGTCCCTCGAAGGAAGAGACAAATGACCGGTTTTAATGAAGATGTTTTCGTTAAAAACTGAAATATGATGGTAAAAAATGTAATCAAGCCGTATACTGAAAAACTAAACTTGGAAATGTTTATATACATTTACGTTTCAAAGGTTTCTGAATAATTTGGCCAACCTTAGAAAAAATGATGTATTTGTGCATATAGTATTTATGTATAAATGTATGTGCGGATTCAAATTTTCGACGTTGATTTCAGGAACACGGATCAACGGATATGAAAAATTTAAAAAACATTCTATTCGTATTAATGAGGAGACCTACTGATTTGCTGCAAAAATGGTTGAGAACGTTCGATTTCATAGATTCAAAAAACAAACATATAAAAGAAAAAAATAAACATTTTATTTGTATCGTCGAAACGAGGAAATGATTTAATTTTTACTTAAACTTGTAATTATTATTAAAATGTATATAAAATATCAGACAATTTGATGTGCATATGTCTAATGATCATTTCTGACCGCCAAATGAATTTTTTTTTCAACTTTCTTTATTGGATCTTCTAAATCGATGTGCCTGCCTTTTTAAAAGTTTCATCAATTCTTCATTCCGTCAATACTAGAAGAATCCTTTTTGAATCATTGTAATCAAACGCTCTATTATCTCAGAAACTGTATTACCATTTTTGACACTTTTTGCCCCGTATAATAATTTTAAGTTAAAATAATCGGCATGTCTTCTTACAATACGAATCGAATATTTTATTTATTCAAATCTCTTCATCAACACGAATCGAATATTTTTTGAATTATTAAAATCGGTTGATCTGTGCTCTCGAATTCGTCTACTAAAATTTGTATCCAAACTGCCATATAACTCACACACGCACACATACACATTCATCTATTTTTTAAGGCATTAGAAAAATGTTTAGAAACTTCTGAATCGTAAAAATATGTAAAATTTTTCATTTTGATTTTTTGTGATTGCTATATAATAACTTACCCTGCGACAAGTTAAAAAAATAACTAGTGGGGCGCATGGCATCGTGCCTTAAGGCAAATTGCTGGAACTTCCCGTACCATAAATTATTATTTCATTAAAAACTATTAACATTTTTGAAAAAATTTACTTCGAAAAAATTAGATTTTTGAGAAACTATAAATTTGACAGAAATTACTTTTTTTTGAACAAAAAATGTATTGAAAAAGAATGGTTTTCTTTATTTTGACATATTTTGGAAATTCTGAACTTTTTTTCAAAACAATCGTACTGCTTTAACTGCATAAAGACGAAATATTAGGTTGTCAAATATCTCCCTTCCGCTTTTTTGCTATTAGTTTATAATACAAAGGCGGAAGGGAGATATTTGACAACCTTATGTCAAAGCGCATAAGCGACACGTCGCCGTCTAACGGATAAACACTGGTACGGAATCCATAGGAATGTAAACAAAATTTATACTGATTGTTAAAATCTCTATAAAATATCTGATAATTTGATGTGCATATGTCTAATGATCATTTTTGACCGGCAAATGGCATTTTTTTTTTACGTTTTTTTATTAGATTCGAAATCGCTAGACCTGCCTTCATGAAAATTTGATAATTTCTTTATCTTGTCAATACAAGTAAAATGTTTTTTAAATTATTAAAATCGGACGCTCCGTTCTTTCAAAAAATGAGTTACCATTTTTGGCACTTTTTGTCTCATATCTTCCGAACAGCTAGACCTGCCTTTGCCAAAAACTAATCAGCGCGTCTCCTTATCAATACAAATCGAATAATTTTTTGAATTATTTAAATCCGTGTTCCCAAAATCGTCGACGAAAATTTGTATCCGAACACACACACATACACGCACACACACTCACATGATCACACACACACATACATCCGTTTTTTTAAGGTATGCCAAAATGTTCAGAAGGTAAAGGTTCAGACGTAAAGATATATAAAAATCTTCATTTTCGATTTTTTGCGATTACTATAACTTGCCCTACGGGAAGTTGATCAAGCCAAACTTTGAAATGTTTATATACCTTTACGTTTCAAAGGTTTCTGAATATTATGGCATACCTTAGAAAATTGGGTGGTTGAGTGTTTGTGTCCCTAGTATGTATGTATGTGTGCGTAGTATGTATGTATGTGTGTATATTTTTATTTTATTTAAAAATTGACTCCTCTTATATCGATGTTTCAATTTCGGATCTGTTTTATAATTACAAGGGAATGTTATGCGTTGCCACACGCTGCCTGGTCGCGGCCGGAAACAGTTAATTGCAGGGCGAAGGACGGAAGTACCTGATAGTGAGGGCAGGGGCTGAATCGTTCCGTTCCGTTCGAACCGTCCCGGACCTTATGTTCGACAGAACACCCCATTGTCTTCCATACCTGTCTCACCATAAATAACTGATATGAGGGACAAATTCGAAACACGACCTCTGCAAGTCACGATAAAATCGCGATGCTCATAAAGAAAGATCGTAAAAACGTTTTATAAGTATTGATGTTTATCTATGTTTAAAAGGAATTATGGGGATGTTAAAAGTTTTTTAAATTTTTTAAGGAATATGAATTTTTTAAGACTGATTGCAATCCGCATTTTTTGTTTTATTGCAGTGCAGTCAGGTAATTTAAAGATTTTGTGACATATCATATTACCATGGAACACTTGTAACATATAATGCCTATGTACTGAAACATAAATTTGTTTTGAACAATTATAAAAAATTACCAAGTTCCATACCACTATTTAAATTTAAAATAATTTTTACATTTGTTAACTTCCCGTAGGGTAAGGTGTAATAAACCAACGCATCTGAAATTTACTTTTCAAATGCTTTCGAACATTTTGTCATATATTAGAAAAAATGGTTATATAAATTTGTGTATATGAATACAATTTTTCGTCCACGTCTTTGGGAGCACGGATCAACCGATTTGATTTATTCAATCGGTTCCTGTTAAAAAGAAAAAAGAGCAATCATTTCCTATTAATAAAGAAAAGTACTGATTAGTTTTTGGAAAAAGTTGGTCCAAACGTCTTGGAGATACAAAGCAAAGAATGCAGAAAATGGCAATTATGTTTTTGAGAGAACCGAGCATCCGAATTGAATAACCTATTAATGAAAACTTGTATTGGCATATAGAAGAATTGATTAAATTTTTGCAAAGGCAGATCCTGCGGTTTCAGAGATCAATTAAAAAAAGTTCTAAAAAAATGCCATTAGTCATTCAATTTTTAAATAAATTTTTCAATAATAAATTTTTTTAGATGATTTTAAAATTTTTAAAACAGTTCAAAATTCTCAAGAAAAATCCAAAAATTTTATCTACAAATTTTAAATTACTGTACGAGAAGTACCAGCAATTTGCCTTATAGCACAATGCATGCGCCACTAGTTATTTTTGAAATTTGAACTATCAATATAAATTAATTATCTTACACTAATCACAAATAATATGTTTTACGTAAATGAAAATTTTTACAAACGAAATCAATTTTCATAATTTTGTAAAAAGCTATTGATTGGTGAATGTTTATTCAAAGTGCGCGAAACACAGTCGTTTATTTGTTGTTCAACAAAGAGCTTAACTTTTTTTAATGAGTTAATCAACTTATATTTTAGAACTAGCTTATATATATAATATCATAAAAAATTATAAAAAAGTATAACCTTTCGGCTTTGTCATTTATATCATTCCTTTTGATTTCTCGTCTCTATTATAAAGAAGTGTTCTGTACCTTCTTTTGTTGAAATTCATTGTGCTTGTGAACACATGCCCGGGATATTTTGAATACTATATCACATTAGCCGCGATGTAATATGTCGAACACAATTTCCTGGTCCATTCATTTAAATTTCATCAGCAGTTAAAATTGGGTTATCCGTACCCAATCTGTTATGCGCCATGGAACACGAAGTTCGGCGTTTCGTCTTATTGTTAACCGTGGCTTATCCTTGGATATGTATAGTAATGGCCTAAATATTTTTCGCTTTTATGATTCTAGATTCTTTGGAATTTATAGGAGCATTTAGTTAGTAGAACGTTTTATGGATTGGTCTGTGGTTTTGTCAATGATATCCAGATGAACTCATTTTATATGGTATAAGATGAGAAAAATTTTACTTCGGTTTCTACTAGATTGCAACGTTTAACTAAAAGAATGTTTTGTCTCTTGTTTTGTATATCATTTTCACTAATCATTCGATAGTAGTAGTATCACGACCTAGGAATTATTTTCTCTTCACCGAAGCTTCGTAGAGTGATTAGAGTCGTATCGCTGAAGTGATTCATGAGTAGCAATTTACGCGGTACATATATTTCAGGAAATATGCGAGAGATATGAAAAAACATTAAAAAGGAAGATAAACGCTTGAAAACTAGAACAAAAAGAATTTATAAATTAAAAAGCGCCAGATAAAAGTGCGACTGCCCACTCGGAAACTAATGGCACCGCGTATGCAAATCCCCATTGACTTCCAGCCAAATGCAAGGATGCGGAATTAAAAATAGGTGTATTAACAATAGGATGAATACTTACAAATGGCAGTACAATTAAGCAATTGCAAAATAGTTTTCTTATTTATTGTTAAAACTGTCGATGATATTTTAATCACACATTAGGTACTCGGATTTCAATTGCACAAATGTTGAATTCAATGTTCAACTAGTTTTTTTGTTTTTTTTTTTTTGAAAATTTTGACTTTTTTTTAAGCATTCGCGCTGCATAGCAGATTTGGAGTCGAAATATGCCTTTACAAAAATTTCATCAGTTGTGCAATTTGTCAATACAAGCAAAATATTTTCTGAATTATTTAAATCGTACGCTCCGTTATCTCAAAAACTAAAAATCCAATTTTCGTCCATTATGCCCCATATCTCCAAAACGGCTAGACTTGCCTTTGCCAAAAACTAATCAGCACGTCTCCTTATCAGTAGGAATTGAATGTTTTTTTAATTATTCAAATCGGTTGATCCGTGTTCGCGACATTCTCGAAGAAAATTAGTATCCGCACACACACACACGTACACATATACACACACACATACATCTATTTTTCATAAGTTATGCCAAAATTTTCAGAAATCTTTTAAACTTAAAAATATATAAATATTTTCATTTTCGATTTTTTTGCGATTACTATAACTTACCCAACAGGAAGTTAAACAGCAATTTTACGAGATATATTAAATTTAAATTGTTCGAATTTTGCTGATGAATATTTAGTCCGAAATACCAGATTATGGTTTTTATATTATGAAATCTAGGTAGAACGGTTCCCATTACATTAGTACTTTACGTTGGTTGAATAATATAGCTATTATTTCGTAAAGTCATTTTAAAATAAAAAATGAAGGCGTTGGAAATGTTTGCCCCTTGTTGTCCTATCTAACACCGAACATGGTAAAATTTAGGAAACAGGAAAATAGTATATTTCTATAATTAGAAGTTAACTGACCATAGTCTGATACTTCTTTGTTTGATGCATGTTATGTGTTGTCACGTAGTTCATCTAGCTTAGACAGTATAATTACTAAAATTTAAATTGGGTCTTTGTGCCCGGCTCTATCCTATACGACTTTTCACATGCAATTTATATGTGGTTTTAAATCTTTTATTTTAGACTGTAGGTAAATCTTAAGGTTAATTAACATATTATTGGATCACTTTACCTGCAGTTCGTGTTTTTAAATTAAAATGTTGTCTATTAGTAGTCAACATGTTGATATTTGCTTCAAATAAACTTTAATAAAACATGTCGAAGTATTCTATCATATTCACTTTTGAGTCGTTTTATGCACTAATATAATGCAATTTCTCTATCCACTTATCCCCCTCAGAGAGTGAGGCACGTCGTCTGCATTCCGTGTCTTATGTGTTTTCACCGGTTGGCCAGTAAGGAAATCAATTAACTGAGCAGTAAATTAAGCAGTTTTCGTGAATCTGACGTCTCTACAGCGGATTCGTGGCACAGGCGACGTGTATTACGTGTATTACATCCAGTACATACACCAAATAGATAGTGTTTACATTTAGGGCCCGCACGATCACCGACCGTGTCCTACGGGTCTGTGGTCAGCCTTGCGCATATCCTAACCCACAATAGACAAGGAAATACGGATAGGTTGATTTAATGCATTGGCGACGTCTTCAATTCTATTATATTCAGATATTTGTAATCGAACGGATAAGGGAGTGTAAATATAGTCGAACGACGTCTTCGGTTCTGACTGAATATTGATGAGGGATATTTTGATAGACTATTGTAAGGTAGGTTTGATTTTGTTACGATTGGTTGACGTTATGGAACATTTACCAGGAAGGAGGTTGCTTAAATTACTTAAGGAATGATGTAATTTATTATTTTGTGTTAAATGATGCAGAGAGGAATTTAAGTACATATGCTAAAAGTACTCATGGCTAAAACTTATGTAATTTCCTATTTTGAGATTCTAATAAATCCTTGTGACCTGCATGTTATCTCGCACATATTTATCGACCAGTGTATCTGTGGCTAAAAGTTAGTTTGATAAAGTACCAATTTACTCCTCAATATTAATAGACCATTGAGTGATTCTACTATATTCTTCATGTATCTTGTTACCAGTCTGTGATCATTGTTTTTGTGTGAACAAACCGCAGAACAAAGTTCAATTAAAAAAAGTTATAATACATCAATATTTTAAAATAAGCACATTTAGTAGTAGTAGTTTGTATCGATGTTATTCTGATCATTAATTGAATCCATTTGTCAAGGAAGAAAAATGGATCAATTTGCATACCTCTAGAAAATATTGACTGATTTTTTTATATACCTAGTAGAAATGATTAACTTAAACTTAAAATTAAAGTTTTCTATTTCAATCATATATTGTATCTCATACTACACAATTCAGTAGTATGTGTTTAATTATAAAAATCTCCGCCCAATAATTATTAGACTTTTTTTTAATGATACCCACTATGAATTAATGTGTTTATTTTATCAATCTTGCTGAAAAACGTCAAGTTTACAAAAAATATTTTATGAGAAAATTTGCATATTTGCAATGCATAACAAGTTGCATGTTCAGTAGTATATAATGAAATTTATTACAAGTTAATTATAAAATCGAATTTCCTTTTATAATTAGTATTGAAATATTAAAAAATCTAATTTATACTATGTTGCATTTAGTTTATGGCCAATATTTATGCATATAGATTGACTAAAAATAATGAAGTAATTATCTGGAGTAATTTAACAAACATGATGTTTCAAATTGCAAATATCGCAATACAGTTTTTTAAAAGATTTTTAAGTCCATTTATGCAGCTTGTATATTTACACGTAGATTCAATTTATACAATTAATTTAATTTAGACATTTAATTATATGTGACTTTCTTTTGGAATGATATCACAGTTTATAAGAAGAACCAACAAATAGATATTTTTTGATAATTTATATTTAATAGGTTTTTATCTGAATATTATCCAATAATTATTATGTAGTTTTTTAATTTGATACTTTGATTGAATATTACTGCTTCCAATTTAAGTTAGGCATATATAATTAATCTATGGCCTAACATATGGTCGTCATAGGTTGCAGCATCAAGAGAAATTAATTGACTTCTTGCTTATTTACGAAAATTTCATATCATCTGATA
This sequence comes from Ctenocephalides felis, assembly GCF_003426905.1. Classification (NCBI taxonomy): domain Eukaryota; kingdom Metazoa; phylum Arthropoda; class Insecta; order Siphonaptera; family Pulicidae; genus Ctenocephalides; species Ctenocephalides felis. The sequence goes on along the minus strand of NW_020537646.1, from coordinate 11,872,523 downwards.
AGTTTTATGCTCTATAAATTGTCACTTTAATTAACTTTTGTTACTCGCTTTTCATTCCAGAGATTTAATTAGAAAGACTAAATATGATTTTTCACTTCACGTCGATTGCATGAGTAATATCACATTGAGAAAAATCACAACCAGAAATTTATTGTAATTTTTAAATTATTGTAATTTAAATAAATTGTGTAGTTTATTTCCTAAATGTTTTATACTCAATTTTATCGGAAATCAGAGAATTGGTTTATCGATTACAATATGTTCTTCATTTACAAATTAATTAAATATTTTTTACATCGTGTTGGAGTTTCCATATTTACTCGCATAGTTGAAGTTTTACTATATCTCTCATATTGTACATAATTTATGAATCTCATATCCTTGCAAAACACTGTTTTTGCTCGAGTTCAACGCGCTAATAACAATGCTCTATCGCGTTCAGTTGATTTATTCATGGGAATAAATAGAAGGGCTCGTTTCGATTCTCCATACGCACTTTAATTTATAAAAAAGTTTACGTAGAGTCTACTGTCTGTAATTTTGTTACCAGTGCTGGTTTTGGAAAATTCTTCTTGAGGAGATGAAAATTTGCCATATTGAAAATGAAAATTGGTGTTCTAAACAGATGAAACAGGCGCTGTTGTATTGTAAGAATGTTGGTTGAATGTTCGTATGGTTTTACATTTGATTACTATGGATAGATGATGACAATGGTTATTAGACCATTTTTGTTATTGTTAATGAATGGATAAGATCAATTTGTTTTAATAAAGACGGTCAGAATCATCATGACATAATTTGAACCATCATAGTCAAAATGATAGTTACTTATTGCAAGTTGCTATAAGTAGCATTGCAATGATAGGTACTTATGCAAAAATAATGTTTACAAGATGGCACATTTTTACAGACTGGTGCGCAATTAACTGTAGACATTACATATGCCCAATAAAATTTCATAATATATATATAAATTATTATTTTCTAAACCGTCACTGCAAATTCCAACCCCAATTCCCTTAAAGGTGGTTCGCATATGTAACGCATGTTGTTCTGATCATAATTGAAAACCTCAAGAGAGTGAT
>NW_020537646.1:11650303-11870438 GCF_003426905.1 Ctenocephalides felis | reverse complement strand
AAGTTGATGGAAGATAATCTTGTATACAACTTATTCAAGTAGACTAAATGTTAGTGCTTCGTAATTTCTCTGTACCATAGTGTATTTTCAAATTATCTGGATCTTGTATTCATGAAATCCAAAATCAAGTGGTTTACTTCATAAGGAAATATCAGTCAGTATTTGCTTATGTTTATATAAAAGCAACCCGAAGATTTTCGTTTCATTTATTTTGATATGTATGTACTATGCTTTATCGCTATGAGAAAAGCATCGAGATTCATGCATGCGTTCTATGCATTTCCATCAGTAAACGATCTTCTCTATATTTTCATGTCTCTTTTATAAACATGAGTTCGTTTATGGAAATATTATCTACATGGGGCAATATCCCTTTGCTCCAAATATCTACTCGCTTCTCTTAGTGCTTCTATTTGTGAACCCTCAGTATTTTATTTTTAGTTGATGTCGTGCATTGAGAATATTTCAAAATTAGTTTCTGTTGACATCAGAACAAAACGCTGGATATTGCAAATATATAATTTGGAAAATCTTACAAAAGATATGCTGATTTCTGCTGTTTGTGATATTGAGTCAGCATCCATCCTTAGACAAAGATCTTTATGGAATTGCAATTATAATTATTTCAGAAAAAAAAATTATTAAATATCTATTATATATTTGGTCCAGCATAAATAAGTTCTAAGATAATTTGTTAGAACAAAAATATTCGATACAGTTTTATTATTGATAAATTTTATATATGATGATATTAATGTGCCTATATTTTAATCGTATTATTAAGTTTTTTCTTAAATAAATTTCTTTAATACCTGATTAATAATTCATCACTTTTTGAATAATATTTATTTTCGCAAAATATATTTTTCAGTAAAATTCCGTTTATGGACAAAGCATAAAGATTCTCTCATGAATTTTTCAAGTAAACATGTATAAACATCTTATTTCCTTACAACGCTAATTACGCGGAACATGCTTTAAAAATTTCGACTTAACGTCAAGAAAGAAAATTATATTTAATAAATTCAGAAAGCTTCTAATGGACATGAAAATACTTTTCATGAATCAATGGTTTTTATATCAGCGAAATTAATTCACGGTGTTTTTTCGAAGAGATAATGCGGAATACGTGTTCTTTGATGAGATGAGTCAAAGTAAAACGATATATTGGATTGCTTAGTTATTTTATTTTTTATTTCCGAATTGTTAGTAAAATTGAATTTTATCATATTATCTTTTATATTTTTTGTATTTTGATAATCTCTTAATTATTTAAAAAAGTCATTATTATGCCATCTATATATCTTTAATTTTTGTTAGAGATTTTGATAATTATGATATCCTAACTATCTTCTAGAACTACGTTTGAATACTTACAGAAAATTTAGATACAGAAGTCAAATTTTACATATCAAACCAGGAAAAAACTAAAAGTAAATCATGCTAATTCAATTAACTATTTAGAAAAACAGCACTAATTGCAGAAACAACAAATACGTACAATAAAAAAACTGGGTAAAAACATTTAAACAACTGAGAACTGGATTGACATAATATGAATGTGTAATTGTGGAGGATGGTATAAGGATAAATCAGAATTACAAACGATTTATAAACATTTACAATAAGAGCTTCGTTTATTGACAGAAGTAAAATTTAGAAAAATAAAATACGATTCCGCAAATCTTCTAAAATCATCAGTTTTTCCGTAGATAAAGTGATAAGACGATTAGTGTTTAGAGAATTCTTAAGATTAATCATATACTCAGAGAACATTATTTCATATTGTTTGCATTTTTTGAGCTATGAAGATGTAGATTCATTCTTTTGCTAATATATTGGGAGCTTTTGCCAATATAACGTATCACAATCTAAACAATATGTATATATATAAATATATATATATATATATATATATATATATATAATGGTTGTACTGCCCTAAGGCAGGTCCGTGAGTTGTGTTAAACTTTAACTCGATTCAGGGTAGAATATTGTAAAAGATTTTGCATTGCCATTTCACACCACAGTACCCAACACACAACATACATATCTAAAACTCACCAATTCACCAAAAACAACATTTTAATCTCTTTCTGAATCATCTTCAAATGTATGAAATTCTCCGCCACTATAAATAATTTCTATAAAGTCGTTACATCCGACACTTTCAAATGCGCATAACGATATTTCGCCTAAGATCAACGTTCATATCCCGTGTCACGTACGTGGAACGTAGTCCATTGTCGGCTCCTTATCCCGCCTCGGACATCTAGAGTGCAAAACACACAGTGAATATATTTCGTTGCATTATATCGTCGCATTTGTATGAAAATAATGTATCCCATATGCATATCTGAATAGTCATCTCGCGACTGCTGATGGCGTGTCCTATGAAGTCACGTTTCCAATTTTATTTACGTTCTTTGCTTTGTCTACGCTCCGCGGACGGTCTTCTTTCGTGCTTCGAGGTCGGTTCTGCATGTTGAGGCCGAGGAAGGATTAGATGGTTTAAGGTTTAAGAGTTGGGTCACTCCGAAATTTACTGGTACTTAATAGGAATAATGAGGATATGCTCATTAAGGGGGTTGTTCGGTTTTTATTTTCGGTTTTTTATTTTTTTTTTGATTTTGAGATTTTTTGATATTATGAAAGCTAAAAGCCTTAGAATTATTAAAAAAAAATCATCTCAATATCTATTTTTTTGACGAAGTTATAGATATATATCCTGATCTTCTGAAACCGTTTTTTTCATCGCTCCGCGGGCTATTGTATGCTAGCTGCTCTCTTTTTCATTATAATATCTCATGCACATGACCTTTTTAATGTGTCAGCATCTTTGAACACCATGGTATATCTAGTACATTATAATAAAAACTTTAAATACGTTTTTCTCAAAATGACTTTTTTCAATGCGGTGCCACAAATTTAAAAAAATCTATAAGTCGGATGGACTTGCATTTTTTTTTTTTAATTTGTTCACCACTGCAATACCTAGTCCCCCTATCTCAAACAACTTCATAACATTACGCAGAAAATTTTGCGAAGCTTTTCGTCCCAAAAAGGCCCTTTTTGACACTTTTTTTTTAAACAGCTTTTCCTTTTTGCTTTTTTTCTTTCATTTTGGTAGGGGGACTGGATTCAAACTTCTTCTTCAACGTAGTTTCTTTTTTTTTGTTTCAGGCGATGCGCAACGGATTTATCTGTGGCATTGTAAAAGAAATCGATTTTGCAATGCCCACTTTGGCGCCTCCTGGTTAAAAAATGACGGCGAAAAAAAAATAAAAAATTTCTTAATATTCTATGATTTTGTAATTTTTGTTCAAAAAAGCCGAATATCTCTATGATAAATACGATTCGAGAAAAACAAAAACAAATACCTTGCATTTTTTGTAACAAAAAAAACAAACAACCACCTTAAGGAAAATATTTTTATATTTATTTATTTTATAGTCAATGATCAACTTTCAATTAAGTTAGGTCGATCTAGCGACAATTAATTGTCCGCGAGGTATTGCACTTGGAACAGCCTTATACTGCGAGAAGCCCTTTACAATAATTTGAATTTGATATTGTTAATTTAACCCTTTCCACTCGCTAACTTCGGAATTAGCATGTATTTTGCAGCCGGAGCGGTGGCATCCGAGTGGAAAGGGTTAAAACTATCAATCTTCGAATTTCCCGATATGTTTGTTCCAGTATGTTTTGGCATTATCAAATCACTTGCACATTAAGTAAACTTTCAATCGATTTTACCATTACAAGCTATTAGTACAAGCAAATAAAAAACATATTTTTGTTTACCCTTTTATGTTTATACTTCCGTGCTCGATTCGTTCGTTGCAAACCTATTTTCACCAAATCTGCCTATGCAAATATCCCTTGCTTGTTTATGAAAATCCGTAGGTAAGCTTGCTTTCCTTCCCAACTGTTTTCGATTGACCGCTGACATATAATAACATACGTGTTCGTCTATAATCCTTCGATCAGTATCCACCCTAGGTAATATGACGAACGTTGGCCTGCTGTTTTGCACCTGTGCCAACGTTTCCCACAAGTCGTCATAGACGGATGGTCAGCGAATGGTCCGTATCAGGGTGCTGTTATTTTCGAAGTGCGGTCGGCGGTCCGAGGTTGTATGGCGAAATTATTATTCACAATTCTAAAACTCGGTTGAAATAGCAGGTTTGAAATAATAGAGATGACAGGATAAAGGAAAGAAATTTCGTTATATAGACGTCAAGTACACCAATATAACTAAGTTCTCTAAAAATGTAGTGAAGTTAAAATCATTGAATTATGTTTTGGAAGCATTGGTGATCTGTCTTAAAATTTTTGACTGTGCTGCGTTAGAACAGTATTTTATTTGCTTGAACATCACCCACAGTTACATGCCACAAGTTCATATAGGTTTTATCACAACCTTGTAAATTAATAGTTCGTTCTCAAGAGATGAAATTGACTTGTGTTTTAAAAGCAATAAAGTCAACTGTTGGAATTCTTATAGTTCTTAATACTTCAAATATAATTCTTCTACGTAAGTCTGTGGCCTAGATGCATAGGTATTTAACACAATCAGAGTTAACACACACACTCCTGGGCATGTTGTCTTGTTGGGGGTAAAAGTTATATGATTCGACTTGCACTCTCTTATTTTTATCCTTGACTTGGAAAATAATAGCTGATATGTATATAATATACAAACATTATTTTAAACATGATCTTATTTATAAAATTAAAAACAAATATTTCGATATCAAGGTAAATCAATAAAATTCTCTTCGGTTACACAAAATATACGGTTTTCACGTCCAAAACGCCCACATAGCAAAAATCTACGGTTGTGAATCCTGAAATGGCATTCAAAACGGATGACCCGATTATAGTTATTATCAAATATTCGGTAGTAGACAAAACCCTTTCCTGGATGAAGCGTTGCCAAGGGTTGTTATGACAAGTTGTTGCAAATTGCCAATAGGGAAATCCATGTTATAACGACAGAGGGTATCGGGCGATTTGTGAGTGATTTTTATTCGGAATAACGAGGATTTTTCATGTAGATTGAACGATTTTTGATAGAAATGAACTAAATGAATTAATAATTGTGATTCAATTTGATCTGACAAGATATATTTACACTTGTATTGTACATGAAAATCTACAGTATATTTTTTATTAGACATAATTTAATTTACACTCAGTCATTGTCCTATGTGATTATTCAAAGACAAAAGGATTCCCCTTTCTAACTAAAGGTCATATAAATTAAACTTGCATAGAAATTTCTTGTTACTAATGAGCGCACTCACTTTGAGAGCGTGTCTATGATGAAGTTTTATTAGTAGCGTTTAAATTTTATAACTGTTTCATGAGAGATAATGTCATAATTAATTACTTCATATTTGTTTCGTTTTGTTTCCACTATATTAAGGCGTTATGAATGCTGGGTTAAATATCTGTATACAAACACACAACACACACACATATATTATATATATATATATATATATATATATATATATATATATATTTCAAAGTAACTAGCAGCCCATTCGTCGAATTAAAAAAGGTATAAAGTATTAATAACTTTTATTTAAAACTTAAAAATAAAAGTTTTTAATACTTTATACCTTTTTTATTCGACGAATGGGCTGCTAGTTACTTTGAAATATGTTTCAACGTCGAAAAAACTATCAAGATATATATATATATATATATATATATATATATATATAGTAGAGTTTGAGTTCGGGCGTAACATCAGTAAAAATAGTGTTTTAAAAACCATACGTTTCGGCTAGCATCTTAGCCATCATTTAGTGGTAATCAAATTAACTATAAAAATTGAAACTAAGATAATAATAATAATAAAAACAATTATTACAATTTTGTATCCTTATATAGCATATTGATAAAATATATATTTTTTAACATCACAAATGTAAAACACACTAATAACCATGATAACTTAACAAGTTGTCGAAACTATGTATTTACTCTTCGGAGTTTAAGATAGAAATGTCACATTTTTTCTTAAAGCAGTTTTTAGCATGTGTTCAAATTTTACGGGAAATTTAAAAAGCGATGGGATCTTGTCATTTTTTAAGAAATTTTGACATGCTATTAAGAAACCACGTGTTTGTTTCGTTTAGGGCCGTATTGTCGAAACGTTTGTTTATGACTTTGTCGTTATGCAATTGCAAAAACAACCCCTCAGCAAATCTTCTTTTAATTACGTTCTCCTCAAAATGTAAAACTTCAGGGTTGAAAAAATCTTTATTATGGTTTAAATTTTTAATATGCTCAGTTAACATGGTCTTAAATTGCTTCGGATTTTTTGAGTTGTTTTTATGTTGATGAAGGCGTTTACTCAGGTTTTGGCTAGTTTCTCCAATATAAATGACTTTTAAAATACGCTCATACTAGTTCTATTGATGTTACGCCCGAATTTTAAACTCAAATTAAACATATATATCAACATCAAATTCAAGACTATTCATATATATATATATATATATATATATATATATATACATATATACAATATTGAATTCGCACCAAATGTTAAATTTATATTTTGGTGTAAATTATTACCAAAACTAACCCTATTTGCAGCATGAAGTGTGGCCGACTAATCTATTCCCCTATTCGGGCAAAAAATTTAATTTGCGCGAAACTCCATGCGATGCTTTGTCTAATTGTATGCGCGTCGAAAATATTAATCAAGCCGCATGTAACGTAATAACATGTATCTATGTTTGTTTTCCGACGTTGATTAATTGCCACTATTCATTATATTTGCGATCGAACGGCCGCCGCGTTTATTACTCGGCCAGATCCGCGTTGATATTGCCATTATTTGCCCGGGATGTTTGTTTATCACAATGTTTTGATATTGCATCAGAAACGATGTAAATGAAATGCGTGTCAATGCGCGTATTCTCTGCTGTATATTTTTTATTTTATTCTTTCGACCAATTTGCATATTTTGACGCATAAATGTATAAAATTAACAGCGAAATGTATAGCTATGTAGTGGTATTAGTCGAACATTTGCAAAGCAATCAGTTTGCAGATATATATATATATATATATTAAGTTGTCAAATATCTCCCTTCCGCCTTTTTGTATCATAAACCAATAGCAAAAAAGCGGAAGGGAGATATTTGACAACCTAATATATATATATATATTAGGGTGGTCCTTAAAATGATCATTTTCGAATTTCCTTGCTCCCAGGGGCTCAAATGGTTTCAAATAGATAAAAAACAATTCTCTGAAAGTTTTAGCTCTTAATATTAACGTTTAGATAGAGCGCAATTCAATCAAAGTTTGTATGGAAAGAGCATGGAAAAAATTTTGAAAATTTAAAAAAAATGTGTTAGGTATAACTTAGCGACAAATGAATGAGATTTATTCATTCATTTGTTTGCTAAATTATATCTAAAAAACATTTTTAAAATTTTTGAAAATTTTTCCATGCTATCTCCATACAAAACTTTGATTGAATTGCGCTCTATCTAAACGTTAATATTAAGAGCTAAAACTTTCAGAGAATTGTTTTTCATCAATTTGGAACCATTTGAGCCCCTGGGAGCAAGGAAATTCGGAAATGACCATTTTAAGGACCACCCTAATATATATATATATATATATATATATATATATATATATAATGATTCAAAGAGAGTGATGTGGCAACACGAGGCTAGGAGATCGAAGTTGTATTTGGAGACTGGAAACAAATTATATAAAAATATAAAACTATTAGTTGTTCTTCCAAACCTTTGTATATGAAACGTTTGACCTATGGGCGAGTTGCAGTGCAGTAATTCAAAACATATTCGAAAAACTCAAGAAAATTATATGAACGCACATATTGAATTATACATCATTTTATTCATAATTTTGCTCTGTGTCTTTTACTGTATACGTATCTTTTACCATTTAGTATGAAATATGTGTGACTATTTAAATATTTAAATTCAAAGTAAGGATATGTTTTAGCAACTATTCACACTCTCTTATATTTCGATATTGAAACCATATAAAGTATTATACATCGTTAGAATCATATGTCAAAAGGTTTGGCCTATGGGCGAATTGTAATGCTAAAATTCAAGAAATATTGGTAAAATTTAAGAAAAATATATGAACACATATATCGAACTAAATATAATTATTTACTCTGCGCCTTTTGCCCATAGCCACCAAAAAGAAACTTATACAATATTATTTCAAAGATATTTTTGCTAAAAAAATCAATAAACATTTTCATTAGTTTATTTGCTTGACTATTTTATTGTTCAGAGCGACATGGCGTAAAAAATTGAATGACTTCTATTCTACCTTTTATATCATAACGTCGTCCTATGTATGTTATAAACTTTTCCAAAGAACAAAAATCAGCCAACAAAGAACCCGTTCTTTTACATAAATCTACGAAGCGTCTACTTTTGTATAAATTAGTTTCCATAAACATGGTACAATATTCTATTTTGTTTCGCGCACACGAAGCACTACTGTTCCGTTCCCTCTAACAATCTTTTCTTATGTTCCTCCGTTGTTCGCGAACACTGCAACATACATACGTTGCGAAGGGGCTTAACCGCATTGTCTTGTGTAATGCCCGAGGATCTCTTCTTGGAAAATACTATTTTTTTCTGAAAAGTTGCTGCAAACTTACAACTGCATAATACTAAAGCTCTGTATGCAAAGAAAAACACAAAAAACATAGCAAAACTAACAATGAGCAGTGTTTTTACTTGTGATGTATTGTCTTATAATTACAATAATGGTTTCGCTGTTTACTGGGAATTTTCAAGAAAACGGTGAAACTTTGCGTAAGAGATTCAAGTTTTGTCGGGTCGGGCGTCTAAGGTAACTTATTTTGTGTAACAGAATATTGTGCTAAGTTAGATATGTGGGAAAAGTCTTCTGTTTATGTAGCATAAAATACTGAATTTTGTTAAAGGAATTTCAGAAGCTCATATTCTAATTTTAATTTTTGTTTAAGTTGTGTTATCATTTAAAATTTTGTTCTTAAATGAAGAATTCCTAATTTGTAAATATTTAGTAGATTTCTTTTTTGTTATGCAATTCATTTGTTTTCATAATACCATTACTTTTTTATTGTGAGAACAAAAATAATTTAATTATTCATAAATTATTCACCTACGAGACGAATATTTGAATCGAATTGAAGAAAAGAATTTTTACTTGCTATCTTACTTTCTCAGATTCACTCTTCTAGAATTTCGACAAAACTTTTTGTGTCTGATTATATTTTTTAGCATCATATTTTTGTTTTTAACAAAAATATCTTTATTAAAAACGGTCATTTGTCTCTTCCTTCGAAGGACATATTCAAATGTATATAGATAAGATCGCGCAGTCAGTGGAACCATAGATGCACTAAAGGTGATTCATTCGGAATTGCTACCTGTTGCTTATTGTTGTTTTTTCACGTTTTATAGCTTTGAGTATTTCTTGATTGGTGAAAAGATAAATAGCAGAGACGCGTACTGAATGTAATCATGGTCAGTCAAGTTTTTTTTTTTTTTGAATTCTATGTTAAGTGCTTAATGTTTTGAAGATTTATTTCGAGATTGTTTCCTTTTCAAGAAATTTTATGGTAATATTGTGTCGTAGTTTTGTATATGGATTTATATATAACGTAATTAACATCATATTGTATTAACATTTTTTGCATACATAATTATCTAGTTCCACTATAATAATTATATCTGATCGCAATACAACTGCTAATATAATGAACGCAAAAAACCATGCCATTTCGCGTGATTTTAAATATTTTCTTTTTACATATCAATTTGCATAAATAAATTTGTTTTTTATACATAATTCAGCAGTCTGTATTATTTCAATATAAATTTAAAAAAATCGATAATATGTATGAAATAATAAAATATATAACATTTAGACAAACTATTCACAGACTAATATATTGAATTTCATCTGTAGTTTATATAAAATATTATCAACTAGTACTTTCTAATAAGCATCAAAACCTAGTTTTTTATTAAAATAAACATAGATATCTCAAACAGAAATATATCTGTATAGATTGAATCTCTCTAAATGAAATTGTCATGGCCTTTTCATGACTCAATTAATCCTTGACACAAAGAATTATCATTACAATATTCTCATGAGATTGAAACATCTTAGAAAGAACAATTAATGCAATTAATTTCTTTAATATCAACCTTGTAATCTTTCTTTTATCTATAATTCAAAATAATTGCTTTTATTGTGTGAAAATGATAAGACAAAAATACTGCAGAAGAGAAAAATGTCATATGACAGAAGAACTAACGCAATACTTAATAACAGATTTTTTTGAAGAATTTACATATAAAGCTGTAAATATTAGTTTTGTAAAAAGTTATATTTATTAGTTATATTCAAAATTAAACCCCAAAAAGACTAATAAAAAATTTAAATATAACACATGAATTCCTATTTCTAATTTCATTTTACAAAGCCGAGTATTTTTAATTCGATTAAGATTGTAAAATGCTATTTTTAAAAGAGTGGGTTTCATTTCAGACAATGAACAAACTGAAAAGTTTTTAAGTATTTTATAATACATTGGTATACAAAAAATATCAATTCTGGTTTTCAGGACTTTAATTCATTTTTATAATTAAACCACTTCTCGTAGGCTTATAATATTTTACAGCCACCCATCAACCTCGCATATCTAAAAAACTATTCAATATTTCAACTTTAAATTTTTGTCAAAAGTTTAGTAAAGAGTAGTAACAATATATGTCAAGTTTCATCAAAATCGAATTATGCATTTTTGAAAACGTACAATCTGTTTCAATACTAGTATTGAGAGCGGAACCAGCCACCCATCAACCTCGCATATCCCAAAAACTATTGAATGTTCCAACTTTAAATTTCTGTCAAATATTAAGTAAAGTGTAGGTACAATGTATGTTAAGTTTAATCAAAATTTAATTATGCATTTTTGAAAACGTACAATCTTTTTCAATACTAGTATTAAGAGCGGAGCCAGCCACCCATCAACCTCGCATATCCCAAAAACTATTGAATGATCCAACTTTAAATTTTTGTAAAATATTTAGTAAAGTGTAGCAACAATGTATGTCAAGTTTCATCAAAATTTAATTATGTATTTTTGAAAACGTGCAATCTGTTTCAATACAAGTATTGAGAGCGAATCCAGCCACCCATCAACCACGCATATCCCAAAAACTATTGAATGTTTTATCTTTAAATTTCTGTCAAATATTGAGTACAGTGTAGTAACAATGTATGTCAAGTTTCATCAGAAACGAATTATGCATTTTTGAAAAAAACGTACAATCTGTTTCAATACTAGTATTGAGAGCGGAGCCAGTCACCCATCAATCTCGCATATCTCAAAAGCTATTGAATGTTTCATTTTTAAATTTTTATTAAATATTTAGTAAAGTGTAGTGATAATGTATGTCAAGTTTCATCAAAATCGAATTATGCATTTTTGAAAACGTACAATCTGTTTCAATACTAGTATTGAGAAAAATGGTTTCAAAATTTTGAAGTTTGCTATAATCGTTATATCGTCTTCGAAGATTCTTAATGTCAGTAATCGTACTTAAAATTATTTGGCTACAGCGCAACAAAAAAATTACAGGATGGAATTACTCCAAAAAATTCATACTAGTGAAAAGTGATACAAAATTCCACTAGCATAAAAATAAAAAAAATCTTAACGTCTCCGCAATTCCTTTTAAACATAGATAAACATCAATACTTATAAAACGTACGATCTTTCTTTATGAGCATCGCGATTTTATCGTGACTTGCAGAGGTCGTGTTTCGAATTTGTCCCTCATATCAGTTATTTATGGGCAGACAGGTATGGAAGACAATGGGGTGTTCGGTCGAACATAAGGTTCGGGACGGTTCGAACGGAACGGAACGATTCAGCCCCTGCCCTCACTATCAGGTACTTCCGTCCTTCGCCCTGCAATTAAATGTTTCCGGCCGCGACCAGGCAGCGTGTGGCAACGCATAAAGGTACCCATCCATTAGGAAGTTTATTATCGAAGCAACCAGAAGATTTATTATAGAATGAGCAAGAGGCAGATACAAAATAGAGATGAAACATGATGTCATGAGCAATATTTTCGAATTCGCAAGACATCGCCTATTATATGTTTCAACAAGCATTATAAAAAAATTAACAGTACAAAAGAATCATTAGCACCCGACTTGAAAATTTTTATGAAGATCTGTAGTAAAATGATAAAAATTAATAGTTCAGGCGACTAAAATGATGTCCGCAGTTCTGGCGGAGAGCGGAGCAACCAGATTTTACCTGAATATTTTGCCAATTTTATGAGACCATAGTTATAAAATGACTCGAAACGATACCTTTTTTCGTATAATACAAAAATATATTTTCAAAATCACGTAGGTAAAAATATGTAGGTGAAATTCTATATTTATTTGTGCATAATATTTAATATTTATTTATATTTGAAAATTATTATAAATCCATGCGTTTCAGATAACATCCTTGCTTTTATTCGGTTGATTATACAGTCAAGAATAATACTTTATCTAAGTAAACCATTTGAAATAGTTAAAGAATAAAAATAATAATAATAATAAACTGATCTAAAATTACTTGAAAAGTGCACTATTGCAAAATATATATTCAGATATTACAAGTAACTATACAAATAAGCATGAATAATATTTATTCTAAGAACAATAAATAATTAACTATTTATTTGTATGTTTCGACACGGTGTGTCACCATTCAGTAATTTTTTTTAAATATTTATACAGTATTTAAATACATACTTTATAGAATAATACGGTAACTTTCATGGGTACACATTATTATTCGCTAAATAAAGTAGTTACTTTTATATTCACTTCATTATTTAAATTATATTATTAAATGTATGTCAATAATGCCCTCAATAATGCAGTAATTCCTTTTTGTAAAAGCTGACATTTCATTTAATGGATTAATCCTGAATCCAGGTATATTCGAACCAAAAATCCCCACATGAATTTAATCTGATTTTTCCAAAACCCGAAATTCTATAAATTAACCGTTAACACCTTAGATCGCAAAATCCATTTCTTGCGCTGATTTCAATGATATCAGAAAAATATTTTTTTTCTTTAATTAATTAACCAAATTTCTTTATATATTATAAATAAAATCTTAGAAATGAATATAGTAAGAACGGCAATCCGTTTTTAATTGCACCTCAAAAAATATGAGTCATTGGTTTGGAATATAATTTCGCTTATGAAATTCACATTGCACGACCCTTTCTCGTATCTGCATTATTGTAAATGTAGACGTATATTCCAATATTAAAGGCCATATTTCAGGTTAAAATTAGGTTCTAATATAATGTAAATCGCGAATAATTTGTTATAACGGCTATTGGTCTACGTTTGAACAATATTTTGAGCTATATATTTGAGACAAAATTCATTCCAAATCCATCTGTTGCAAATGCACAACGTTAATTTTATATGATTAACTTTAATATCATTTTTATATAAAAAATAAATGTTTAAATAAAATGAAAACGATCTAAAATTTGCAACAAAAGTCGATTTTATCTCATTTCACGTTCGAAATATACATACTTTTTTCTCTAATGTTCAAGAAATATGAATGAAATTTGGTTCGATCGCCTGAGACACCGAAAATTTTTACAACTGGACATTTATTGGTCATTTGGTCATAAATTGCTCGGTTGCCTGGTGGCCTAGTGGATGGGTAGCATAACATTCTCTTGTAATTATAAAACAGATCCGAAATTTAAACATTGATATAAAGACCAATTCCTGAAAAAAATCGATATTTTATGGTAATGCCATGTTATGGAACTCCATTGGTATGAGTTGTCAGTTACAAACTGTCAAAAATCTATGTTGTTGTGCGTTAATGCTTTTCACCACATAAAACCTAACCTGCAAAATGCACTAAGGTCAAATAACAATTTTATAATTGTTTTTTAATAAATAATTTTAATATTAGTGATTATATCTACAAGTGCTTATTCACATTTATCGTACATACCAATTATTTTCTTGGTATGCATACTCTTACTGGATACTATAATATATGCAATTTAAAATAAGAAAATATACTAAGCATAGTTGACGTGTAATATAGTTTAAATCAAGCTACTTTTCTATTGATATTTTAAAATAATTTGTCATTATATTTTGCTATTTAATAATAATTATTTGAAAATAAATGACTTATTGAAATTGATGAGTCAATTCTGTGATGGCATACCTATGTTATCTTACTGGACTTTTTGGTAACATAATATATGACAAATAAACTTATTAGCTCTTCTGGATTAAATTTGTCTATTAAACAGATTAGCTATTCCCGATGCAGCTAATAAATTGTTCTCCTGATTTTGGCTCTCAATATGTTGGTAGTCCATAGACTTTATACTAAATGTAATATAAAGTCTCTGTGGCAGTTTCTTAACCGCTAAATGTAGTATAAGGTCTATGTGGCAGTCTCAAAAAGCTATACTTAGGGTTCAAATAATTATTCAAATTTTTGACACTCTCAACTGCTCAAAACTAACCTTCCGAATAGCAAGTCAAAAGCACAAATGTCAATTTAAAATTATTTCTACTTCACAAATTCGTAATTATAGGTGCAACGCATGACCACCTCTTATTTTCAGGGGTTTTGAAAAAGAACAAGATAAAACATATCACTGAGGATGGCTATTACTCTCATAATATTTCAAACAAAATCAATCTGAAGTGTTTTCGAGATATGCCAATTCGTCATATTACAAAAACAAACGCATATTTTTTTAGCAGAATGACTAAAAAATATTATTGTCAAAAGCAGACATATTTCGATGTACGCAAAACATTAATTTTATCACCTGCAAATTATATACCATGGGGCCAATTCTCGGGCAAAATAGCAATGCTAAGTTACGGAAATATATTCGTATGATATGTCAAAAAGCTATGTATTTGCTGTGCCATCCGGCATTTTACATATAAAATCTAACTCCACATATGTGCTATCAAAGAGACATCAGAAAGTTGCACCAATGATAAAATTGTTATTTGACCTTAGTGCATTTTGCAGGTTAGGTTTTATGTGGTGAAAAGCATTAACGCACAAAGCACTAGTATCTATTATTTAGTCTATTGGCTTTTGTTGCATATTTCAGTAGTGAAAATCGTTATTTGTAAATAATATCAAAATTAATTTTATTTATCAACATACGTGATATAATTGGAAACTGATGTGACACTCTTGAATTATTAAATTATTGCAAATGACTGAATTTCAATCAAACGTAAATAAATTATTTTGTTTTGATTCATTTCACAGTGCCATCTGCAAAATCAATAAATGTATTTAAACAGCTTAATAATTTTATAACTTAAGAGTTTTACGAACTGTTTGGATCAGTTGACTTAATTAATTAAAGTTTTGGTTTTATAGATGTAATCCAAACTGCTGTCCTATCTCTTACATTTTTATTTCATTGAAGTACAATTTCTGCAATGCATTTCTGCAGATGATACGAAATATATTAGTGTCTTGTATATTGATGTAAATTCAATTAGTTGAATATTGAATTTAATATTTGTGCAATTGAAATTCGAGTACCTACCTGAAGTATGAGTCAATTGTATGAATTTATGTATTTCTTTCTGCCAATTTTAAAATTTCATTGACCATTTTGACAAAAAACAAGAAACAATTTTCCAATTGCCTAATTGAAAAAGAGGTTGCATTTTTAAGTATTCATCCTATTGTTAATACACTTATTTTTAATTCCGCATCCTTGCATTTGGCTGGAAGTCAATGGGGATTTGCATACGCGGTGCCATTAGTTTCCGAGTGGGCAGTCGCACTTTTATCTGGCGCTTTTTAATTTATAAATTCTTTTTGTTCTAGTTTTCAAGCGTTTATCTTCCTTTTTAATGTTTTTTCATATCTCTCGCATATTTCCTGAAATATATGTACCGCGTAAATTGCTACTCATGAATCACTTTAGCGATACGGCTCTAATCACGGTAAAAGAATAATTCCTGGGTGATGATACGACCATCGAATGATTTGGAAAAATGATTTTTGATATATTTAAAAAAAACAAACGTTGCAATCATTTAGAGACCGAAGTAAATTTTTTTTCATCTTACGTCCATATAAAATGAGTTCATGAGGACATCATTGACAAAACCACAGACCAAATCTCAAAACGATCTTTAAAATAAATACAGCTATAAATTCCAATGGATCTAGATTCTAGAGAATCATAAAAGCGAAAAATATTTAGGCCATTACTATACACATCCAAGGATAAGCCACGGTTAACAATAAGACGAAACGCCGAACTTCGTGTTCCATGGCGCATAACAGATTGGGTACGGATAACCCAATTTTAACTGCTGATGAAATTTAAATGAATGGACCAGGAAATTGTGTTCGACATATTACATCGCGGCTAATGTGATATAGTATTCAAAATATCCGGGGCATGTGTTCACAAGCACAATGAATTTCACAACAAAAGAAGGCACAGAACACTTCTTTAATAATAGAGACGAGAAAATATCAAAAGGAATGGTATAAATGACAATGCCTAAACGTTATGCTTTTATATCATTTTTTCATAATATTAGTAATAAATTTGGGCCAGATTATATATAAGTCAATTAACTCATTAATATAAATGTTGTATTCAGATGTTTTTTCTACAAGAAATAAAGAACTGGCCCCTAATCATATTTATGAGAATCGTTTAGTATAAATTTGTAAACCTTTGTACGTTATATTTGATTTTTCTAAGAAATTTATGTTATATTAAAATAACTCAATTTCCAAAATATATCATTATCTTTTTAAATGTTAAACTAAGAAGATCTCATTGGAGTTCTACTTAGACATCGCTCTCAAATATTGTCAATTTAGCTTATAGGAATTCTTATGTATTTCTGATTGCTGAATAAAACAGAGTTAAAAAAATAAAAATATTCCAAAATCTCTAACAATTGTCACAATATTTTGTATGTTTTTTTCTACCGCTTTACTTGTTGTTCATCTTAGAACAAGTGTCAATAAAAAAAATGGCACTAATTTAAAATATGTACATGATTAGTGATTGTTGATAGTTTATAGGTAAAAACTGATTATCTTGATAGTTTATAGGCCAAAAATAAAAAATGTAAAAATTATTCCCAAATTTATCTGTTGATATAAAATCTTACTAATCATTACTTTACAATCGTTGCTTTTCTTAGCAGTAATGGTTTATTACTATTATGAGAATTTAGAAAACACTTGTATTAATTTTATATTTTAGATTCGATTTTCACCATGACAAATAATATTGTGGATTGTAAATCCTATAAGATTACAGATAAATAGTACTAAAATGAATTCTGTAATGAAATATGATAAATCATTGTCAGTACAGATAACTCAATTTAAACTGTTTCTGTCTTCAAGATACTTTCACTCAAACTGAATCGATCATTTGATCAATGGATATAATTTAATGACTATAGAAACTGAATTGAAATGATTTTATTTTCATATCTATATCTACAATATTGATCATTCCAAGCAAATATTTATCATTTACCTTTTAATTATAAACCAATGAATATGTGAGAAAGAAGTAGTGTTGAAATCCAATATTATACTTACAATTAGTGTTCAATAATATAGATCAGTTTTATGATGTCTACTTTTAAAACTGAGCATAAATTCCAAAATGAACATCAATCACTTCATTTCTATTATTTCGATTTACAACCAGCCGTAATATTGTGATCCAAATTCTATCTAAATTCAATGTATTCATCAGAATCTTGCTACATTAATTCTAAAATGAATTTCTTAATAATGAGTAATGCGATTTTGTACTTCAAATTTTATTTAACACGTTAATTGCCACGATAACAACTTAATCAAAAAATTAACAAGAAAACTCAATGTTTCTAAGACATATTTTTCGAAAAATTTCTGAAAAAACACTATTTTTTTGACACGTTCTCGTAAAAAAAAAAACTCATAAAAAAAGTTTTTATAAAATCGTGAATTTTCTGAAAATAGTTTGTACTAAAGTAGTGAATCTGCTAGAATCCATCAAGATGTCTATAATGAAGTGATTTCTAGATGGAATGTGAATTACTTAAGTTCTGGTGGAAATGGCGCTCATTAAACCATATGATTTAAAAGAAAAACACTTTTTATATGCTTCTTATTTGCATGATAGCTCACTCATTTTACACGCAAAAAACTTGTAACAGCACTCATTTTAAAGCTTATGTTGAGCACTATAAAACCCAATTTTACCGAAATTCATAAAATGTAAAACCTCGACACTAGATGGCTTTAAATACAACAATTAAATCTTGAACGAAATAAAAAACGACTTTGCTCTTTCAAATCTTGCTTAATATTTTTCCTAGAACTTTTTATCTAACACCGATTTATTAAGATTTTTATTGACATTATTTTGTTTGTTACATGATTTTCGTTAAAATGTATACTTTAGGAGATATTTGCAAAAAAACGAAGAAAAACGCCAAAAATATATGAATCTTTAGTGGCCAGTAACTTGAAAAGTATTAGTTTTTTTGAAAAACTATAAAAGACATTTTTTTCTTATAATTAGTTCTTCTATCGATTTCCGACGCTATTTAAAAAAAATGTAATTACACAATTGAGAGGGGGTGTCATCCCCCCGGGGGGTGATGGCGCAATCCGAATTGTTTTTACTTTTCAACTTGAGGGTAAGATGAACCTAATTCCAAAATTTCATTCAATTCGGAGCACAGTAAAAAAATTCAGACCTAAAACGCTTCGTTTACTGCACTAAAAACGATGTTCGTGGAGTCCAATTCATAAGTCACATGGACGATATATATTATCATGAAAAACGATATTCAATTTTTTTCATATATATTTATTAACAGCAAAAATTATAAATTTCTATAAGCTATGCAGAATTATACAAATAAACATACATTACATGAAATTACATACACATATACATCTATACAAACACAAACAAATATACAACAATATTTATTTATTCAATTATTTATTTATTTTACAAGCCGTCCATATAATAATATTATAATAAGGCATAAGTCGATATTTTACAGGTTTAATATAATTTATTTAACTATTAGCTGCTTTATTGCTTATTTATATTTAGTTAATTTTAATTATTTTTAAATATAACTAGTTTGTTTGTTGCAAGTATTTTTTTTTAAAAAAAACAAGTATTTTAATAAGCTTTGCAATACTTTTAATTCATTCACTCATTTTCAATTCATTTCATTCATAAAAATAAAGGAAAAAAATATGGATATATAGATAGATCATAATAAATAGCGTAAAAACGTTTTACTGACATATTACGTCACTTGCAATTTGTATCTATTAAAATATATTGTCTATAATATTGGGTAGTACTGCGCTAAGGCAGGTCCGTGCGCTGAGTTAAACTCCAACTCGATTCAAGGAAGAAGTAGTGTAAGAGATTTTCCCATTACCATTTTACATCGCAGTGTGCAAGCGTTTTTTAGGCTATTTTTACAAGTAATTTTGGTTGTCTCGAAGAGCTTTTTTAGGCCATTTTTACAAGTATTTTTGGTTGTCTCGAAGAGTTTTTTTTAGGCTATTTTTACAAGTATTTTTGGTTGTTTCGAAAAGCTTTTTTAGGCTATTTTTACAAGTATTTTTGGTTGTCTCGAAGAGCTTCTTTTAGGCTATTTTTACAAGTATTTTTGGTAATTTTTAATTGGAAACATATTTTGATCAAATATTTTAAAGTGAGGTCAGATTGCCAAAATGAGGGATAGAACGCGCAACCCCATTCACATCGAAATGAAAGAATGAATTAGTATTTTATCATATGCATTTCTGATAATTTTATGCACTAATAATGCAATGCAATGTCTCTATCTACTTATCCCAGAGTGGCACATCGTCTGCATTCCGTGTCTTATGTGTTTTCACCGGTTGGCCAGTAAGGAAATCAATTAACTGAGCAGTAAATTAAAGCAGTTTCCGTGAATCTGACGTCTCTACAGCGGATTCGTGGCACAGGCGACGTGTATTACGTGTATTACATCCAGTACATACACCAAATAGATAGTGTTTACATTTAGGGCCCGCACGATCACCGACCGTGTCCTACGGGTCTGTGGTCAGCCTTGCGCATATCCTAACCCACAATAGATAAGGAAATGCGGATAGGTTGATTTAATGCATTGGCGACGTCTTCAATTCTATTATATTCAGATATTTGTAATCGAACGGATAAGGGAGTGTAAATATAGTCGAACGACGTCTTCGGTTCTGACTGAATATTGATGAGGGATATTTTGATAGACTATTGTGAGGTAGGTTTGATTTTGTTACGATTGGTTGACGTTATGGAACATTTACCAGGCAGGAGATTGCTTAAATTATTTAAGGAATCTCGTCTTGGTATGATGTAATTTATTATTTTGTGTTAAATGATGCAGAGAGGAAGTTAAGTAGGTATTGATATCAATGGCTAAGACTTATGCAAGTTCCTATTTTGAGATTCTAATAAAGCCTCATGGCATATATATCTGGGCATATGTTTATTCATCAATGTGTCTGTGACTAAAATTTTGTTTGCTAAAGTACCAATTTACTTCTTAATAATAATATACCATTAAGTGTTTCTACTATATTCTTCATGTAGCTTGTTAGCAGTCTCTGCTCATTGTTTTTGTATGAACAAACCGTAGAATAAAGTTCAATTAAAAAAGTTATAAAACAACACTATTTTAAAATAAGCACATTCAGTAGTAGTAGTTTTTTGTATCGCATGTTATTCTGATCAATAATTGAATCCATTTGTCAAGGAAGGGAAATGGATCAATTTGAATACCTCTAGAAAATATTGACTGATTTTCTTGTATACCTAGTAAGAATAATTAACTAAAACTTAAAATTGAAATTTTCTAAATCAATCATATATTGTATCTCATACTACACAATTCAGTAGTATGTGTTTAATTATAAAAATCTCCGCCCAATAATTATTAGACTTTTTTTTTAATGATACCCACTATGAATTATTGTGTTTATTTTATCAATATTGCTGAAAAACGTCAAGTTTACAAAAAATATTTTATGAGAAAATTTGCATATTTGCAATGCATAACAAGTTGCATGTTCAGTAGTATATAATGAAATTTATTACAAGTTAATTATAAAATCGAATTTCCTTTTATAATTAGTATTGAATATTATAAAAATCTAATTTATACTATGTTGCATTTAGTTTATGGCCAATATTTATGCATATAGATTGACTAAAAATAATGAAGTAATTATCTGGAGTAATTTAACAAACCATGATGTTTCAAATTGCAAATATCGCAATACAGTTTTTTAAAAGATTTTTAAGTCCATGTTATGCAGCCTTGTATATTTACACGTAGATTCAATTTATACAATTAATTTAATTTAGACATTTAATTATATGTGACTTTCTTTTGGAATGATATCACAGTTTATAAGAAGAACCAACAAATAGATATTTTTTGATAATTTATATTTAATAGGTTTTTATCTGAATATTATCCAATAATTATTATGTAGTTTTTTAATTTGATACTTTGATTGAATATTACTGCTTCCAATTTAAGTTAGGCATATATAATTAATCTATGGCCTAACATATGGTCGTCATAGGTTGCAGCATCAAGAGAAAATTAATTGACTTCTTGCTTATTTACGAAAATATTCATATCATCTGATAAGTTTTATGCTCTATAAATTGTCACTTTAATTAACTTTTGTTACTCGCTTTTCATTCCAGAGATTTAATTAAAAAGACTAAATATGATTTTTCACTTCACGTCGATTACATGAGCAATATCAAACACATTGAGGAAAATCTAAACCAGAAATTTAAATTTACTGTAATTTAAATAAATTGTGTAGTTTATTTTCTAAATGTTTTATACCCAATTTTATCGAAAATCAGGGAATTGGTTTATCGATTACAATATGTTCTTCATTTACAAATTAATTAAATATTTTTTACATCGTGTTGGAGTTTCCATATTTACTCGCATAGTTGAAGTTTTACTATATCCTCTCATATTGTACATAATTTATGAATCTCATATCCTTGCAAAACACTGTTTTTGCTCGAGTTCAACGCGCTAATAACAATGCTCTATCGCGTTCAGTTGATTTATTCATGGGAATAAATAGAAGGGCTCGTTTCGATTCTCCATACGCACTTTAATTTATAAAAAAAGTTTACGTAGAGTCTACTGTCTGTAATTTTGTTACCAGTGCTGGTTTTGGAAAATTCTTCTTGAGGAGATGAAAAATTTGCCATATTGAAAATGAAAATTGGTGTTCTAAACAGATGAAACAGGCGCTGTTGTATTGTAAGAATGTTGGTATGAATGCTAGTATGGTTTTACATTAGATTACTATGGATAGATGATGACAATGGTTATTAGACCATTTTTGTTATTGTTAATGAATGGATAAGATCAATGTGGTTTAATAAAGACGGCCAGAATCATCATGACATAATTTGAACCATCATAGTCAAAATGATAGTTACTTATTGCAAGTTGCAATAAGTAGCATGCCAATGATAGTTACTTATGCAAAAATAATGTTTACAAGATGGCACATTTTTACAGACTAGCGCATATTTGCAATATAACTTTAGGCATTACATATGTAGCAATAAAATTTTATAAATAATATATTAAATTATATTTTCTAAACCGTCACTGCAAATTCCAACCCCAATTCCCTTAAAGGTGGTTCGCATATGTAACGCATGTTGTTCTGATCAATAATTGAAAACCTCAAGAGAGTGATATCTCCCTTATAGAACTGTAGAAAACATGGTTATACCATTCTATTTTGTCTGAAACACATGTATTCAAATGTCTACCTAATGTTCGAGTTCAGAAACTATTGACTGAATTTCTCATGTAAGTAATATATAAATGATTCATTGAAAATTCAAAATTTCAATCGCCAATTGTATGTTGTAGTTACCTTATATATCAGAAATTTTGCATTGAATTTATTTTATAATTCAGAAAGTTTCAATTAGGTGGAAAAACACTTACAATCAAATAACAACATTCCTAAACCAAATAACACAATCACAAAATATTTATGATCAACTTTTAATTATCTGGTTTGATATATTATTAATTAATGCACAATAATATTTGTTGTATCTATTTTATGAGCATCCATTGATTTTTTTATATAACCTGTTTTGGTTAAAATACAAAATTACTGAATCATAACTGTTGTGCATTGTTTAATTGGTTTATTACAGAATAATTAGTGCAAAATGTTCAATGACACTTCATTCGTACTCGAATTCGCGGTTTTGAATTTGCGTGGAATTTTGTATGTAGCCGCAAATTATATCATTATTTTTATACTAGTATAAATATTTCGAACTAATTGTGGGTAAAATGCATTATCAAACATTTTTATTTTTAGATTTTTATTTATTTACCCATATTTTTTCAATAATAAATTTATCAAGTATTGTGCCATTGTTACAATCCTGGTTAAGTGCACCAGTATATTTAAAAAAAAAAATGCGTCTCAAAATTGACTGATTTTGAATATTCTTGAAAACTGTTACATTTTAAAATTAATATACATTAACATAAATAACAAATTAATATAAATATACGAAAAATGGTCATAACGAACGGTTGCACTTAAAGGCTAAAGTATGTAAAATTGTATGAACATGGTATATTGCAGCTTTTGATCTAATTCTATTGATTTAAGATATAAATTTTATAGAGATAATTTATACAGACATAAAATATGTCATATTGATGGAACATAAACTTTATTGATCATAAACTTAAATTAAACGAAATGCCATCTAACGACATATGTAAAATTTTAAATATTATATATTGATTCCATGCGACTTAAATATGACTTCGAAATGATGAAAATATTTTACTTAAAAAAATAAATGTTTTTTATATCGATTTATGGAATAATATAAGAATCTGATTAAATCCAATCGCAAAAATCCATAGAATCGCCTGGGAAATAAATACATAAAATCTATCTGCAAGGTTTCAATCCAATCGCATTTTCACACAGCTTTCGTATAATCAATTTATTTCTGATATACCGTCGAATAGTTGGTATTGTATTCGCATAAATAGTGCACAACGGCAACTTTTATAAATTAAATCTCTTTCAAACTTCTCAACTCCATTCAAGTGCTCAATCGAGAGCGACCACATTATGCAGTCTGTGAGAATATTAGATTAGCTGTCGTACCAACAATACGACATGCATAAAACAAAAGATAAACGATGGAATAATTCGATTATTGGTGAAAAAAATATGCAAAAATTGTTTATCGTGTTTGTTTACATAGAACAGCAGCAAGCGCAAAGTATTCTCTATAATATTGATGCTGGTACATTTTACAAATTATTTTTTTTTATAAATCATACTTTTTACGTATTCTATAAAATATAGATTTATATATTATGAATATTATATTCTAAATTGAAATCATCCACAATTATATATTGTACATCGAACATACAAAATTGATTGCAATGATTGCGATGCAATTTATGTGGGTGAAACTGGACATAGTCCAAAAGAACGCCTGTAACAATACTACAACTCCAAAAATGAGATTTAAAATCAAAATTCAAATAAATCGATCAAATTCAAAAGTAATATTAAAATAAATCAATCATAAGTTTAATTTCGACGTTGCTCCAATACATTATCATGAGAGAAGCACGCCTCAGAGACGCTTTGCAGAATCATGCTTAATTCAAATGTACAAAACTAGAATAAACAAAAGAATGATATGAAATGAATTCAAACATTTATTTTTGAATTATGCTGTGGCATGTCTGGAAAATTGAATTTAAATAGCTCAAAGAACTATTATACGTTAATAAAAAAAATAAAGTATATTTTCACTTAAACCAAAACTCCAGAAATCACGATCTTTTCAGAAATATTACTTTTTCCGTTCTTTAGCATCTCATATTATATTTTTTTACTGGATTTGCGCGAGTCTGTTCGCTCTTGTTTATAGAAATCATTTGTTCTCGTTATATTTCAATTGTATTAAATTGACTGCACGTAGCGTGTGATGTTCGCAAAGCATAACACCAATTGCTTTCATATTGAATTATTGATTTCATTTCACAAATGCATTAAAATTTTACATGTAGCAAAATTTATTAGCATACCAGTTTATTACAACAACGTAGCATGTAACTGTTAAAATTATAGAGCTACTAAATTTAACATTTATTCCACGAAGTATGAGAAAATGTGCAAAAATACACATAAAATAATAAACGTGAAACTGACCATTTGAACTTATGGTAATAAGTATCATAAACCGTATTGAATTATTGTTTATTTTCCATACTCTATATATTATTACGGCTTACGGTAAACTCGAACAATAAGAATAAGAACGCATAATCATCTTGCTAAGATAATAACATATGCTACTTTCGTCATACTACAGTGAATAAGTTTTATCATCCGTGTAATTTGTGTGTATGAAGTTCTATAACAGGATCTTTAGTGCATTGATACAGCTTTTAATATGTGGAACAATGTAATAAACTAATTATGAAAGAAAATTATATATTTTTATAATAATTCATATTTGCTTCTTATTTTTTTAACCTCGCGAAATAGAAGTTTGTTTTCACCAGAAAAACTTATTAAGGCAAAGTATATATTTTTATTACAAATTTTCTTGACTTTTCAAATCATTTTGAATTGTTTGTTACCAAAATTTAAAAAATGTATTTTTTAAAAAATGGCTATGTCAGTTTTACAAATTTAAAAGTCACTTCATAATAGAGATCTATTCTATTTATCTATTCATTTCTTTTTTTTAAGTTTTTAACTATTATATGATTCAAACAAATATTTTTTTATATTTTTTAATTATGATTAATAGAAAATACAGTATTTGGTTAAGCACACTGCTTTTTGTGGAAAGAGCCTCTAGTTCGAACCTCAGATATGGATCATGAAGCAGTGATATCAGATTTCAATATAGATCAAAATTATGTTTCTAATTGAAAATTTCCAATTTCGGGCACTACGGTGTGAAATGACAATGGAAAATTTCTTGCAATTTAACTCATCTCACGGACCTGTCCTAGAACAGTACTACCCATTATAAAAATGTAATATTTATTTTTCTTAAAAACTATGTATAAATAAATTATTATGTTCTGCTTATTAGAATTTAATTTTGATGTATTAGATATACAATTCACAATTTTACAATTAAATGACAAAACAATCAAATATAAAATACAAATAAAGGAGTGCTAAACTAATTTAATTTTGAGTCTTGATTTTATGAAACTTGATATTACGTCTTCGTTTAGAGCATCTTCAAAAGTTCATAATACTATTAAAATAATATTAGTTTATATTTATTTATGAGTATATATATATATATATATATATATATATATATTGAATGGTAGAGTCTTGGATTTGTGTATATTTTGTAGAGTTTCGAACAAGAATCCAAAAATAATACAAAACAAAAAACAAGAAAAGTTTTTAATAAACAATTTCTTTATTTAATTATTTGTTTTACTGTCGACGTTTCGGAACTAGGTACGTTCCATCTTCAGGACATCTGTCAAGAAACATGATCTTGATAAGATTTTAGCAAACAATATGTTTAGGAAAAGAAAATAGATTTTTCTTAAATAATAAATTAATTGCAAAAAAAATATAATAATGTACAGAAATATGTTAATATGATCAAAATGAAAATGATAAAAATAAATGAGTGGATTATCAGAACAGGATATTAAACATAATAGAATTTTTTTTTTTTTTTTTTTGAAAGTTATGGAATTTTTTTAAGAAAAGGTTAATGACAAAGTTGAATTAATTACCTGTATGTTTGAATATATGTTAGCACTTTTTCACTAAACAAGCTTTTTAACAAAAATGAATTTGTGAGTTAATTTTCCGCCGAATAATTAGATTTTGTAAATCAAAATTACTAAAAGATTTGTCTTTTTTTTAAAATTATTATTTGAAACACAAATAATATTGTTTTTTAGATGTTGTGCGATTGGTTTTTGAAAATTAACTAAATTGAAACTGGTGTGTCCTTTGTAACACGTGTAAACACTTGAACGAGAGCTGTGAGATTGTATGTGTGTGTTTTTATATGTTAGGGTGTGAATACTTAAATTGTTGATCTTAAAAGAAAGTCGATATTAATTGTTTGTCAAAAAGTGTAAAAAATTTAAATATGAGTCATGTAATAGGTTGTGATCTGATCTAATGTTGACACTGTTAGAAACATTTATGAGAATGAGACAACTCTCCGCGAATAACCTTCTAAAGATGCAACTTTCATGATATAAAATCTTTGGAGTGAAATTAAATGAATGGGCGTTTTCTATAGAGTGTTGTACTAGGGTACTTTTGAAATTTTTTTGTTTATGGTGGACCACACTTAGTTCATGTTGTCTCATTCTCTTGTGTACATATTGGGAGGTTTGTCCAATATATTGAAAAGCACAGTCATTACAAGAAACAGAATATACTACATTAGTATTGAGATTGGATGGGGTAGGGGATTTAATGTTCGTAAAGAATTGGTTGAAGGAGTGTAAGGATGAATTTGAATCTTGAAATAAAAAATTCTTTTATCTACATAAATTACTTGAAATCACAACTGGATAACATAATCAATACACTTTCCAATACTTTGAACAAAGACCTTTTAAATCAATTTTTAGCTTTTGAAAACTATAAATTTAACAAACATTTTAATACTACTAAAGAAAAACATATTAAAAAAACTAAAACTTTAATTAAAAAAAGAGATGACAACTATCCCTTCAAAATCTCTAAATCTTGTACAGATAAGTGGTTAGTTAATAAAACTGATATTTACATTCCAGAAAATGTTAAATATATTCTAGCATTAGGTCCAAAATTTGCATACTCTCCTCAGAAATACAGTAAAACAGATTTCATAAAAATTCTAAGTAATATTGAATACAACATTAGAAACATTGAAACAAACAAACAGAATAACATTAGATCAAAACTATGTGACAGACTGGTAAAACATATAAAGAAAGTAAATAATAAATTTCAAAACTTTCATTTAAAGAAACTCCACAAAGACATTTTAGAAACTAAAGCTTTTATTAAATCTAATAATATTATAGTTTGCCCAGCCGATAAGGGTAATATCACAGTCATTCTTGACAAAGAATTTTACAACAATTCCGTCCTCAACCTACTTAAAGATGATACAACATATAATATTTTAACAGAAGATCCCACACAACGTTTTTCTAGAATAGCTTTTAAATTAATCAATGATCTGAAAAACAAAAAACTAATTTCTGAGAATTTTGCTTTTAACCTAAAAATACAACACCCTATCTCCCCTAAGATGTACTGTCTGCCAAAAATACACAAACCTGAATGCTCTTTCAGACCGATTGTCTCCTACATTGGCTCTCCTTTTTACAATATTTCGAAACTCATTTCTGATGTCCTAAAAAATGTTACAATCAATTCTCCCTATTATGTCAAGAATTCGTACCAATTTGTGAATTTAATTAATAACCGCAACATCCCTGAAAATCACTTATTTCTAAGCTTAGATGTGGTCAACCTTTTTACATGTGTCCCACATGAATTAATCCTAAACTCAATCGATAAACGTTGGCACACAATTTGTAACTTTACTGACTTTCCGAAAAGAGTCTTCACTCATATTATCAACACTATTTTAAATTACTCCTATTTCCATTGCCAAGACAACTTTTATTCTCAAATTAAAGGCGCAGCTATGGGATGTCCCTTATCTCCCGGAATTATCGACTTAGTTTTACAAACACTAGAAATTTCCGTTTTCTCAACTTTAAAATTTCAAATTAACTTTTATATTAGATATGTAGATGACACTTTTTTCATCATTAACAAAAATCATATAAACACAGTACTAGATCTCTTCAATAATTTTAACAATAATATAATTTTCACACATGAACTACAAAATAACAACAGGCTTAATTTCTTGGATGTATCCGTTTACAACACTAATAACTTTATTCGAACAAATTGGTATAGAAAAACTACATGGTCGGGTAGATACTTACACTATTCCTCATACTGTCCCAGAAACTATAAGATAAACACTATTATTTCCCTTACAGACCATGCTATTTTGTTGTCTCACCAAACTTTCCATCCACAAAATTTATCCCTAGTAAAAATAACTCTAATTGAAAATGGTTACCCTAAAAATCTCATTCATTCAGTTATTCAAAAAAGACGAACTTTTTTAAAAACACAAATTAATTCTCCCAATACCAGTACCAACATCAAAAACACCAATCTTATTTACTGCAGCATACCATACGTTGAAGATTTATATTATTATTTTGCAAAAATTTTGTTAGAAGAAAACATTTTAGTATCAGGCTCATCTTTACACTCCTTCAACCAATTCTTTACGAACATTAAATCCCCTACCCCATCCAATCTCAATACTAATGTAGTATATTCTGTTTCTTGTAATGACTGTGCTTTTCAATATATTGGACAAACCTCCCAATATGTACACAAGAGAATGAGACAACATGAACTAAGTGTGGTCCACCATAAACAAAAAAATTTCAAAAGTACCCTAGTACAACACTCTATAGAAAACGCCCATTCATTTAATTTCACTCCAAAGATTTTATATCATGAAAGTTGCATCTTTAGAAGGTTATTCGCGGAGAGTTGTCTCATTCTCATAAATGTTTCTAACAGTGTCAACATTAGATCAGATCACAACCTATTACATGACTCATATTTAGATTTTTTACACTTTTTGACAAACAATTAATATCGACTTTCTTTTAAGATCAACAATTTAAGTATTCACACCCTAACATATAAAAACACACACATACAATCTCACAGCTCTCGTTCAAGTGTTTACACGTGTTACAAAGGACACACCAGTTTCAATTTAGTTAATTTTCAAAAACCAATCGCACAACATCTAAAAAACAATATTATTTGTGTTTCAAATAATAATTTTAAAAAAAGACAAATCTTTTAGTAATTTTGATTTACAAAATCTAATTATTCGGCGGAAAATTAACTCACAAATTCATTTTTGTTAAAAAGCTTGTTTAGTGAAAAAGTGCTAACATATATTCAAACATACAGGTAATTAATTCAACTTTGTCATTAACCTTTTCTTAAAAAAATTCCATAACTTTCAAAAAAAAAAAAAAAAAAATTCTATTATGTTTAATATCCTGTTCTGATAATCCACTCATTTATTTTTATCATTTTCATTTTGATCATATTAACATATTTCTGTACATTATTATATTTTTTTTGCAATTAATTTATTATTTAAGAAAAATCTATTTTCTTTTCCTAAACATATTGTTTGCTAAAATCTCATCAAGATCATGTTTCTTGACAGATGTCCTGAAGATGGAACGTACCTAGTTCCGAAACGTCGACAGTAAAACAAATAATTAAATAAAGAAATTGTTTATTAAAAACTTTTCTTGTTTTTTGTTTTGTATTATTTTTGGATTCTTGTTCGAAACTCTACAAAATATATATATATATATATATATATATATATATATATATATATATTGGGCAATCAAATTAAAAAAAAAGCTATTCAAAAAAAGTTTCAATATTATGTTAAATAAAGAATATTGATTTTGAAGCTGCATACGTTTTCATTTTTTTTTGTAAAAATTTAAAGTTAATTTTGGAATTTAATTAATAGTGTAAAATTTAGTTCTATTCGTTTTAGCTATTATATGTCTATTACAAGTGAAATATGTATTAAAATTTGGAAAATATGCAAAATTATAACACATTCTCTATCCAAGTATCTCATTGCCAGTTTAGTACAAGAGGATTATGTAATGATAAATTCATACGTTTAGGTCATTCTAAAAGCTGTTTCATTACAGAAACCCCAGTTAAACTTTTTAAAGAATTAGCTTTTTATGACATTACTGAATTTTTTCAATTTGATTTCAATAACTATTTTCTTGCACGATCCTTATCCTCTATCTATGTAGTCTGACCATTTGATCGCCTCTACAACCATGTTTTTTGTTGCTATTTTAATAATTTTGAATTTTTACGGTTTTAAATCAGTATAACTTTCAACCTTGTGCAAGAATTTTGAGCTTGATTAGTGGTCTAATAGACTTTAATATGATGAACTTGATGATGCACATTTTTTTAATGTTTGAGTGATTTTTTTCAGCTCTTTTTTCAGAAGTGAAAAGTTAAGATCTCATTAAAAGTCCATTAAATAATATTAATATTTATGACTTTAGATAATCAGCGGTGAAATTTTGCTATTGAAGCATAAATTGTGAATTGTATGTGGAATTTCATAACAAATCATAAAAAACCTTACATTTTAAATTTAAAATATAATTCTCTTAGTATGTCATACGCAGATTACTAGAAGTGAAATAAATATTAACATTGGCAAAATGATAACGTCCAACCTTCACATTCTGTATATCCACGTACCTCAGTTTAATAAAGGTGGACTATATAACGATAAACACATACTATTCCTGGTTAGCAATGCGCCCGGTCAACGAAGCGTGACTTGGCGGGCCGGCCCGGCTCGAGTGCCCGCGGACCGTGACTTCTTTGTTTCGAGTCCATCCGCTCGTATAGGTGCATTGCTATCCAATGTGTAACACATTATGACTTTTTTAGAAGAAATAAAAACAAAACAACAAATTTGTATTTAAATAAAGTTCAGCATTCTTTGAAAATAATTGGAAAAATTATCACTAGTTTTCATAGGGAAATTAATTCAGTATGATATTCACTTGGGTATTTGCGAGACACAAAAAATATATATTTTAGCACGATATATTTAAATAATGTTTTGCATTCCTTGAAAACATTTGGAAAAATTATGATTAGTGTTCGTAAGGAACTTAATTTAGTATTATATTTACTTAGTAAACTGCAAAATAATTTGATAAAAACTAAAGCTTTATCTCTGTATTTGTAGTCGTTTATAGTGAGCCACAAAAAATACATATTTTAGCACAATATATATACATAAAGTTTTGATTTCCTTGAAAATATTAGGAAAAAATATGATTAGTGTTCATAGGGAAATTAATTCAGTATGTATTATGTTTACTTGGTATACTGCAAAATAATTTGATAAAAACCAAAGCTTATCTCTGTATTTGTAGTCGTTTATAGTGAGACACAAACAATATATATTTTAGCACAATATTGGTTTTTATGTGGGCGCAAAATAGTTTACCAATATTGCCCCAATATAAATTATATCCACCCATAGACAATAATACATGTTTTATAAGATCTATCTGTCCACCACATATTAAAAACTTATATTAAAATATATAATATATATATATATATATATATATATATATATATATATATATAGTATAATATTAATAAAAACCTCTATTAATAAACTATATGTACCCTATACTCAAAGCCAATATGGGCCCGATATGACTAAACTATATTTACCTCACATTGAAAAAAAAAATGTTTACCCTACATTCAAAGTATTATTTAATTTATATTGGCAAACATTTAATTTATATTGAATTAATTTAGTAATTATAAAACTCTATTTATTCTCCTAATTAAAAATATAATATAAAAATTAAAAAAATAATAAACACACAAACACACATACACACACACACACACTTTTACATCAATTTTTTCTAATGTATCCCACAATGTTCAGAGGCCTCTGAAACGTGAAGATAAGCAAAAAATTTCATTTTCGAATTTTTTGCGATTACGATTATGGAAGTTAAAAATAATAAAATTTATTATAAATATTTTTTTTAAATTATTTTGGACTTACAAAATAATGAATTAAAAAACTTTAACTTTAATTATATGCATGCCATTAAAATATTATAGATGCCACTACATATAACACCATAAAATTATATTAAAATTTAAATGTGAATAACGTTAATTAAAAATGCAACATCATAAATAAAAACAATCTTTTTGTTAAAAATGAAAAACCATACAATTTCATTTAAGTATCAATTTTTCGATAAAATATAAATGTAAAATTATTTAGTGACTTAATAATACATACGGACGGAATAATACATATTTAGGGGCCAATCATATCCATTGCATTAGGGTAAGGTCTATATATGGTGTCATTTCTCTAAAAAATCGGCTCTAACCTAGCGTTATTATGGGAGCGCTATGTTACGCTGCTTTTTTCATATGAACTGGTAATAAAACCTGTCAAAATGCTATGTATTTGCTGTACAATCAGTACAGCAAATCGATTTTATACAATCGATTTACAAATAAAACCTGATAAAGAACCACAAACGTCAAACACACAATGTTATCATAACAGCGTCTTTTTGATGTGCCATTGAAGACACATACGTGAAGTCAAGTTTATGTATAAAACGCATACTCGCTCTGCAAATGCATCAATTTTGACAGTTTGCACTTCCAATTTGTATAAAGATGTGACCGTAATATAGCATTACTGTAACATTTATATTTCATCAGAAAATTGGCTCCTTGGTAAATAGATGGAGTCATTACAGTAAATTTGTGTTTGAAGTTAGTAATATAAATAATAAATAAATAATATACTAATTGAAATTTACAAAAATTTCGTACGAGTTAATGAAATATAATATACGATTAATATTTTGTACGCAACATTTTGTCAATATTATAATTGATTGATTGATAGCAATATAACAACTATTCCTTTAACCGCATCCAAATTAACACAATTATTTACTACCAAACACAATTAATTTCAATTATCCCCGTATGAATTATCAATTTTATGTGATAGTGTATTATATATATTTCCAAATAGTTCTTTTGATGTCAATTTTAATTAATAAACCACATTATTCGACGAGCATCAGTGATCCATCGTACATTTGTATGCAGGAGCTCCGCCCGGAGCTTCGTGTTGTGATTTCGCGAAGAGACGGAACGGTAATGCACAAATGTTACAAAATTTCTGGGACAGAAGACGATATGGTTTAAAGTGCTGTCTTAATCACAATAGGTTTCAAGATATTGCTCAATAAATAGAGAAGTGCTATGTACTTCTTGAGAAATTACGATGTTTGGATCTGTGATTGAATGCGATAGATAGAGAAGTTATTTGATGTATGATAAGTTGTATGATCACTAGATTTAATAAAATGGCGAATTTACTATGCTATGATATTGTCATTCTTCAGGGTTATACTGTTGATAATATAACATAACATTAGAATAATAATGAATTTGTAGGAAATCCACCAATCATCTCACTTATTTAGTTATATTAATATCTACATTTACAAACTACAAATGAAATAATATTGACAAATGCTTCATTTTGCCTTTATAACTTCCGGAAGAATTTTGTTTTTGCAATGCTCAATTTTATATTTTCTCAACATGCCACCACAAGTAATTCTGAATCGAATGAGACTAAATTATGAGTGTGTATGCGTATGTGAGCCCATTTTTTGAATAATTTCATTTTATAAAACTTCATTGAAAGTTTCTTATGTCTATTTTATCATCCTTGAATTCTTATTATCCGCAGTTAAATTTCGTTCATCTTGATTTGGTTGTAACACATATAAAACAATTTTATTACCCAACCCTAAAGCTGAATGCTGTATATTTCGTTAAAGGATATCGAATCTAAAAAAGTTAAGGTATATTTGCAAGAGTTTTGCGGTTAACATGCAGTAACGAAAATCATAAAACGAATATATCCTCCCCGAAATTTATACGTTTTTTATATCACGATACAAGACGGTTTATGATTGCTAACACGCACATACAAATCGCATAAAGTGTAAAAATATCGTACATATGGTTTTCTGTAATAGGATTCTGGTAAATGTATTTTTATTTTCCTCTGAATTCTTATGAATATTATATTCCTTTTGCTGTAGATAAATAACATTCATACCAAACATATTTTAAACATAATAAAAATGTATTAATATACTAATTGGGAATATGAAATATTTTATCCAATACAATTCCAATTTCACATTATTCAGTGTAATATCGAATACAACAAAGGGCTTTATAATTATATTTTAACATTAATTAAAACATCGTTATTGAAATGAATTCTTTGGCTGGTTATTCGCAGAATAAATTAATACGGGTATTCGCAACTGGAAAACGATTGGGTTTGAATAATGAATATTTTCATTAATACAAATTGAGAATCGTGCATAAGATCTTCATAAATTTAAATGATTTCGTTTGATTGATTATTACTTTACGAGAAACATTTTTCAAATATATTCACACTTCCGTAACTAGAATTTTATTTTACTTTTTATTTCTGAATATGCTCGCAGTAAATAAATTGATAAGTTATTGATATCAATGAATACAATTTTTATTAGCCAAATATATATCAATCGTTTGAAAACCAATTTATTTTAATTAATTACGTGCACAAAATCATATTTTGGATTTATTTGCATTTATAAATTAAATATTGATAGTTTAAAAAAAATAGTATAGAAACTAATGTAAACATTTTTTTATTTATCCAAATGACCTCGTCCCAAAGAGACTTTAACTAACATAAACTAACTAGTCGTAAGTAGCATTTTGCCTTAATAAAGTTGTATGAAATTCCCGATACGTACACAATATAAACTTTATCAATAAGAATTGAAGTTTAGCTGTTTAGATGAAATATTCAACTACTTATTTCAAAAATAACTATTTTGCTTTGACTAAACAATAATCAATACGAATTCTAATTTTTATATTGCAATCATATTTATAATATCTGTGATGGTTTACATCAAATTAATTGGTCTAACACATTTCAGTTTATTTATTTAATTCAAAGAATGTTTTTAAGTAGGGACTTCAACTGTAATCAGTAGCAACCTACGAAACTTCACGACAAATTCTGATATTTGATGCATTTTTATATGTAATTCAACCGCTTATTGTAGGTCGAATATTTTAGTATTATATTTTAGACTTTGAAATCTATCATCATAGAAAATTTTACACAAATCGTCAAAAACAATTTTCAAAACCAGTGGAGTTTGGCATCTTAAGGCAAATATGTACTTAATATTGAAATCTCTATAAAATAAATATATTCTGATGTGCATATGTCTAATGATCTTTTTTGGCCGCCAAATAACATTTTTTTCCTTTTTTTATTGAATCTCCGGAGTCCTTAGAGTCTCCTAAAATTTAATCAGTTCTTCATTTTGTCAATACAAGTAAAATGTTTTTTTGTTAAAATTGTTAAAATCAGACGCTCCGTCCTCTTAAAAACTAAATTACCATTTTTGGCACTTTTTTCCCCGTATCTTTGAAACGGCGGGACCTGACTTTGCCAAGAACAAATCAGCACGTTTTCTTATCAATAGTAATCGAATATTTTTTGAATTACTGAAATAGGTTGATCCGTGTTCTTGAAATCGTCGATAAAATATTGTATCCACACATACCCACACACACATACATCCATTTTTTATAAGGTATGCTAGAATGTTCAGAAGGTTTTGAAACGTAAAGATATATAAAAAAAAAATCATTTCAGATTTTTTGCGATTACTATAACTTACCCTACGGGAAGTTAACAATTTGTTTCAAAGTTCAGAATCATTAATTACAAATTCATACTAATACCTCCCTAAATTACCAATTCATCCATAAAATAAGCCGAGACGTTACTCTATCTTTCGGGTATTTCGGGTTCCATAATACGGCCTCAGGTCTATCGGAGGACTCTGCAGTGCCGGCGTTTGATTCAATATTCATTGTCAGCGCCTCTCCTCGAGGATATGAATTCACAATTTAATATCAAATACGATGTACGTTACGTTCAATTTGCGGTCGGCGGTGGGTTCGCGCCGACGACGACGAAGATGTTGCGCTCGACGTGACACTACATGATAAATTGAGCGTCTTTGCAACACCGCACTGTGCCAAAGTGATGTTTGAATGGTCGGACTTGGGAAAGACGAGATGAGGAGCTGGAGGGCAGATGGAATTTACTCCCTGAAGCTTTGTTGAAAATAGAACTCTTTGTTTGGCATAAGTTTTTTGCTTGAAATAAATAATTTTAACTTTGCAGTTCAATTTCATCTAATGCAGGGAAATATAAGATATGGTCCTTTCTACTTGGTTTGATTAGATTTTGTTTATACATACATTTCATTTCAACATGTATAATGTAACAGATTTTTAGTTATTTCATGTGAATTCCTATTTTTACACATGCTCTACTATTAAAAAAAAAATGTCTGGTCGATATTGGTAATAAAGGCCCAAGGCCCCAAGATTCAGATATTGCGCTGCGATATAATACCACCTATCTGACCGACCTATCACCTATCACCTATACAATTAGTGAAAGTTACAATATTTTTTATAATCTATTTCTTGATTAACAAAAATAAATTGTAAAAAAAAAAATTCAAGTCAAAACCGGGACGGTAAATTTTAGTTATGTTAATCCAGGACGGGTTGGGTGGGGAGTAAATACTGAAAAATTTAACATGATTGTAAAATAACGAACACTATTTAAGAATGTATTATAAAATTTTGTTAAATTTTTTCCGTAATTATTTAAAAATAATTAGCACTTAGGTATTCCAGGCAGTCAAAAAGTTCATTTTCATAATTTTTGTTAATTTTCGTAAAATTTGAAATATAAGTTATGAAAATTATGAATGTGAGTGGCTATTTTAACACTCCTTCTTCATATAGAATACTAGTTGAACATAAAGTTGTCAGATATTTGATGAAAAGCTGTAATTATCAAGTAAGAGCGAAGATTCAATATAATCCTATACTTTTTGAAAACCCTAGACAAAAACTCTAAATCCGGACAAATATTGCTTTTAGAGAAACTCGAAACACAAGGTGGACATCCGGTATTGTCGCGGCCAAACCGGGATTATACCTATCGTATAACCTAATCTACAAATCTACAAACCTTATTATTTATTTATTTTACAAAAATGGCCCCGAAACGCCTTTTTCACTTAATATCACATATATAATCTTGAGTGAAAATATATCATACTGCTTGATATCGAGTTTGCGAAGGTTGCAATCCAAGCCGGAACTATTGTTTGCAAGTCTACGTTTTTATCAATTAGCTTGATTGGCAAAAATAAAATGAACTTTATGGATTTATGTTCTTTACTGAAAAAATAAATTATCTTCGATTGTAGTTCTGGCTGTCAGACGTTTCAGACGATTTCTAGGTTAGTTATCAGATTAGTTCAGATGTTCATTTTTTATCAGATAAAAATAGACTCGATTTTATTATTCTATATAATATATTATCAATATATTATTTTATTTTATATAATGATCAATAAAATATTGTGAATTTTATATCGAATGGAAAAACAACTACTGATTTGTTTTTTCCAACATGTCCTTGTAGTATACAATGTCTCTTTTCGGCCGACTATTGTAAATTCATTTCAAATTTATTCAATGTCCTTTACTGGACAGTTGTAAATAAGAGATAATAAAAAAAATTATCATTCTTGTCCTTTATGTGTCATTCAAAGACTTTCAAAGTTCAGTAACCACGATTCTGGCACAAATATTTCCCAACAAAGAGAGAAGCCAAAATATGAACTCAATTCAAAAGTTAACGTTCTTGATTATTTTAACCGAAAATCGTAATCAGAGGCCTTTTGACGAAGGAACACTCGAAATATTCTCCTCATTCATAATTTCCTATCCCGATCTTTACAATAAATATGACAATCAGCGTTTTAATACGTCTTTCTGTACAAAGTGATTTCGCCAAACTCATTACAAGGCCGACACTCCATTATTCGGGGTCCTTCGTCCCAGACGTCTTCAGAGAGCCAGTTCCTCTTATGAACCGCCCTTCACCTAATTATGAGAAGAAGATGGGGATGAATGGAGTTTAATTACGGCTGTGACCGCTCGATTCATGCGGGCGGAACAAACGCCGATAAAGCCTCCAATTATACAAATATTGATTTCATTAGCAAATGCCATGTAATTGTACATGGAGGATAATGGTAGATTGGAAATATGGCAACAGGAATTAATTAGATGCAAATCCAATATTAGAAAATTTAAAAGTAGTTTGAATGGCCCCAATCAGTTCGAATAATTTGTAATAGGTATGGTAGTAACTGTCCAATCAATTGCATATACAAGAATTATAGTTACCATTTTTAATAATTTTTAATTTAATAATTTATGAAAAATGGTATTTTCACAATCTTATTTAAACTGAAAGTATAAATTAAAAAGACATAACCAACAAACCAGACAGTTGATTTATTTCGCTCCCAAATCAGTTTTCAACTAACGCAATCTTTTCGTTTTGATTGATCGAGGTATGTTTTCGAAATGGAATAAGTTTGGGTGTCTTGTTTGACTATTTACATTCAATAAATTGCATGAACGCGAATTGCAAATACAAAAAAAGTTGTATGCTCTGTTGATGTAAAATCCTGGAGAACGAGAAATTTATTTCAACTAAAGTTTTGTATAAAAACGGAAAGGTAGATTGATATAATAAAATGTTGTGATAACTAAATAAATATCAATATTCAGATAAATGCAGAAATTGGTATGAAGTTGGCGTTATGATGCTTGGTACATATATCGTTTAGACATTACAAAAACTTGAAATTCATGTATATATATATATATATATATATATAAATTATAAATTCCTCTGTAATAACTAACATAAACCATACACGGTTTTCTTTATTGCGTCGCTGCCACAAAGTGTGCTCGTAGCTTCGTAGAACTTATGAAAAGTTAAAGCAAAACTTCTGCTATACTTGTACTCATGGGTCGTATTTTCCACTATAATACATATTTTATGGCTGTTCATGATGACACTTGGATATTGATAGTAATTGAGATATACGCGCCGCGTGCATTTCTCGTAAATATTGTTCATAAAAAAATTTGATTTTATGTTTCCGCAAAGACTTCATTTTAATTTGTTTGTGACAGTTTGCGTGAAATATGTTGCTTGAATACAGCAGAAAGAAATGAATATAAACTGGAGTGAACTAACCAAACGAAATAATATATTTGGATAATATATCATTTTTTTTAAATATATTTTTTATGAAAATAAATGCTAATTATTGTACCATTATATGCCTACATTTACTATCAATTTTGAATTTCATACCTGTTATTATATTTATAACTCAATATGATATCAATTGATATAGAAATGTTACGGATCTATCTTCGTATGAGTTTACAGTAGAAAACCTAACCTACAAAACGCGCAAACATCAAATAACATTTTTATTAAAAGTGCAACTTTTTAGTGTCTCTTTGATAACAATTACATGGCTTATTGGCAGTTCGTTACTACCCACTTATATGAAGATAGACCCTCAACACAAAATTTCTATTTTATCTGTGAATTAGTCTCTTAAATTGACAAAATCTATTATATGAGCTATACATGTATAGAAATAAATGAACTAATATTTTTTGTTTATTTTCAGGTGAGTCTCGAGTTGTATCTTCATATTGCAAATAAGAGCAACGTAATACAGTAAGTGAAATAGAATTTTTTAATTGCATCAAATAATCTAATCCTATCCTTTATATAATTCGTTTCCGATAAAATAAAAAAATATCTAGTGATCGAATCCAATTTGCTGGAATCAGCGACTGATACCTTTAACATTCACGGTTCGACGATTTTTATATTTTATAGAAGTCGTGGAATTTTATCAGGACAAGTAACGTTGGACGCTACTTACGTAATACCATTTTCAATTACTGGTCGCATTTGCCGGCTTGTGAATCCATGCGAATTCCATATTCTATTTTTCATTAAAGTTTTTCATTCGATCCCATCGGCGCGTACAGATCAACTGTCACCGCAGATATTCAATTGTTCCAATTGCAATTTCACACACATACTCTGTATAGAAGAACGGTTGTGCACATATTTTTGCCCATTTCAAATTACTCGGATGCGTACGTGACCCAGAAAAAATATTATTTCAATCATAATTCAAATCATTTGGGTTGGATGTAAAGTTTTTGTTGTGGCAATTATATTTGCTTTTTGCAGAATCACGAATTAGGAATATTTTCTGATAGAAAATTCAAACCGTATTATAAAGGGTTAAATGTGATCATAGTGATTCTATGCATTTTACTTTTTATTCTAATCAGTGCCTTATCTGCCGTTTGAATTAGACCGAATTAGACCCAAACTTTGTCATAAATCTTTATCTTGTCTAAGGGCATAGTAACCGATTTTTATTTGCCAAGGCTACGGACCTGATTCTATTTGATATGTTGTTTTTTTTATTTTTTTCATTTGTTGCTGTTGTATTT
Source organism: Ctenocephalides felis (assembly GCF_003426905.1). Classification (NCBI taxonomy): domain Eukaryota; kingdom Metazoa; phylum Arthropoda; class Insecta; order Siphonaptera; family Pulicidae; genus Ctenocephalides; species Ctenocephalides felis. The sequence goes on along the minus strand of NW_020537646.1, from coordinate 11,828,899 downwards.
TTAGCTTTTTTAACAGCTTTCTTAACTGGAATATTTTGATTGTGATAAAAGTATTCATCTGAACAAATTTCAACAAAATACTTTTCTTCAATATTGGCTTCGAACCAATGGGTCATTTAGCCTTCATACTCCTTTAATTTATTATTTACATTATGTGACAAGATGGCAGGAAGGTTGAAAATGGAGCTAGCATGTATTTTCCAATCTCCTATTATAAAAATTAAGTACATTACACTAAGTACAGCTTATTTTAAAAATTAACTAAAATAAAAAATAAGTTAGAGTTGAACAACCCTTGATGAAATTATTTTTTTTTGCGTGAAATTGATCTTTTATGAGCTCAAAAAATCGCAATAGAATTACAGCCAAAAAGTTTACTAATAGAAATCGAGATAAAAATTTATGTTGTTACTATAATAATTCCAACGAAATAGGGGTTTGTAGTAAGAGGGTGAAAATTTAGTATTTTTAACACTTTCCCATTGGAGGTATAGTTTTTGAATGCTTAGGGCGCATCCATTAATCACGTGATCAATTTTTTGGGGATTGTTGAACCCTCCCTCTCCATTGGTGATACGTCGTGATATTTAAAATTACCCCCCTTTTCTCACCAAATATCACGTGCATTTTAAGTTACGAACATTTTTTGAACGAACTCTTCGAGTTTTTGAAAACTATATATATATATTTTTTTTAATATTTGAATTTTTTTAAATAACCCCCTAAAAGCCTCATACGATTAATGGATGTCCCCTTAGGATACAGACATACAAACATTCATTATTATATTTTTAGGTAGCAATTTATAATTACAAATATACAGAGCCAGGACTCGATCCGAGTATCTCTGGCGCGTGGATTAGGCAGTGAATGAAATTGTTTTTAAATGCACATACTAAAAATGACAAATTTATATAGAATTTTTAAAACAATTTTGGTTTAAACGTTATATCAAAAATTAGAAAATTCAATTTTGATCTGATTTCAATCATCTTCATTTTTCATTTATCAATTTTATGTTGGGTATTAAAATCTAATTTAGCACTAATGACATTTTATGTGCACTATATCATAATTCTATTACCTTCGATGTTAATATGATCCATTTTTATCGCTCATTCAATTTACTTTGTGATATATTTCATTTCGTTTCAATATTTAAAGGCATGGTATAATTTGATTTTATTGACACTAACATTTAATTATAATTTTTTGCGGAAAAGACTTGAAGCGTTGCGTTTTGCATGTCCATTTAATACGTGCCGGGCATGCGATTCGATATGGTCGCTAAACGTAGGTGGGTTTCATCGGCCGTTCGGTCGCGCGGCACGTCCGAAAGGGTTTGAAAAAATGAGAACTGGACCGTAATAGGAGAGCCGAGAGAAAAATATTTTTAAAGAAATGACCAAAATATTTTTTAACATGTTATTGTTAATATCATACTTGTAGATCATAACATCTATAGATAAAACGTCTAAATGATCTAGTGGTGCATGGCATTATTATACCCTAAGAAAAATTGATGAAACTTTCTTTAAACTTCTTATAATTTTTGGTGGAGTGAACAAAATCAATGAAAATTGATCAATGATTATATGTTTAGACTTTAATTATACAATGGATCTATATATTTTTTTATTCATATTGCTATATTATGTGTAAGTGTGTCTGTAAATCTATCTATGTATGAAAATATGTTAATTTCATCATTCACATTTTATATACGTATAATACAAGTGCTTATATACGTACAGTACCGATTAGAATGAAGCCATCACGATATATTACAATTATTTTTTTTTGTAAAATCCACTGGAATAAATCGAACATTATTATAAAAAATTATTCATTATGTGTGGAGCAAAAACATGGGGTGAAATTTTTCATAAAATTTGAGAAATGTGTGTATGTGTGCGTGAGAGTGTGTAACTGTGTGTGTAACAATCTATGCAGTATGTACTATATATGTACGAATACGAATTACATTTACACTTTTGAGAGTACGGATCAATCGATTTGAATGATTCATAAAACATTTGCTCCATAATCAGATGATCTTGGGTGCATTCGACTTGGACGCTTACGCGCTGTGAGCGCTCACGCTTATAAGCACGAATTTTTAGCGTTCGACTTGGCCGATAAGCGCTCAGAATCGATAACTGAAATCCGTTCGTTTTGGAAACTGTGAGCGTCAATAAGCATCAAAATGGCGGCAACTGGCGGTAACGGTAATTGTGTAAATTTTATTACTTTCTGGATCATTCAGCGGGATTATAAAGAATTTAACAATTAATAAATAAATGAAATTTCGTTTGCTTATGCTTAATTCATATTAACATTAAAATTAAAATTTAAAATTATTTAAAATTAATTAATATTAATATTAATATTAAAAAATAATTGTGTTATACAACTTGGCATTTTTGCGGGATTATAAAGAATTTAACAATTAATGAATAAATGAAATTTGGTTAGCTTATGCTTAATTAATAGTAATATTAAATTTAAAATTATTTAAAATTAATTGAATTTAAAATTAATTAATTTAATAATATTAATACTAAAAAATAAATGTGATATACAACTTGGCATTTTTGCGGGATTATATAGAATTTAACAATTAATAAATAAATGAAATTTGGTCAGCTTATGCTTAATTAATAGTAATATTAAAATTGAAATTTAAAAATTATTTAAAATTAATTAAATTTAAAATTAATTAATATCAATATTAATATTAAAAAATAATTGTGATTTACAGCTTGCCATTTTTGCGGAAATATAAAGAATTTGACAATTAATAAACAAATGAAATGACAGATAGTAAAAACAACTGACGCTCACGCTCACGCTGCCCTACCTCTGTGGCGTGAGCGTATGTGAGCGCAAAATTTGTGCTACGAGCATCCTACGATGGTGCTACGAGCGTACTTATGTGAAACTCACAGCGCCAAGTCGAACGATGAAAGCGCGCTCACGGCGCGCTCACAGCGCGTAAGCGTCCAAGTCGAATGCACCCCTTATCTCACATTTCTCAGAATTCATCAACAAATTCATTCATTTTTGAGAACTAAAAAAAAGTTTTTATTCTAATTCTGATGTTTGAAAATCATTTTTTTGTATATGTATTTGACCAAATGTCAATTCTGTATCTGTATAATCAAGTATTCATTTCATCAATACAAGTAAAATGTTTGTTGAATCATTCTAATCGGTTGCTCCGGTCTCTCAATAACTGCCATTTTTAGCATTTTTTTTTCATATCTATAAAACGGCTGGACCTACCTTAAAAATTATCAGCATGTCTTTTCATCAATATGAATCGATTGTTTTAGGAATCATTAAAATCGGTTGATCGGTGCTCTCAAAATCGTGGACGAAATTCGTATCCAAACAAACAAATATATGTACATACTGCATACATCGATACACACCTACTTTTTTCAAATTTTATGGCAATTTCTCTTCATATTGTTGTTCCATACAAGATGTAAACGTTGAAAATTGTAATATCGCTTTTTAATATTATTATTACAATTTTCGATTTTTCTGATGGATTCGACAGTTTTTTTTTTATTTCAATATGTTGTGATTATGCATTTGAAATAATGCTTTATTACCAATAATAAATTGCTGAAATATAACTTACACAAGAAATTTATTTTGAATTCTACATAGCTGGCATACTACGTACGTTTCTAATTTTGATACGTTTATAATTTTGATTTTCACTAGAAACTCTTTTCTTTTTTTGTACTACATACATTTTGTACTGCCATCATTGTTATTCAAATTTGCAATTGCAATTTAATATGCAATTGCAAATGATTAAAGGAAATGATTAGAGACATTCTATGTGTATATAAAACCATATTTTTTTCGGAGTAATTGAATTTATAACAAATTCTTCAAATATTTTTTTTAACATTATTTATCTAAGTGTCTAAATGCTGTATTGAATATATGTTTTTTGAACAAAACTCAATTTTTCAGATGTTTACTAGATATATTATTAATAGCACAAACACACAAGTTTATAGTGAGCTAATGAACAATTAAATATTATTCAAACTTTTTATAACTTCCATTTCCACCAGAGCCTCTACTTAAGGATGCTGGAGCAAAAAATCACTAGCAACGCTCGTCGAATGCCAGACCGATGCTAAGGTACTGATAGATTTTTTGTGCCATTGTACGCAAATGAATGTAGAACAAATGTTCTCACATAGGTACTCTGGATTTAGGAACAAACGACATTTAAATTCCTCAAAATTTTCCAGTGTTATTTGAATTTAATAATAATTAGGATATACTTATTAATAGTGACTTATCTTTAAGTTGCGAATATAGAGCAAATAATGCAAATATTCTTCCGTTTTATTGAAGTAACTCATATTTTATTGGATAACTTCGATTTATTCTGATCTGAAAACAGATGTCCTCAAAAAATATATAATAGCGAATATCTATGTGAAAATAATGCGAAATAAATATATCACTACTGTTTTAGCCCATGACAGATTTTGATACCGAAACGGCTTTAGTGATTTTGTTTTTGTGCCGAAATAACTTCTCGAAAATCTTTCAGCCAGCGTTGTTTGTTTTTTTTCAGAGTCTGGTTTTACGTGTGCGTTTTGATTCTCTTGCCATATTTTTTTACATGCGTGTGCTTTATGGTTTATGTAAATTTACTTTGTAAGAAAAAAACTTATGTTTCAAAAGCTTGAGGATTAAGTCTGAGGATTTGTAGAACAAAAACGCATTTACATTTTTTTGAATATTATATGGAGAGTGATTTGATATTAAGATGTTTTTAATACAATTGTAAGTTTTGAGACATACACAAATTAGAGCAATACAATAGATGTTTTTGACATACACAAATTAGAGCGACTTAATAATATTTTTTTGCTAAAATAAATAACAATGAATTTATTAACCTGAATTTACTCAAATACAAAACGCTTTAGGAATTAAGCTCTCATTGAAGAATCCACTATATTTATTTTGCATATTTTCATATTTTTTTATTTTTTTGCCGTTATCAATTATAAATTTGTTATCGTAATTCCTAACTTTTTACATATGTTTTGATTAAGAAATATTGGAAAATCTTAGTAGCGCTACTGGGCGGCATTGTGTCCCGTACAGCAGTAGCATTTCTGTACAGAAAACACTCTCGTAGCGAAAGGTAAAAAGGTAATATACCTAATCAATTTAATAAGCAGTCGCAGAAAGAAAATATTATCTATGCCCTCAAGAAGACTATAAAAGTCACGGTAAAATATCAAAGCATTATGAAAGGAGCAATTTTTGGAAATATACGGACTGATTCTGCCATCAAACAGACCAATGTTATATTAAGACTATGTTACGATCCAGTTTTCATACAAAATGCTACTGAATACTGTCAAAATGCTATGTATTCGCTGTGCGATCAGGTGTTTTATACCTATAATTCCATTATAGGTATCGCATGCTACCGAACCATACCTCAAGGATGCAGTGATGGTAACATAGGTTTTAAGTGTGTTTTTTAGGTTAAGTTTTCTATCTAAAATGTCTGGCTGCACAGCAACCACATAGGATTTTGACAATTTTTAATAACACTTTATATGAAAACTGCTACATTAAGGGACCGATTCTGCTGCTTTCAGACCAATGTTATGGCAAGGCCATATTACGCTTTAACTTGCATACATTATGCTACTGAATCATACTGAATACTGTCAAAATGTCATGTATTTGCTGTGCATTTAGGCGTTTTACACATAAACTGCAAAGCAAAATCGTCTATTATGAAGCTGAGTTAGAAAAACCCTGTTATACAACATTGTTTTTTGACGTTTGTGCGGTTTCTAGGTTATGTTTTCTATCTGACTATCTGAAAGAATTCCAAGCAAACCCATGGCTTTTGTCAAAATGAAAGGAAAGTTTTTTATAACCTAGCCTTGCCATAACATTGCTCTGTAAAGCAGAAGAATCGGTACCCTAACTAACCTTACCATGACATTCGTCTATTATACGGCAGAATAGGCCTCATACTCACGAATTTTCCTGTAATACAGTACTTCAAATTATTATTCCTATTTCATAGAAAGCTGCAAAAGACAAAAGGTTAAGTTTTATATCTTAAATAATAATAAATATCCTCAGTGCACTGCAACCACATAAGATTTTGACAGTTTTTAATACCACTTTATATGAAAACTGCTACATTAAGGTGCTGATTCTACCGCATAACGGACAAATGTAATGGCAAGGCCATTTTATGCTCCAGCTTGCATACATTATGCTACTGAATCATACTGAATACTATCAAAATGTCATGTATTTGCTGTGCATTTAGGCGGTTTACAAATAAACTGCAACGTCACTCGTATATTATGAACCTGAGTCAGAAAGACCCTGTTATCCAACATCGTTTTTTTGACATTTGTGCGGTTTCTAATATGTTATGTTTTTCATGTGACAACCTGAGAAAATCGCCTGACTGCAAGCAAACCCATGGCTTTTGCCAAAGTTCTTCATAACATAGCCTTGCCATATTATTGGTCTGTTATGCGGCAGAATCGGTTCCTAAATAGCTTCACCATCACTTTGGTGTATTTTACGGTAGAATAGGCCCCAAACCCACGGATTTCTCTTTAATACAGCATTTCAAAATTATTATACCTACTTCAAAGAAAACTGTAAATGGCAAACCATTATCAATTTACATTAACACTCCATTCAATATTCTAAAAATACCTCGCCAAACGCGTTTTTGATAAATACCTTTCAATAAATCCGTACTCAAAGCCTTCGTTCCTTCATAAAACATATCAATTTGATCGGATCACATGGCACAGTTGACGAAACAGAGAAATATTTACAGAAGCATCATTCGGGCATTCGTGATCACCAAGGCGTCAAAAATCCCTTAAGCTCTTAGCCATCCCTGTGCCTTTGCCGAATTCTGTCACTAACGATGATTTCGGTGAGTCAGCTCCCATCAAGCACGCGAAGCGCGAACAATAAGTCATGAACTCCGTGACAGCTAAATCCGCGACCGGAATTCAAATCACAACAATACGACTGATTCGTGCCTTTTGCGATAGAAAATGAGCAATAGTAGTGCGGTTTTAGATTTTGCTTTATTTGCAAATTAATGTTTTGATCGAATTAGGGAAGTAGAATGCAGCATGAGGTGCGTTTGCACTGAAGATACTAGATGTTACCAAAATCGGTGTTCCAAAGTTGGATCTTTTAGATTTTTTAAAGACTTATTAAAAATTCTAATTTGCGGTATGGAAAGTTTAAGCAATTTGCCTTAGGGCACGATGCCATGCACAACTAGTTTACGTATGTTATACACTACATAGAGTGCTAGTCCTCATATGTTTTTCATTGTATATAGTGCTCATGCATAAAAGGGTATGTGGCGTCACATGTCTGAGCGAACATTGCCGGCCACAATCGCGGACTCTCCCGATTGATCAAATATCATAGGCCATATATCCGTGCCTATTATATATAAATCGATTTTAACAGTTGGATTCGATTTTATATTCATTTATTTCACATGGGAAATATTAGTAATATCATTTTTTATAAAATTATCAGCCAATCACAATTGCCATTATATTATTGAAATAAATCTATCACAGATAATATTTGAATTAAATTAACTATATTATGATGAATATTATTAAATATTATTGGTATCATTTATACATAATTATCAGTTTTATATCAGCCATCACAATTGTCATTATATTATTAAAACTAGTTGGGTGTGGCATCGTGCCTTAAGGCAAATTGCTGGAACTTCCCGTATCGTAACAAAATGTTCGAGAAATACTGAATGTTTTGAAATAGATTATTATTAATATTGTAGCATTGTCTAATATTTATAAGAATTATATAAACTGAATTGCAAAGTTGAGATTATTTGTTCAAAGAGTATTAGAACTTTAGTCAGAATTAAAAATAAAATCTGAATTATTTTCGATATACAAAAAAAAATTATTTGGAAAAAAAAAATGGAAAAAAAGTTGAAACGTTTCCAAAATGAATTATTTTGTTAAGACAAGCAGACAGTTCTTTGAATCATTTAAATCGTACGCTTAGTTCTTTCAAAAACTGCTATTGTTGCACATTTAGCTACGTATCTTCAAAATGGCTGGGCCTGCTTTTGCCAAAATCGGATAAACACTTCTCCTAATCATTACTAATTGAATATTTTTTAAATCATTCAAATCGAATGCTCCGTTCTCTCAAAATTTATATTTTCTGCACTCTTTGCTCTTTATCTCCGTAACTGCTGGACCCGCCTTTGTCAAAAACTAATCAGCACATCTCCTTATCAATAGGAATCGAATGTTTTTTGAATGTTTGTGCGCACGAAAACGTGACTGGAAATTTGTATCCATACATACATACGCACACACATCCATTTTTTCTGAGGTATGCCAAAATGTTCAGTAACCTTCAAAACCTCGAGAAATGTAAAAATTTTCAATTTCGATTTTTGGCCCATCACAATAACTTACCCTACGGGAAATTAATAAAACATATGACATTTAATCAATCGGGAGAGTCCGCGATTGTCGTCGGCAATGTTCGCTTAGACATGTGACGTCACATACCCTTCTATGTTTGAGCACTTATTTTGCGCTCGACTAGCAGTCCATGTAATACAAGGTCTATGATGTTATTATAGTACAATATCGAGATTATATCAGCACGGAAATAATTGTTTTTGCGACATATCAACTAAGCACCGTCACAAATTTACAGTTAGTAAAGAACAGTTTTTGTTGAAGAAACATATCGTCACTATGAGTAATCACACTTTTGTCACAATGCGCAATTAAAAATATATTTTGGTTAAAGATGTGTCAAGTGCGGTACACCTAAATTATATCCATATTAGTCATGAATATTTGATTTTAATTTTGTATACGTTAGAAACAATTGTTTCTGGCAGAAAACTGTTTGAATCATTCAAATCAGATGCTTAGTTCTTTCAAAAATTACCACACAAAAAGAATATTTAGTTTGTATTTCCTAAACGGCTAGACATACCTCTGCCAAAAACTAATTTTCTACTTATCGCCATCATTTACAAATTGTATATTTTTTGGATCATTCAAATCGGATGCTCCGTTCTATCAAAAACTTGATTTCTGTTTTCTGCACTCTGCTCCGTATCTTTGAAACGGCTGGACATGTCTTTGCCAAAACTAGTCAACACGTCTCCTTATCAATAGGAATCGAATGTTTTTTGGACCATTCAAATCGGTTGATGCGTGCGACCGAAAACGTGGATGAAAAAGTGTATCCATACATACATACACACACACACACATACATCTATTTCTTCTAAGGTATGCCAAAATATTCAGATACCTTTGAAACGTAAAGATATATAAAAATGTTCAATTTCGATTTTTTTGCGATTACTGTAACTTGTCCTACGGGAAGTTAAAAATCATTCACCAACGCAACTTTCATTATTTGTATTTTATAGACAAAATATAAGAGCTTATAAATTGAACGATGACGTTTATATATACCTAAACTAATTACCTAGGTGTTATAAAAAACTACAATTTTTTGCATATATAGCTCCGCATTTCCCAAACATCTAGACCTGCCTCTGCCAAACACTAATGACCAGTTTTCTCCATCATTACAAATTGAATGTTTTTTGAGCCTTTCAAGTCGGATGCTTCAAAAACTCGATTTCTATTTTCAGCAAAATTTCCATTTTCGATTTTTGGACGATTACTATAATTCATCCTATGGGAAGCTAATAATATATTTCCAAATAAAAAATGCTATTTCGTGGGCACTACGGTGGTAAATGGCAATAAAAGTATTTCCTGAATCTAGTTGGAGTTTCACTCAGCTCACGGACAGTACTACCAATTACTAATTATTCAGCATAAGTTCTTTAAGCTTTTCTTCAAAGTATTAATTTCCAAATTCCATTTCTATTATTTTAAATATGATTTTACTGAAAATTCAATAAAGAATCATAAAGTGAATTTACAACTCGGATTGGGGGGTGAATATTTTAGATGCAAATACTAATTTTTATAAGAACCCAATAAAAAATTATGCTTCAAAAACTCGATTTCTATTTTCAGCAAAATTTCCATTTTCGATTTTTGGACGATTACTATAACTCATCCTATGGGAAGCTAATAATATATTTCCAAATAAAAAATGCCATTTCGTGGGCACTACGGTGGTAAATGGCAATAAAAGTATTTCCTGAATCTAGTTGGAGTTTCACTCAACTCACGGACAGTACTACCAATTACTAATTATTCAGCATAAGTTCTTTAAGCTTTTCTTCAAAGTATTAATTTCCAAATTCCATTTCTATTATTTTAAATATGATTGTACTAAAAATTCAATAAAGAATCATAAAGTGAATTTACAACTAGGATTGGGTGGTGAATATTTTAGATGCAGATACTGATTTTTATAAGACCCCCAATAAAAAATTATGACTCATTGGATCGTAATTTATATCGACACTCCAATGCCTCGATTCCACTGAATCATACATATTACTCGTAATTAGTATACTTATCACGTAGTATAAGTTCTTGGAGCTTTTCTTCGTAGAAATAAATTCCATCGCTACTTCTTCCTCCGTTCCGTTTGTATCGCTCGTGCGGGCCGTAGAAGCGCAAGCAAACGAGCCGAAGCCATATCAGATATGTGCATTTATATTGGCACACTTTTACACGTTTTTCTGTCAGAGGAAATTTACAGTGGCGGAAACCGAGATAGATTTGACGTGGAATAAAAATACTTTTTATTAGAAATTCATATAAGCAATGTTGGACGTAAATTAGATGGGTTCTGACGGTTTGGCACGCATGTCAACTAAGTTGGTAACATTATTCTTATTACTATAAGTTTTTAATCAACGTTAGATTCTAGATTAAGACATCTTCAAAATGTTCCTATTTTTAATGAACACAATTCAGATTTTTGTTAGTGGCCTTTTTTAATATTTGTTCTATTTTAACAGGTAAGACGCAGCAAAATTCATTTCTGGCAACTGATTTGCTTATTATTAATATCTCACTATTGGGCCAATATTAATAATTTAATATTTTACCATACAATATTGGACCTGTTTTTACTATATTAGGAGGAGAGTGATACTTTCATAAGAAATGTATATAAGCAACGTATGACATAAATTAGATGGGTTCCGAGGTTTTGGCACGCTTGTCAACTAAGTTCGTAACATTATTCTAATTACTATAAATTTTGTAATCAACGTTAGATTCAAAATTAAGAAATTTACCAGTTCCATTTTCAAGTCAGATTATTATAAATGGTATGTTTTTAATGGTTATTTGTATAATTGTTTTAAATATTATAGTAAAGATGCTGCAAATGCTTTTTGCTTACTTATTTGGGTTTTTATTATCCTACTATGGAATACAATATAAATCCAAGGTATACATTTACATTTAAAAGCTCGGTTTTTGCTATATTAAGAGAAGACTGATAAATAAAATATACTTCCAACAAAATAAAGCTACCGAACGATATAATTTTGTACATAAACGACAAAGATAAATTTATTAAACTGCTTTAGAATTAAACCATATGAAATAATATTTGTTTGTCCATTTTTAAAGTGACTAACTTCAATAACCAGTTTGAATGTCAATCATTCTTTTCTTATTTAATAGGTTGACAACTATGCAAGTGGTTAACTTAAATGGTTTCAATTGAATTTTTAAGTTTGCTGAAGTAGTCCAATTCTAAAAAACTAGCTAGCTATATTCCTGTCTGTTAGTAAAAACAGTTTTTTACCAATTGCGCAGTTTTCGTTTTGGCATTTGTTGGAAGAGGGTTAATCAAATTGAAATTTTTTGTCGTATTTTGACTTTTTATCCACCAAAGGTAAAAGGGTACCTTAGGCTCATAAAAATTTATGAGCTGTTTAAGATGACAAAGGCAATGTCGCAATTAGTTTACCCAATTTCATTCTAGTGATTTTTCACTCAAACACGAAAAATGCTTTGGTTGTCCAGTTGAAGTTGATTATACAAGAATTGTCTACTTTTACTCACCCAAATGATCAAATATGATGTCTGCTTTGAACAATGATAGAATTGGGCAACGCAGTTGAAGAAAAGCGGCCTGAATTGGCAAATCTAAGTGACGTTTTTTTTACGGACATCAAAAAACTTTGGTCACTTGACAAAAATTGTTGGAGCTTGATTGCAATTTTTTTCCATACCTTAGTTTTACCTTCTTTTTGTTGCGATCTTCACAAAACTCCTTGTATGGTAAATAATTCGAAGATTATGGTGGTGCCAAATTGTGCGCGATTCAGTTTTTTGCCAATAAAAACCAGATCAACAATTTCGTACAGGGACATTTTCGTACAGGGAATTTTGAAGACATGCGGGCATTTGCAAAAAACATCAAGGCTACGTCAAATACAAAATTCCTTAGAATGTTTATCTAGATAAAAATAAAGAAGTTATTTTGAATAACTAAGATTATGGTATTAACTAGTATTAGTCCTTCAGGAATTAATAACATATTGTGGAATTGCTGATAGTCCTGTCATTATAGTAAGTTCACCACGGAATTCAAGATTACCAGCTCTAAATCTGTAAATACTTATATATTGACACCCTAAAGTTGTCTCTAAACCTACATGTGGCATTGATACCCTACCATATGTAGTGTGTCAATATACAAGTATTGCCATACTTACAGCTGGGTATCTCAAAATCCGACATTCTTACTAATTTAAGCTTTAAATGACTGGACTATGAGAACCTTTCTATCTATCAAAACTTATTTTCCCCCATATTGTTTCGCAATTGTCTTTATCCTCCAGCACTGCAAAATAGCATCGGGTGAAAGAAAGTTTTCAAAAATAAATTGAATTGGAATAGTCTGCGCATTGTGCATGCTGGTGAGCATGACACCCAGCCCCGACAATCGCGGGTCGCGTGACTGCGCCAATGTTTTGTGATAAACGCTTTTCCACTTCCGCGTAGTTGTTAATGCGATTGTGATAGCCTTTGAACACACCAAGTTTTGACAATAAAAATACAAAATAATAACGATATAGGAATTCAGTTAGAGTAACAGTCAGTGTGCGTGCGTGTGTCGCGGTTTTCTGTCGGAACCCAAATGAGATTAATGGATTTTTGTAAATTGTGTGGTTTTTAGATTTACTTTTCCGAAAAGCAATTATTGATTATTTTTGAGATGGTTTTATAAATTAAGAATAGTATTTTTATGGAGATTTTTTTTAAATCAAATTTAATTCAAGCTTTTGAAGTAAAACATCTTTAGGCGCGAGCAGGGTGTAAATCCGTACAACTGCAACGGAAGTGCGTTATGGCTGATTCGAGTGCCAATGATTCGTCATTCGCTCTCGATGATATCATTTCTATACGGGTCGATTGTGATTAGTCGTCGCGTATGTGAAAAGAGATCTCTCGTTGCATGCGTACCGATATCGACAAGGAAATCGGCATAGATAAATAAACATTTTAAAGTTACATCGTAGTACAAATGTTGATTTGAAAAATGCCCGAATCAGAAAAATATTTTACCCTGTTCCTTGAAAATAATAAAACAAATTGAACATTTGTACTAAACGTAAGTTTATTGATTAGAAATTATTTCTATATTACTCGTAGTTTCTATAAATCTTTGAAGTTATTAAAATAGAAAATATTTTTTAGGCAAGACAGATATTACAGTTGTGCAAAGAATGAGATTATATCGCCAGCTAAAAAGTAAAAAAGATATAAGCAGTCAATGAATGTATGCTAATTTTCATTATACGAAGTTCTTCAAACACAATTACATAAAGGATGAAGTTGCAAAAACAATATTTGTTTAGGCGTTGTTGAACATAATCCACTATGGGAACGAATATTATAGAATTTATTAATCAGCAATTACTTCATTTCTCTAATGAAGGTTCATTTCTAAATGCTAATTACAATGACAAACCGATCATGTCATATTTGAAGTATGACTTTAATTACATTATTGTTTTTAAATATTATATATACTTTTAATGCTATTATAAATATATAATTTATAATTTATGATTATATAAATATGTATAACGGTTGACAATAATAAATGTGTACATCACGAGTGTTACTATATTACTAATAAACATTTTACTTGTTATTATGATGTATTTATTTTTACTTAACTTAAAATTGCTACTTTGTACAGTAGCAAATAAGTTTTACTTCAATCGCGTGTGATCCTTACGTGCACTCTTTTTTATTCTCTGTGCAATACGTGATTTTAACGGTTCATAATCTACCGTCGTCTATAACATTCCTTTTCAAGACTTTTCGAATATCTTTTTCAGTCTTTTATCAATCATATATAAAAAAACAATTTTATTAAAGAATGTGATACAGTCTGCCATGTGAAATCTCGACTTAGTCACTTACTGACATATATCTCCATTTTTTGCTCGACCGATTCAATTGCTAGAAATAATATCAGATCCTATAGATAGAAACCACTTGCGAACGATCACACGAATGCCAGTGACATGGCCATTAGATTGCCATTTAGCATTCATATCACGTCTGATACTGAGAATCCAACAACAAGGATTTTTTGCCTGCGGTAGAGATATGATCAAAGAACCACACAATTTCGACGATGTCATGAATGGAATTCATACATAATTCATCGGAAATTATATTTGACAGTGGTCACAGAATATAGGACGTGCTATCACAGAACACAGAAATTGTGAAATTGCCGTCATTTATAATATAACGATCTGGGGTGGTTTTTATAACACGGAATGAATGGCTCTGGGATGTAAATCATAGGTTTTATTTGTTTTATGGCTTGTTATTTTAAATTTTATTTCGGCATTCTTAAATCAGGTTAAAGACTTATTTGTTAGAATAACGTGTTAAAAAGGATATTTATTATTAGAATATTCATTAGTGCAGGTGCTTCTAAAAATTGTACGGCCCAAATTTACGATCGATTGAAAATGCTGAGTCTTAATTAATACAATTATCGAACAAATTGGTCACGTTTATGCTTTGATCGCAATGACCTTTTGCTAATTATTTATTTATATCGGATGGAAAAGGTGAGCACCGTGGCCGATCCTAAGTCAACAAAAACTTCACGGGAAATACGGTTGGACGTGCCCAGTCGACTCAAGTGGTTCATATGGAAGGATTGTTTTATTCATGATGTTTACGTGCATGATATACCTACTTAATCATACAAATTTCTGCTCGTTTCCATATGTATTTTGTGCAAATTGCGTAGGTATAACTTTGAACCCTAGAATTTTACAGATGTATTTAAAATTGTGTAGGTTACATTATTCATCAATTATTTTGCATCATTTTGAGTATTAGCTAGCATTATTCGTAATACCAGCAATATTGGCTTTGGAATTAGATTCTAGGTTTGCGTTTTAATTACATACACTGATTCACAAAAAGTTGTCTGGATTGGGTCAGTGACATAGGTTTCCAATGTATTTTTTACTGCTCAACACCACAATCTAAAGTAAAATTGGAGGATAAACTGCAAACTAGGGTGCATCGTGTTCTAAGGCAAATTGCTGAAACTTACAGTATAAATAAATAATTCTACATACTAGTATCCTCGAAACACAACAACTGGATTCCGACGACATTAATTATGTGCAAAGTTTACTGGTTAAATAAGGATGCCAATCCACTTTTCCTTAAAAAATATGGTTTTAAACTTCTCGAATATCTTAAACTATATTATTAATAGATTTCCTCTAAATTTGTTTTATAAAGCAGTACGATTTTTTCGACTTTCCATATCTTTCGGCTAAGAAATAGCGTAGCTCTTCTATCCACTTGAACGATATGCAGACACGAAGTTCAGGACGTGGATGTAATGAGGTCTTTGCAAAACGTGGAAAAAGTATAGGATTCGGCAAAAATCAATGCTACTGCCGTGATTCGATTCAGCTGCTTTGCATTTTTATTTCAAGAACTAGGAAACATATTTGGGTAATAGAAATATGCCAAATTGCAGGTCAAAATAATTACAAATATACTATTTTTACACATTTTAAGACCGATGACCTAGTTGTTGCCTAGAACTGGATCGATCAGTTAGACAGTGTTTTGAAGTTCAAATTTTATGGTTTTAAAACTTCTCGAATGTCTTAAACTATATTATTAATAGATTTCCTCTAAATCTTGAAATTTTTTAGAATTTATTATTTAGTGAACAACAGGATTTGACATATGAATGACTACATAATATTATTACAAAAAAATTTTCATAAATTCTAATTTTCCCTTTGTGGAGAGCAGACTTGAAATGCTCACATTAATTTGAGGCTGCCTTTTGATCAACAAAGTAGAGTGTACAAATTTCGTAAACAAAAGCGATAAGTGCATCATATATATACAAATATTCAAAGAAGACCTCATAGTAGATTGAATGCATAAACTCCCACATATGCATTCGCATGCTCGTTACGATCTATTCATGTAAAAGCGTCTCCGAGGAAAATACTAAAAGTGGGATAGTTGGCTGCATTTTAGAATGTACTCTGGGAAATTGTGTTCTACTTTAATTTATAATCTGGAATCCCTAATTTATAATCTGGATGTTTTGTAAATTTATTCAAAATTATAGAACCTTTTTGTAATGGCATGGAATCTATTTTTAATAGATTTTTTCCGAACATTTTGAATTCTTCTCAAATAGGAGTACGAACTTCTCTTATTACATATTCCCAAAATTATACATATACAAGGAAAATTTGCATTAAAATTCATACTTACATTAGAAATAACAAATTTCTATTTTTATCTACTACTTAGTAGACTTATTATGCTAGATCATGTTAATGTAGGGCGCTGACTGAACGCAATAATGAATACGCGTTCAAACGAATATGCTGCATCTTTCTCCTTTTATATTCTCAAAATCAGTATAGATATGACAACATGCTGAGTAGTGCATTTTTATGGCCAAGCAATTCCAAGTACTGATTATGTCAAATACCTATTCATTGATAATAATCAATTAATTTACAATGTGGTAATAAAACCAATATGGACTTATGGCATACCATTGTGGGGCTGTGCGACAAATCAAGCATTGTGCTAATGCAACGTGCACGGTGTAAAATGTTGAGACAGATTACTAATGCTCCATGATTCATATGCTATAAAATCTTACACGACGATCTTCACATTAAATTTATAAACAGTTTTCAAACATTTTCAAAAACTAGAACATCATTCAAAGTCTAGATTCACTAAGCTTCTTGAGCACCAATTTTAGGAAGACTGAAGAAGCTGCCCAATGGTAATATTGAAGACTTTCAGCACTACCACGATAATTTATGTACAAAAATGTGTATGTATGAGTGTAAGTGAATGATATAAGCGAAATAGCTCAGCCAATTGTACCATATTCGAATTGCTAATGAATTAAATTTAAAAAATATGACGACTAGTCTTATCCTTCCTTCAAAGTAGATATATATTTCTGGGTCAATTTTTATACGTCCAGTAGAAGTCACAAACTCCTATTACCCCGTACCCCCTAGTAGATATATATTGCTAGACTTGTCTCCCTCAAACCAAGTGCGGTTTACGATTCTAGATATTCTTACATAGCAGCCAGTTATCCGCAGATTTCTGGCAGTGTTGTTTTAAGCAAGGCAATAGGACGCACACCCAAATAATCCTTAGGCTCATTCCGGTTGGCCGCACAGTGGCCGTTTGCGAAATACTTCGAAGCGTCGTATGGTGTCGCATCGTTACATTCAATGACAGTCGCGTTACATAGGTAACTTTATTGCGTCTTTGCCATTTTCAGAGGACATTTAGAGGAGTTCTTTAGACCTAACAATATGGACTAAAAATAGACACTAGTCGCTATGGAATTGTGCCATGTAAAAGAAAAAGAAGAGGGGTAAAGGATTTTATAAAATCGTTGAGAGAGGTTAGTTGGTTTTAGTCTGTGAGTTTAGTTTTACAGTTTTTGAAGTTAAACTTCTTCAGGCGTGACTAGGGTGTAAATTCGTACAAATGCAACGGAAGTCTGTTACGCCCGAACTGTTCGTCATTCGCTCTCGATGAGATCATTTCTATAGGCGTTTATTGTGATTAGCCGTCGTGCATGTGAATAGAGATCTGTCGTTATATGCACACCGGCATCAACGTTATATGCGTACCGATATCAACAAGGAAATCGGCATAGATAAATAAAATGATCGTAGTTTCTATGAATCTTTGAAGTTATGAAAATAAAAAATATTTTTTAGGCAAGACAAGTATTACAGCTGTTTAAAGAATGAGATTATATTGCCAGCGAAAAAGTAACAAAAATACAAGCAGTCAATGAATGTATGTTAATTAAAATTACATGAAGTTCTTCAAGCACAATTACATGATGAGTGAAGTTGCGAAAACAATATTTGTTTAGGCGTTGTTTAATATGATCCATTGTGTGAACGAATATTATGGAATTTATTAATCAGCAATTATACTTCATTTCTCTAATGAAGGTTCTTTTCTAAATGCTAATTACAATGACAAACCGATCATGTCAAATTTGAAATATGACTTTAATTACATTATTGTTATTAAATATTATACATATTATTAATGCTATTATAAATATTTAATTTATAATTTATCATTATATAAATGTGTATAATGGTCGAAACTAATAAATGTGTGCATCACGAGTGTTACCATATTACTAATGAACGTTATTCAAAATTATTATATAATGCATTTATTTATACTTAAATGCCATCTTGTACAGCAGCAAATAAGTTTTACTTTAATCGCGTGTGAACCTTGCGCGCACTCTTTTTTTTATAGAAATTGATTATCTCAATGCTAAAACTTATAGACTTATAAAAAAAATTAAAAAATGCAATAACTACTATCATTTTGTCATTCCAAATTATATCAGAAAAGAATGGGGCATTTGTCTCTTGGGAGCTTCTTTTGAAATAGAAACGCATGTCGCGATATTTCTTCGTCTTTTTTACATTTTATTGCACATGATACATATTTCGATTCATGCTCAACTTGAAACATGAAAGAGAACTATCCTATATATTATAGTCTACTTTTATTATTTATTAGAATTTATATTTTCCTCTCCAAGAGTAGTTAGTGCTATTTATATACAGCATAATGAAATTTTAAATATTCTTCAAAAATATTCCTAATAGAGATGTAAATGAATTTTCAAAAATTTTTATCAGCTGATCTGATTGTACTCAAATACAATGCAAATAGAAAATTGTACTTCATATGAAATGTTCATTGATTTACCTATCTTTACTGTATGAAATACAAACCTGGGAATTTAATTTTTCATTCATCATTTGATAAATAGTGTAGGAATTATTAATTGTATTTGAAAAATAGTTTACAGAACGTGCCTAAAATTCATTCCATACAGATATTTTTATGTAGAATACCCCGGATGAATCTATCTATTTTAATATGCAAGTGCGTTTGCCATTCTATATTTCAAACCAAATAAAGTACGGAAATGGAACAATCAAAAGCAAATAACAATCGATATGCGAAATAAAATGTCAGCAATACCAAAAATAAAAGTACATATGTTGCCATGCTCTCTGAGAGATGAGCGAAAACACATAGTAGTAATCATGATTGGGAACATGGCAAAAAGCAATATCATGTACCTATGTGTACGAAAGGATGTCAAACTCAAAACTTTGAACAACTTTTCGAGTTTATAGACGAATGTCGTGGTGAATGAAACTTCCTGTTTTAACTCATTTTAGCTATTTGGAGCACAGCTGATCATGTGAGCAACGTTTATTTAATAAATCACTAATTTTATTTATTCAATCATAAACATTAACTAATTGTACTTCCTGTTATTTTAAATGTTTGAAAATATTGAAAAAAAAGATTAATAGGATAATTTTGAAATTAAAAAAAAAGGGGTGTTTTAGAAATTTTGAGACCTATTAAAAATGGTTGGTCAATAATGTCGAAAATGTCTAAGAAATTTACTGGAACCATGTAAGTGAACCTAAAACAATACCCACACAATACCGGACTCACATACTGACATACACACAAAAAAAAATACACACACACACATACATCTATTTTTTTGAAGGTTTGCCAAAATGTATAGAAACATTCATAAGCAACAATTTTCACTTTCATTTTTTTCTGCGACACTTAGCCTAGGGAAAGTTAAAAATGTTGTCTAACAAAAATAAAATCAAAAATGATCGAACGGAATTTCTCAAGTTCATCTAAAGAATTAATTGAAGCATCATTAGATCACCCAAGTATATAGTATTGTCGAAGTGCACGACTTGAAATTATGTTCGTACGTTTTTAATTGAAGTCTAAGCCAATTTAGATAGCATCAAAATCATTTACCGCAAATCAAATCACCTATCATGTTTAGAAATCGTATTTGCTGATCGTTTTGCCAGTAATCAGACAGAAATGTGCATCAATTTCAATTTCGGACCTCAAAATTACTCGCTTAGCGCAATATTGACAGAATCTAATTATATTTGTCGCAAATGGTTAGCGATTCAAACACGAATTGAATGCCCAATAACGTCAAACGTCCTTCAATGTCGCACGTCGTTATTGTTAGCCACACAGTTGAACACACATTGTCAACTGAACAATACCTGTATATATATATATATATATATATATATATATATATATATATAATCGGGTTTACCCTGTTAAGACGATTTCCCAAGGAACGATCAACATCAAAAACCTCGTCACTATGGAGTAACGGCTCGAATGAAAAACAAATCGTTTTTGAGTCCTTGTCGAGTTTCGTCAAATGACTTTAAAATTTTAGAAGCGCCAAGGTAAGGTCAAATTTTGGCTCACATATACTCATATATACTGTTATCAATTTGGATCTCAGATGATTAGGAATTACTTGAAACGTCAATAAAACATAAAAATAGCAACTAGGATTTTTTGGCGAAAACATAATTTTTTTATGGAAAAAATAATTGCACTTAAGTAAAAACTTATATAAAACCCAAATTGAATTGAGAAAGCTAAGTTATTAACTTCCTACAGGATAAGTTATAGCATTCGCAAAAAAGCAAAAATGAAAATTTTGCATATCTTTACGTTTCAAAGGTTTCTTAACATTTTGGAATGCCTTATAGAATATATGTGTGTGTGCGTGTGCGTGTGTGTATGTATTTATGTACGTTTGGATACAATTTTTTGTCCACGATTTCGGGCTCATAGATCAACGGATTTAAATGATTAAAAGAATATTCAATTTCTATTGAGGGGGATACGTGCTGATTAGTTTTTGGCAAAGACAGGTGCAGCCGCTTTGACGAAACGGGGAAAAAGCGCCCGATTTGAATGATTCAAAAAACATTTTACTTATACTGACAAAATGAAGAATTGATTCGATTTTTGGGAAAGCAGGCCTATCGGTTTTTGAGGTACAAAGAAAAATGTGAAGAAAATGATATTTGGCGATCTAAAATGATTATTCGACATCAAATATTTAAAATCAAATATCACATTTTGCACATAAAAATATCAGATATTTTATGGAGACTTTAAACATGAGTTTAAACAGTTCAAAGAAATTTCTAAATTTTCAGAAAAAAAAATCTCATTTTTTTTAAAATAAACAAGGTTTTATTTTTTTATTACATAAATTTTAAATTTATAATTTAGTTTAAATTGTATATATATATATATATATATATATCATATGCGTTATTGTAATTGTAAGAAATATATCCTCAGATAGACATATATAGTAATTATAATTATTTCTTTAAAAAAAATTGAAACATTTGTTAATAATTATTGATTAATATTTATTTATTATTAATTTTTTTTAGCTCGAATATTTAATTCTGGTACGTTAGGTTTCAGCAATTTGCCTTAAGACACAATGCCATGCATCCCCAGTTTTAAAGCAGTATATTTGAAAATTAAGTTGCATCTTATAGAATGATAATTTTTATCGAACAATATAACTATTGCAAAAACAGTACCCAAAAAATTCGAATACATAAAACAGAATATTCAATAAAAATATAATAATGATCAAAACAGATATTTCCATCCAACAATGACTACTGTATCGTTATGTTTTCATATTGCGTATGGTTTAATAGTCGTTTTTATTAGTTTTTTACTACTTTCAAGTTATGTAGTGCGTGTTTGATTAGGCAAAATTTCTGGACATTAATTTTTTGTAGCCACTTGGTCATATGCTATATGGGTTATATAATATTTTCATCAACGCGAGTTTTATTTGACATCAATTTTATTGTTAGCATGTGAAGCTGCGGGTAATTTTATGAGTAATATTGGATGTTATCTTGCATTGTTTTATATATGTTAAGATCTTTATTGTTTTCTCTATATGAATATATGGATGTGAATAATATGGTTCACAGAGACTGTCTGTCTGTCTCCAATGAAATATTTTATGAAGCAGATGTAAGTGTAATATGGAAATAAATTTGGTAATGAAAGATAAAGGTTGAATTTGGAATACTTGTATATATAAGAGTTTGTTGTAATGGGGTAAGTAGTAACCGACGTTTTGCTACGTCTTGATTGAACATGTTTGCCTGTTTGTATATGTGTGGCAAATTGGACTTCTGTTGGAACTTTATTAGTTCCAGTCTTTACAAACATTTTATTCTAATTTTAATATTTTATTAATGTTGTTAGAATAATTTAATACAACTGAACGCATATAACAAAACATAAAAAAGTTGAATCACCATTGATTTAAAGCCAGGATTTTAATTCCCGGAACAAGCGTCCCAGAGCTACTAGATATATTTTATTCTAGCGTCCCATTTTGTGCCGCCCGGCTGGACAAAGACATTTGAATTATTTAAAGAGCACACGAACAGTTTATAATGGCCAACATGTGAACACACTTCAAAAAGTTCAATTGTTAAGTTCAGTTACCTTTTGTGTCAACAGAAAGAAAAATTGCACTGCAAAGAGAATTCGAAACTGAGAATGACTTTCTACTTATATTGTCTCTCAAGTTGTCGGTAATAGATAAAATAGATCAAGACGATGAAGTTTATTGAATAGATGAAAGTTCTTAGTATTTTTTAGTTCTTTGGGGGAAATGATAGACTTGTAGTATAATGCTTTTCATACATGACGCATCTACACACTTTTGTATACTACGTCAGCCTGCGGGACAGTAGCTATGTCATCATGGGTAGGGGAGCAGTAGTTTGTATACGCAGATTCAGTATTATTGACATCATATATATTTGACGACTTGGCAAAAATTATTGGTGCTTGGTTGGGATGTTTTGCCTTTATACCAAAAACTCCTGCTGACCTTGCACAATTTTCGATCTTTCCAAATATTGTAAATGATTATGATGGTGTCAAATTGTACCTGATTCAGTAGGTTTCACCAATTCTATAAAAACTTAGCATGTCTATATAATCTCTAATCTAATTGTATCAGTATTCAATTTTTTGCTTTGATATTTTACCAATATTTTAGCTAAAAACATGTAATTCACGTCTTGTATGGAAATGCAAATGCATCGTACGGGTTGAAAATCATGGTTCGCCTCATACGTCATCGTTGCAATCTAGTCTGGAACACATCATGTTTTCGCCTCGGGTCGTGATGTTTAATTATTTTCTACGGAGAATGCAGAAAATCGCTGTTCGAGCCAAATAGGGTTGGTTGGAGGGTGTAAACGAAGGAAGACTCAGGCGTTTTAATTGCCACCCTTTCGAGTATTTTGATATTTGTACTGAATCGTGACTGTCGGCTCGAAATGTAATTGTTTCTTTTGCTGGTTGCGGCTGGGGGGGTGGAATTGCTGGGAAAATTTATTTTGGGATGACAAAATCTATTTTAGGGTTGAGATGGCATAAATAAGCATATTAAAAGTACAAATTACAAAAATACTAAACACAAAATTCTTGATTACATTATGTGAGTTTTTTTAAAATAAAATGTTGTGAACTGCAAACACTAATTAAACCTACACATTTATTTCTACAAGTACACCCATTCCCGATGCAAGTTTTAATAATACCGTTGATAAATCAAACTGCACTCAAGCGCGTTATTTCTTTCTGTCGGTGTTTCGAGTAATATACGGTAAACTTTTTAACTCCAGAGGAATATTCGCATTCATTTCGTGTTGCACGGGAATTTTCCTCTTGGACGTGCATTCCATTACCTATAATTTATTCCGGCTTCTGATTAAATGAATCCAATTTAGCATCCTCTGTACTGTGTTCCAGTCTCTTGCGGAGTCATCCCTTAGTGAGGCGCTTTCGTTAAGGCTAACGATATAATTATGCCAGACGCAGATTTCTGCACGTCGTTCTTAGTTTCTCTTACCTTAACTTCTCTTATTTAGGTCTAACCTTTTAGGAGTCAGCGCTTTTAATTGAAAACGTCTTCATAAACTAACGCAATCGTTAAATGAGTCTGGAAATATATTCGAGTCACGGAAAACTTATAACTTGGAAAATAAAAATTTGCTCCGATAAATGGTTTCATTATGAGAAAAAATTGGCACGTGAATTGAGTTACCAGAATCATACAATAGTTTGATACAAGATAAAAGTATTTTTATTGGAAATTTTTTGAGATCATTTATCAGTCAAATTTTCAACATGTTATAAACACATTTTGTGGCATTAAAATGTTCCGGGACCATATAATACCTTTTGCAAGAGCTTAATCTAAAACGGGTTATATTTGGTTAAGTGGGGTATAAATCATGGCGCAATATTTGAATCTTGGATCTTTATAACCGATATGGCGCCCATGTTGACTGGAGCTCGTTTTTAGATGGACCGGACAATATTTGTTTTAAAAAAATGTGGTGAATTTATGGGAGAAGTGAAAATCAGTTTTACGCAGTTTATTACAAATAAAATCCATGGTTCTCGTATATAGTCAATATCTATATTGAAACTGATTTTTTTATATACAAACTCACAATACAATTTTTTTTGTATGAGTTTGCATGCTCCTGCACTGTATTTTAGGTTTAATTTATTTGTCTTACAATTTATAAGCCGATTGCGTACATACACTTGTCAATGTATTTCTATTTATGCAGTATCTATTTGTGTTCCGCATTGTATTTTTTCTTTACTTACCCAATTGCTTTCAATCACTTAAGCCACTTTGCTACTTCAGAAGTACCAATTCACTAAAAGCATCCGAATAATGCGGTGAAAAAGATTTCGCGAAATTAAGAAAAGTAAGTTCGCAGTTTGTTTTGGTCTCAGTACTCTCTCCTTGCCTTTTTCTTTTGAAAATAATACCAGCTCGACGAGAGAAACATTAGGCGAAATTTTAAAAATGCAATTACGTAATTATTTTGTCGTAAGTTCAGGCTTAAATTGCTGTGCGTGCTTTTCCAAGGAAGTTAAGTAAATAACTTCAGGGATCATTTTATATGGAACGACAGTCGCCAAATGTACTTTTCCACGTAGGGTTGGTTTTAGGTGAAAAAGGTTGTGAAAATATTTCAGGCAAAGTATTTAATTAATTTTTTACATAATGTATTATTATTTCATCTTTTTATTGCACTTATCCATATAAAATGAAACAATTCGACTCGAAACAATTTCGAGGCATGAATATTGCTGTTTATCTAAACTATTTGTATTCTGAAATTAAATTGAATATTTTATTGAACTTATTTTATAATTCATTTGTTTTGCGTTTTTTTAATGGAAACAATGACTATAAATTGTTAACAAGGCATAAAGAAAGGTTAATATAATAATCGGATATCAATAGATATGCTTAGTGGAGAATCTACAAGGAGTACCTTATAAAAACATTAATAAAAAATAATATAATTAATAATATAAATAATATAAAAAGAAGTTATATTAAACTATATAGTAGATATCAGTGGGTAATTTACATTTTAGTCTAGCAAAATCGTTTGGATGTACATCATTTATTATTTCATTGCATTTAATTGATCTGTGAACATCTCTTGAACCATTCTCTAAATTATTACAGTAGTTTAAAAACCTATTGAATGTGTTTTTGCAATCACAATCTTATCATAATTCATTACTCTTTATTACAAATATAAATCTATTTATTACCTTCTTCGTTGGATATTTAAATTGCAAAACATCTCTAATCAATATGAAATGTTGTTTCGAGTGAAATTAACCCACACTTACATTTTAATTACTTTGCTCAAGAACATTTTCCATTTATATTCACGGGTCGGCCGACTGAAGATTTATAAATGAAATATTGTGAATAATTTTTCGTATTCCCTTCCATTACCTTGGATTCGCAATCAAGGGAAACCTCTCTTATTATAATTCATTACTAAATATAAGGCAATGAGAAGCGTGGGTTTTATAGAAATGTTATAAAATTCGCAGGTTTTTTTGATAATTTTCATTTCCGCCTTATGAATAGAATGTTATTTAAATAGAACTGATAGATGAAAAGTAGGTACTGTAATTAATTCTTATGTAATCACAAAAATTGCGTCAAAATTTAATATCTGGTTCTATTCCAATATAGAACATCAGCAAACTTTTGGTAGTATTTAGAATGTCTGAATTGAATGCCAATCCAGTGATTGAACGGCCTAATACAAGATATTATAATCGTACTAAAATAAATTAATATCAACATCAAATTAAACCCTTTCGAGATTTATATGAATTATGCCGCCGGAGTGGCGGTGTCCGAGTGGAAAGGGTAAAAAAGGGAAACAGTTTAATAGGATGGTTTCACATACGTAGTTCTTATTTCAGAGGAAAAGTTAAGCAGTAGTTATAAAATATTTAGTAAAGCGTGGAATATCAAGAGAGTAAAATTAGAAACAATACGCTTGAACACAAATATTACTATAAAACAATTTATATGATCATTAATGAGTTTTAATATTTAAGTAATGTTTATTTTTTTTTTAAATATTCAGAACGCTCAAATAAATTAAATATGTATGAGTACATGGAAGTTAAAGGACAAATTTGCTATTAGCTATATCTTCTTCCCCATCAATATGAAAAAATCTTGTTTCAACTCGTATATGTAAAATTTTGTATGTTGCTCTTCTGAAAGATATATAAATATATACAATATATGGTACATTTTACCACATTTTGTTAGTTGTTTTACCACTCCAAGTTTGAGAACTATCCAAAAGTATTATATTCCTAGCAACCACGATAATTTCAAACTCGCCCGAACTTAATGAGAGTACATTTCGCCGGATGCGCGTTTGCACAGTTTTCATACTACTTTGCGCTTCGTCTATTTAAACATTTGGTCACATTCAGTTTTAGCAAACAAAAGGTTTTTGCTTCCGTGCCAAAAATGCGAAACAGTAATCGGTTTAGCAATCTATTCTAACCAGGAGATAAAGAGCACTACCGTCCATGTAGTAGGAATTACTCCCGTGGGAGCGACCTAATGGTTTAATTGCATTTTAATTTATATGTGCTCGTGTTTTGTTAATGAATCGTTAAGGATTTCGTAGAGGTAATAAAAGTTTATTTTTATTTGATTTTTGGGGTATTTGTGATATAACATAACGCTCTTAGGTAAAATGAGTAGGGCTGTCGCGAGATCTAGTGGTTAAAGCCATGGACTTCAATTCAAGATCTTCAGGTTTTTACTTGTAGTGTATACAGCAAAATGTTTCCAAGTGGAAATAGTCCATATATGGCCTTGCTGCACTAAAAAATCACCAGTATTGCAGAAATTGTAATATTAAATTCATCAGATAGAGATAGGAAAACCATTTAGATTACCATCTACCACGTTCCTTAAGGAGACAGCACATCAACTTCAATATTTTTATATCTGAATACCTTACATCGTTCATGAGTTTTCTTGAAATATGCTCATTTCCTTCATTTTTCATTGCATCATAATGAATATTAATATAATAATGGATTCTGTTAAAATCTATACTCATGTGATAAATTCAAAATGATTTGTTGACTGAGAATTAATCTAAATATAATTTATAAAATACATATTGTAGTTAAATGCTATTATATCAAATTTTGAACAATATCATTGAAATTATTATAAGAAAGACTTGCTATTACACTCATGATTTTGATATATTTAGTAATCATTGATTGAGTTTTAAAACTATCATTGGCTTATAATATTTTGGTTTTAAAGAAAATATTAAGAGAATGTACGTTAACATGTTTTATTTCTTTTAGAGCACATTTTCCGACCGAAAAGTTCACGAACTAATAAAAGCAAAGGCGAATGAACTAAAATTCGTTCCGCCAGTTGAAAAATGTTATTACGAGACACACGACATTTTACGTAATTTAACATTTGTCTCGTAAATGAGATCTGTTATTATTACACGTTTCTTATTAAAAAACAACAGTTGTAAATTTCCTTGTAAATTATATTATTAATCGTTTGGACCGATGCAATGGAAAAAATATATATAATTTGTATATAATCATAAATAGTTCTGAATATAATGAATAATCAATACCTAGTTATTCACTTTTTCGGATTAGTCATTAAAAATGCATTTTTGGTTAATATATTGTCAATATTGTGTAACTGTTTGTACCTATGTTATGCTTTATTGATTTTTTTTTGAATTTCTATATCAGATTGAAACATTATTGCAATAATCAAATTTAATTACAAAATCATAAAATTGTCCCATGAACTTTTTATTGGTTTATTTAAAAATCATCAAAATTGTATGAACGTTAAAAATATCACGTGTATGTAAGCGGATTACCAGATGTAGAAAAACTATTTTTGTTTAAAATTGTAACAATGCAGCATATTTGATCTGATAAAAATCTATGTGTTGTTATGTATGTGTAGCTTTTTTTATATCCCTAGCAATCAATTATGATAGTACCTGAATAATTATTCAATTATCCACATAATTTGTTTCGGAAAACTAATGACTAAATGCAATACCCTCGAATCCGATTAAATCTACTCAATTCCGGGATAGAGTGTATATATGTTATTAATCATAACGGATGAAATGCTGTTTCAATATTATTTGTGTACATAGAATCCGAGATCTTAGGCATGATATGAAGTGCTTAGTCTCTATATAATTGCATTGTGTCATGCTTCTACTAATTCCTGGCGCATATGTGATCCCCTTAACAACGCTTCTAATTTTAATATAAGAGCCGAGAGTGCTTCAAATGGCACGTGCTGTTGATAAGAAAAAAAATGAGTGAACTTTTGTTTTTTTTAACTTAAATTAACCACACGTGCTGGGTATCATATAAGGTGGAACATAATAATGTGTAAAACAATGAAAAGATTACTTAACATGTGGTTAAACATAGTACCTACAGTTTTTTTGGAAACCGTATTAGAAGTAATTTAACACTAGCCAAGTACTTTGAAGATTCTTATCAGGTGTATGAAATAACTGTTCACAAAATTTTTGATAAGTGACAAATTTTGGTGTCAAACGATGCACAACGCCTTGAAACTTAGACAAAAGATAAACTTTGCAATCTGGATTTTCTGGCAAAAATACAGACTTCTTTGAGCAGCTTATATTTCAAGGATCTAGTTATCCTGAAATTTGAATATATTGATCATAATATTTCACCCATATTACATCTAAAACTAATCGATTGATGCTCTCATCGAACTATTTCCTCAGGAGTCTGTATAACTTGGGCCACAGAGTTAATACGTAGACTCGGCGTCGCATATGGGAGTTGTATCCATTTACTCAAGTCTTCTCCTCGGTCTGAGCAAGTGGCATTAGTGTGCATCTATTCTATACCATTGAGAATATGTGCAGTGATACTGGATAGAACTCAATTTGCAATAGTTCAGATCTAAGACAGAGAGGAATTGTTAAATGAGTTTCTAATATTAATTGTATTTTGAAGTGGTGGGCTTTAAATTTCTTACACTAGGGGCAAATTCTCTGGTTAAATAGACCAGAACATAGCGTTGTCATGGCAACGCAAGAGTTGGCTCCATATAAAATTCAATATTTGTAAATTAAGATTAGTAACGAATTTACATTGATGTATATATAATGGAACAATTCGTTCGTACAAATTCATTCTGCATTTTTTTATTTAATATAATAAATCAGGACTTAACTGAAGATCATAATAGATCATTGATTGGCAGTATATAATGTTGAAGAAAATGTCTGCAACCTTAAAACAAATGACTGTAAGACATCGCCGCTATTAGAGATTATTTATTCTTTTTACAACATTAAGTATTCATTTCTTCCTTGATCTTCTACTCATTGATATTTAACTCAATATTGAGGAGATTGGAGAAGATAGGATTTGAATGGTTACTTCTCATTCCATTGAGAGATAAAAAAATGTCAAATTATCTGCTCACAATCTTTTCAAGGCAGTTCATTCTCATATACCAAGGTTTGTAGAAATGTGGTATAAATCCCCATACCGTGTCGGATAATGGCAGCATTAACATATACCGGTGCTATAAATGGAGCCGTTGTTTGTCAACACTCATTCAGAGAAGAGCTAGGTACTGAGGCTCCAAATTCGAATGGATTTCCGAACACACAGGCTACGGCAATTCTGGTGTATTTACGTTCTTGCTATCCCGAGTTATTGAATGTTAATGCCCTGCAATAGATGTATTGTTCGTGTACGCGGTTGTATGGGCGTCGTATTGACGAAAAATTTATTAGTTTGGAACCATTGCAGGATTAGTATCATGTAATATATAGATGTCTAATGCTAGGGCGTGACAGCAATAAAATACAAATTTAAAATATTTTTGTGGATGTGCCAGGAACTCTAGCATAGTACTAATGCAGAGACTATGATCTAAAACTTTGAAATATTGCTAATGCTTCCTGGTATAATTCATAATTATTTGGACATTCAATTTGATAAGAACATGTTATTAAGGTCAGATACCATAAAAACATCTTTAAGTTCATCCTAATATACTAGTAATTTTCCTGATAAGTTTTCTAATAGTGAGGCGTCTCAACAGAAATTAGCCAGCAAATCCAATTGAATTTTTATCTATTTGTGAATGTAAGCTAATGTGAATATGTAAGCTTGCTTATGATTAAGTGTTCTTTTTTGCATAGCGAAGAAAGCGCATTACGCAACCCAGACTAGGTTTTTTGTCTGAGTATGTCGGGCTCAATGCCACCTGGGTATAATACCGACTAATACCTCCACTTATGCCCAGCATCTTTAAAAGCTTATTTATTAATAAGCTTATTTATATAATTAATAAGCATATTTAATAATAAATTCTTATTTATAATTGTCCCAATTGGTGCCATTCACTCTTCTTTTTCCGAAGAGTGCATCTTTATTACAAATTGTACGTATTATGTGTTCTTTATAATCTGCCAAATAGCCTACGAAAATTGTATTATTTTTGATTTCAGATGACACTGCAGTAGGTGGATGATGAATAATAAATTATATAAATTAATTAAACAACACACTATGAAGGAAAGATTCCTAAAATATACGTTAAAAATTATGACTGAAAATAAGATTAGAGAAATTTCCAGATATCTATTTTTGAAACGAAATTATACGATTTTTTTAAATAATCGTTGCATTAATAATAAATCTCAAACCAAAGTTAACTAAATTATGATTGAAAATACACATGGCCTTTACCAAAAAACAACCCACCTTCTATTATCAATTCTTTCCCTTTACTTTTAAGAAGATTGTTGTTGAATATGATATATTCAGCTTCTCATAATTTTACGCTTATATGATGTTTGTGTTCCATCAATCTTTTTCTCCCTGAAACGTGCCTTTTGCTTACTATGTAGGTGTGACCCACAACTGAAATATGCTTACGAATATCAATCATGAATATGCGAAATACACATAAGCAAAAACCATATTTTTCTGCACGGGTGCTGATTTCAGTAAGTAAGCTGACAGAATTTGATGCCTCTTTGGCATTGTATGTGGAATCGTCAATGTCTGGGAAAATTATATATGAATCTGGGAAGGAGTAATCGTAAATGAAAAATAAAAGGATTTTAGATAATCTTTATTGAAGTAAAACTTCTTTAGGTGCGACTAGCGTGTAAATCCGTACAAATGCAACGGAAGTGCGTTACGGCAGATACGATAAAATAAGAGTCGAGGGCCAAAGATTCGTCATTCGCTCTCGATGATATCATTTCTATACGGGTCGATTGTGATTAGTCATCGCGTATGTGAATAGAGATCTATCGTTGTATGCGTACCAGCATCAACGTAGTATGCGTACCGATATCGACAAGGAAATCGGCATAGATAAACATTTAAAGATAATAAATAAACATTTTAAAGTGACATCGTAGTACAAATCTTGATTTAACGAAAAATGCCCGAATCAGAAGAATATTTTACCCTGTTCCTAGAGAATAATAAAAAAATTCAACATTTGGGCCGTCTTCTAAATGATAGTTTATTGATTAGAAATTATTTCTACATTATTCGTAGTTTCTATAAATCTTTGAAGTTATTGAAATGGAAAATATTTGTTAGACAAAACAGATATTACAGTTGTTTAAAGAGTGAGATTATATCGCCAGCGAGTCACTGAATGTATGTTAATTTTAATTACATGAAGTTCTTCAAACACAATTATTACATGATAAGTGAAGTTGCGAAAATAATATTTGTTTAGGCGTTGTTTAACATAATCCACTGTGTGAGCAAATATTATAGAAGTTATTAATCAGCAATTACTTCATTTCTCTAATGAAGGTTCATTACTAAATGCTAATTACAATGACAAACCGATCATGTCATATTTGAAGTATGACTTTAATTTCATTATTGTTGTTTTTAAATATTATACATATTTTTACTGCTATTATAAATATATAATTTATAATTTATCATTATATAAATGTGTATAATGGTTGACACTAATAAATATGTGCATCACGAGTGTTACCATATTACTAATAAACATTATTCAAAATGTTATATGATTTATTCATTACTTAAATGCCATCTTGTACAGTAGCAAATAAGTTTATATATATTAACTATCTAGACAAATAGAATTCGATTTGTTGCTCCAAATGGCACCTCCAAAAATCCATCACAAATCCCCACAGTCTTCATGTAAGTTATTTAGTGTAATGACTCTGAAACGTTCGGTCTGTCGATTTACTCAGCTAGTTTTTGCTCGGTTTCCTATATTTGCATGTCCCGAGGACTATGAAAATCTGTCCACCGAAGCGGCTTAGTGTAAATTCATGAATAGTGATGTCGCACATATGGCAACACCATTAAGTGATGACTTGACGATTTTCTGGCATTTTCTCTCGGTTGCGGTCTTGGGTCTCCGGTCCGGGGTTGGCCGCCCATTTGCATTTAGTGGCTGCCGATGTGCCGGGGCGTTACCGCCATATGACGCCCGAGATATTCTTGGTCATCAGCGACAGTCGGAAAAAGAAAATAGAGGAAAATTTCAATAGTGGAATGGAAAAAAACTGTAGAATCGTGAAACATCATGTGAGGAAAGGTCAAGTGATAAAATATGAAGATTAGACGATTAATCTCAAGCTACGAAGTGTGCCAATTATTTTCAATATGTTGCTGTGTAATTAGTGTTGCAATTCATGTAAAATTAATATTATTATAGAGCAGAGAATTTGATAGAATCACATGCTATCAAAAAGAGCTAGTTTATACAATTAGAATAGAAATTTCTGGTCATAATTTTTATAGAATGCTGAATATAGCATTTTTTATATATTTAATCCATCATTTCAGAATCTATCTTTCATAAAATTTGACTTCAATTTCAAACTTGCTACATATACGTATGTATCTATTAATAAGGTCAACAAATTCATAGTTACCAAGTTATGAACTCAGACCAAAATTCTTGGCGTTAATTAAAATAGGAAATTATATTCAGTATTATGAGTTTATATAAGTTTTGAACTTTATACAGTTCACTTATCAACTTCTGGTATTACTTCTAGTGTAAAACCAAATATTAGGGAAGACTGCAAATTCTCTGCATGATAAAATTTTGCGATGTAGTTGGAACAAGATAAATTTAATATGCCATAATTTATTAGAAGGAATAATATATAGTATTAGTGATTTTTTCGAAATTATAATCAGGCTGGAATATGATTAGGCTCAAATGAGCTGTCGGTAGAAAAAAATAAAAAGAACAACAAAATTCAGGGTAGAGAAAGAATGAATTATTTACCACAATATCTAAATTTTAGGTTAAAATAATTTAAATAAAATATTTTTATTGGTGTTTTATGTCAGAGACAGCAATGAGAACTATTTTTATGTGATCTATATGCTGTTGTGATGTAATTCCTTCTAGCCAAGCGTTATTAGAAGACACCCCAGTAGTCCACATCCATTCACCACTTTATTAGATTGTTGTTAGATATTTTTGATGGTGATATGATACTTTTATTTGAGCACTATCTTGCTACTTGATTGGGAACCATCACTAGATCAATATTTTCAAATAAAAAGTTGTCACTACCATTTGAAATTTGGTTGTCTAAGGCGGGAGTTGACCCAGGTTGCAAGACCAAAGTTCTTACCACTTGAACCACAAACAAGCTATATACGTGTACTTGTATTTTTTCCAATGCTATATCTAAATAACTTCTTTTTTTATCTCAACTTTCGTCTTTCGTTTATTTCGGCATTTTTTCGCCAAACCGCGTTACTGGATTCTGATAAGAACTGGCATGAACGTTGTTTCGATTCCACCGGGAATTTCCGTTGAGGTGTGTGCAGATTTCCATTTATAATATTCATATAAATTCTGAGCACATGAAAAGTTGATGACAGCAAACGCGCTGAATAAATGCACAAGTAATTTTCGTGCTTTTAAATATGCATTTCAATTATTTTGTTTATTAATTCATGTACTAGTAGTACGGCGAATATTACAAATCACGCTAATGCAAATATCACGAGCATGCCATGAAATGCCGGAAATAGTTAATATTTATGGGATGTGTGAATTTGTAATGCGCGGCTTTTTACACAAAAAGATATTTCGATTATTTTTTGAAAATTGTCAAAAGTTTTTCATGAATAATAGAATACATTGTTTATAAAGAATGATTTATTGTTTACCCCAGTTTATAATAATACATTAGTAGTAAAATTATTTATAAATTATATTTTTTACGGAACTACAGTTTGTTATAAAAAACACGAGTGAATATTAACAAAAGAAATGAGCCAAAAGTGCATGGGTATTGAATTTTCTAGTGGTGATATTGATTTTTGTTAATATCTCATTAAGTAAATTGAAATTAGAGTACAATTATTGAATAAAATAGAAATGCTAGGTTACAGGTCTATAATCTATAATTTGCTGTGCGACCAGGCGTTTTACACATAAAACCTAATCTCCAAAATGCACAAATATCAAATTTTTGCTATCAAAGATGAAGTGACACTTACAACTTTATGATGTTTCTTTGATAGCACATACATTAAATCTAACCAAAGTTAATATTATGATGTTTGTTCTTTTTGGAGGTTAGTTTTTATGGTACGAGAATTAGTCCTAATATATAGTGAATGTGATATAATTTTTAACCGAGATTAACGCAAATGATTTATTATTTTCTTCAATTTCCATTCTTTGTTTAAAACATTCTAGTTCTTGACAAGGAAATAAAACATCGACAGATTTTCAACACAAGTGTACATTTTGTGACAAAACTTAAAAAAAATGTAATAACTTTTTATTTCTTTGGACAGAAATGGGAGAAAATATTTTAAATTCAGATTTTTGTTAGTAGTAGATACGTTTTTAGTGAATTTTGTAAATTATTGGAAAATTATTCAAAATATTATAAGTAGAATTCATCTATTTTAATTCATTTGAGTAAAACTTTCTTAAATGAAGTTAAACTGAAAATAAAGAAAATAAGTCTCATATTTCATATTCAAAGAACGGAAAAATGCTTCTGTCCAATATACTTTGATGATCAAAGAAATGCAAAAAAAAAACAATTGATTTTAAAAATTATTTATTAGTTAACGTTTTGCAACTATGTACGTTCCATCCTTAGGACATCTATGAAAAACAAAAAAGTTTTCTTAGTCTACAAAATAGACTAACTCTAAACAATATAAAATAAATGAATGCATTAATACTCCTTTAGAATTTGAGAAATTGAAAAATTAAAAAAATATGTATACAAATATACAGGGTGTCCCGAACTCAACGACAAACGTGTAAGAAATTAGAAACAAATATTATCTCACGTTGTTTGGACATTGAGCTTTTGAGTACAACCTAGACTCTAGAGCTTTGGTGAAATTGTGCCCATTATTTGATTATTGCTGTTAACTTTTATTGTTTCTGTTTATTTAAACTTTGGAGCCAAAACTGTGAACTACATTTCTCGACCCAAAGTCAAAACTAATGACAAAATTGGCCCCAAATTTTTCAGATTTAAAAATTTTGTCGTACTATAAATTTAAAATTTTCACATTGATAGAGTTTTGGTGACCTTACTTTAAAAAAATGTACTTAAGTGTGTTGGCTAACTTAATCAAATGTTTTTAAACGTATTTAAACGTAAGTATTTAAACAGGATTTTTATAATACAATTCTTTCAGTAAAATAATAAAAACCTAAAAAAATAACATAATTTTTAGTCGTATATATCAAAAATATCACATATAATCGCCGTTATTTCAATCTACCACTCCAATTTTGTAAGCACTACTCGCCATTGAAAATATAATAATATATTACATAAAAGTAATTAAAATGGCATATTTATTTATGCAACAAGGATAATTGCCTTTTCCAATATACCGGATATTTTAATTGAAATTCTCGCACACTACAAACAGCATAAAATAATAATGAAAAAAATTGTTTCCCAAAAATATTCGTCGCAATTAAAGCTGCCCTAAATTTACTGACGAACATATTAGTATAATATTTGTTGAATTTATCTAACTGTTGCATCATTAGCATAATTTCCTTTATTAATTATGTACATTTGTAGTACATGCATGTATCATTGTTATCTATTTTACATATAAATAAATTATTGTTGCAATAGTAATTAATTATTTTCATGTCCGGAGTTTAAAATGTGAAATATTTGTGTATGAGAATAATGTCAATATCCATTGTAGTGAGCATTAATGTATGTTATTATTTTAGAACTGTTTGATCTGGGGAATATAATCAGTTGGGATTATTTTAATCAACCGACCTCAACCATTCATTATTGATTCATATAAATTATGTGAATACTGTTTATTAAATGATATATTTTTACTTAAGAATAGGTTAATTATTAACTTCCTATAGGGTAAGTTATTGTATTCAATAAAAATCGCAATTAAAAATTTTTGCGTACTTAAAAACTAGGCAGGTTTTAAAATCTGAACTTATTTGCTGTATTTTTAAAGACACGTTTCTATTCGACTATGAAACTTACTGAAGTGCAAATGATTTAATATTAAATTGTAAAAAAATCTAATATTGATATAATAATTAATTAATTCATAACTTTTTATGCAATCTGTGCCAATACCCATTATTTCCTTATACCAGCAATATTACATGTTTGAGTAGTTACAATAATTACACCGCAACCCATGCAATTTTTCAGTTCATTCAACTGCACTAGCATATTTTTTAGTGAAAGTTCATTTGTGATTCTTGCAAATGCAGCCGTGCTTGAATATCATTATTGTTCATGTTATGATACCAAACTATTCGGTTCTGATATCTCTCGGTTATAATAATAAATAGTTTACGCGCCAGCAAATCCATAGAAACTCGTCCATGGCAGAAAAAATATTTTCTAAAAGGATCTCGTCTGGCTTTGTGTGATTTCTTTTACTCGAGCTATTTTGTTTGCCGCTAAGTGCTTTATGATTCCGATGCGTCATTCAGTCACATTCAATCAGCTTTCACATTTTCGCAGATATTTGCACAAACACACGTTTGGAGAAACATGAAATACAGGGATGGATTTGAATTTATGTAATTTTAAACTTGAAATGAAAAATATTGATTCCAAAAAAAAAATTTAACACGTGTTTCAATGTTAATCCTTCTTCAACTTTGTCTTTTTCATCAATATAATTTCCAGTCACGATGGTGGCTGGATAGTGGCCTGAACATGGTCATATCGCGGTTGCATCTTGGTTGAAACGTGGCAGCAACGTGGCCACATTATTATTACAATTTTCAGCCCATATTATCTACATTCAGCCTATATTTCACAAATACTTTTACCATTTTCAAATTTCCTCTACATTAAGAATATCTACTTCCTCAAACGGTATGTTCGAAAACGGAAAGTTTTTAAAATATCATGTCAGTTCTGCTCATATTTTCTGGTATCTGGATATAAATGTACGCAGTGAATGTATATATTGAAGAGTTTGCGAGCTATCGCTCAAAACGAAAAGCTTTTGCTTGAAAATATCGAAGTTTACATATGGAAATATAAGTATATAAAAACTCATGAACTATTGAGTACCGATGTAGGAATACAGGTTCATTTCCGATCGTAGAAATAAAATTGATAAAAATAGAAATGGAAACTCATTGGTGAAAATATCAAATTAAGATTATTTGAATTTATTTGAATCAATTCTATACCAGAAACAAAAAAAATACTAAAACATATTTTTTTATTCATGCATATCTGTATTATTTTACAATGGATTTTGAAAAACATTAGTTTTTTCAGGGGAAGATAAACGGTTTAGAGTCGATGTATTATCCAAAGTGAATAGATATTTCTTTCGTTTTCGTACAATTTTTTTGACACATGCATCGAGGCCATTAAGCCACAAGGAAAGGAAAGGAAAGTGTTTTCTTACCGACTCTTGTAGATACGCCCAAGCTTTTATATCACAAGAATCGCATAACTGTCGGGATGTTATCGGCGTGAATTTATTGTAGGCGACATTAGTTATGATGTGTTGAATATGTCTTTATGCACGACAGTAAACGATTTTCTTGAAATGGTAAAATATAAGAGTTTATGGCAGAGACTGAGGTCATAAAATTAAATGCTTTAGTAAAATATAGGTCTCTGTATTTGGACATTCTGGATTAAAATTAAAATCTGAGGCCAATAATCGATGCTAACGTGCTCTTTGTGAACCTTATTGATTGTCATAGAATTCTTATTAAGAATTGATTATTTCATTCTTACTCCTTAAATTCAACAGAATAAAGGCATGCACAAAATTGATCTTAGTTAAATTTTATTATTAACTATTATAAATAACTAGCAAACCAGGCAAACTCCGTTTCACCACCAGATGGTTTCATTTTATGTAACATTTCGTTTGGTGATTAAAAGATGAAGAAAAAAATTATCTACTGTTGAAATTGAATAAAAATTTGCTTAATACACGTGATTGATTTGATGGTTTTCAATTGAAATGTTAGGAAACGAATAACTTATTTTTTTACTTTTTTGCACAATTTCACAGCATTTCGCACATAATGCGGGTTTGTCACATGAAATTAACTGAGCAGAGAACAATGAGTAGCTGTCAAACAAATGAGTAGCAGTCAAACAAAAAATATTAGTTTGTAGTACATGCTAAGTATCAGAGATTACGCTGTATGTAAAAAAAGGAAAAGTGTTTTCCGCTTCTCTGTTGAAATCTTTCTTCAATTTTCTTTGCTATAAACCTCACGGAGTCCGAGACCTTTCCAACGAATGTAAAATCGTCGAAATCGGTTCGTGCGTTCTGGAGTTATATCGTCAGGAAGGCATACCCGACTTATTTTTATATAATAGATAATAAACGTAAAAAAATATTTACCAGTTATTCTTACACTTCTACAACAATAACTCTTATTAAGTAATTTAGAACATAATATTCATTTTATAATATAAATTGGCAAATATTTATTATAGTTTAACTCGAGAAAGAATTCGTTTAGTAAATATAATATCTTTATGCCCAAACACGTTTTCCTATTGAACGACGATGCTTTGTAGTCAGTTTTATGTTCACATTATTACACGTTAATATAGCAAAAAAAACTAAATCCTTTATAGACAAGGATATAAAGGATATAAATTTTCCGTTTACATAGAGCTTCAAGGAAACCTTAATATTTTGTTCTCGTTCGGAAAAGAATGAGTAATGTGAATTCGAATGATAATAGTTTTATTAATACTTTAAGTACATCGAATACAATACTAAATACTTTATTATGAATGTGAAAAAATTACAAAAGCTTGAGTAAAAGTAAAGTTAAATTTCTTAAATAATTTAAAAAATATACTAGTATTAAATAGTATGCAAAGGCACTTGGCCATAAATTTAACTCTGTGCAATATGGAAGTCATTTCCATAATATAATTTTTTTATAGATTGAATCAATCAATTGGAAAATGAAATGAAATTAATATAAAATAAAATATTGTAAAAAAAATACATTTGTAGATAATTTTTTCCTAATTGGAAGTAGACATGAATTTGGTGTATCCTCACTGATAGAATTGTGCTCTCTGCGAATGCTTTTCGCACTTGGTATCGGATTCTATTTTTTTGTTTTTTGTTTCTAGTGTGTTTAAATACTAGCTTTTCTCTTCTATAAGAGCTTTTAGCTGTAACGAATGAACCTGAGTACTGTATAGTCTGTGGAACTGATGTTTCTCTACTATGACCAAACATCCTTCATGTTATATAAAGAGGTCTCTTGATTGACCATCTGGAAAATGGTTCCCAAAATTGTAAATGAATCTCAATTTGGTTTAACTTTAACTTGTAAAATAGTATACTTTAGTATGTTGATTTTTTGTTAAAATTCTGAGACAACGTTTCTTACAGTTTTTACACATTAGTTTTTTATGTAATGAAGTAAACGTGTTTTATTTTGCAGTGTTAAAGTCAGAAAACATAATTTTTAAATGCACATATTGTGATAACTATTATAAAGGTTTCAATGAGTTTATTTTTCATTATTATTAACAGCAATCAGAAACTAACGAGTCTAATCACCTTTTTTTCGTCTTGACGTGGATTTTTATGCAATATAGGCCCAAAGGGTTGTCCTATAATTATTTCTCTATGTGATAAATTTACTATTAAAATTTTCGTAACACAAATGACTGTTTTGTTAATACAGCAATGCAAAATATCATGAATAATATTAATTTTGAATCATGGATTATGTGAAAGGTGGAGCACCACTTTCCAAGACAACTGCAGGCAACGTTGCAAAATCTTTCAGATTTTTTTTGATTCCATCATTATTTTACTTGTGAAAGGAAGATGCTACAAATGTGATTTTCCAATTATTGAAAGAACAAAGATTACTTCTACCAAAAGATTAGGAATCGCAGGATTAGAACATTGTATCGGTTTGTTGTGTCGCTAATGGACTCACCGCACTCCAATGCATTGTTATCAGAATCCATGTGGTCTGCAACTAAACTGCTAAGTTTGACGGACTAATCAGGGTTATTCAGTGTTTGTATCTTAGATCCTTTTGTTCCATCCTCGGACTATTGTCCCTAATGAATCCCTAACACGGTACTTTTAACACAATCTACAAATTAAATGTCAGCTATCTCTTGCAAAAGAGTAGAGGAATCTTTTTGTATGATACGTACTACGAGAAGATTACATCAATCTTATTTTTCAAAACTCATTTTTTAAATTTTAAATTTACTTGTGGGACAATTATTTAACTTTGCAAATATTACAAAAGCTATTTCTGGTCTTAAGGTGTCCCGGTTTTGCCGATGTAGTCCAGGTTTTGAATCTTTCCAAAAGCATTTGTCCCGGACTTAGATCTTTTGCCGCGTATTGAATTGAATTGAATTTTTCTAATTAGTCGATTTACAAATTTAAACATACTACAGACTAATAACATTTCAAATACCCATCTATTATCTGAAAATGATATGATTCACCCTACTATTATTTGTATTACCCTAAGAATAAAAAACAAAGCCTAATCCTAAATCAGATAATTATCTTGGGAGCATATCAAATGATCCAACATAATTACAAACCTTGTATATTTGTCACAACTACATAGTTATCAATTATCCAGAATGTCAGATAATGGAGCTGTTATCAACGTATCCAGAACCCTTCATCCCCATACAGTTCATACACTTCCAATTCAATGGTAACTTTAATTACATAATAGATAGTTCTCGCTCGGCTTGCACACGTGCATCAGGATCATGTATCAATTCTAGTATATAATGCTTGGCAAGCAATACACCTTACTATGTACAGCTTTATTGATTTACTAATCGGTCTTAACAATAGCTGATGGCTTCTGAATAATCTGCAAATTCACCTGAAACAGAGGGAAGGAAGTGGGTTGGAAAATATTTGGGTGCGTTGACAATGCTGGAAATGAACATTGTTGATAGTTAATGACATATCGGAATTTTTAAGAAAGATTATTTACACATATACGGAAGTTCATGTAACCTTTAGCCTTGAGGCAAAATACCAATACCAACTAGTTATATTTAAATTTACAGTAAAGAAAGCTTTCTTACATTTTTTTTACATTTTTGCCATGTTCTATATGAATTCAGATCAAGCATGTCAAACATAAATTGTCTGATTGTGAGGACTAATTAAAAATTTAAAAACTAAGGAAAATTTTCTTCATTCAGAAAATTTCCATGTTTTATTTGACATTTCATCTATTCATTTTGAAAAAAA
The DNA here is from genome assembly GCF_003426905.1 of Ctenocephalides felis. Taxonomy (NCBI): domain Eukaryota; kingdom Metazoa; phylum Arthropoda; class Insecta; order Siphonaptera; family Pulicidae; genus Ctenocephalides; species Ctenocephalides felis. The sequence continues at coordinate 11,786,150 of NW_020537646.1, read as the reverse complement.
CTTCACAACAAGCTAAGATTTTTTTACAATTTTATGTCTGAATTTCCTCATGTACTTCCATGTTTCAAAAACAATTTAATCTTGGATCAAAGGAAAATGGTACACATCAGATGCTGGTTTTCGTGTCCTGCATATATTGAATGCATGAATTGTACATTCAGATTATGGACATGTTAGAAATTATACATGTGCATGTATATATGGGAATCATGTCATTCTGGAGAATATATGAATATGTTAATATTAATGAGTTTAGTGTGTAGAATAACCGATACGTTAATTCAAATATATAGCAATTTGATTAAAGCTGGATAATTCACTAAAAGTTCACTGAGAAAGCAGAGACTGATTTTAAATGTTTTCTTATTGTTCCTATTGTAAGTATTCTGCATTTCTTTATTTTTCTTCTATCTTATTTTATTTTCTACAGAACCAACTAATTTCCATTTACCACAATTAATTGAGTCGCTCCAATTATCGATCGATTATATAAAACACAAGCGAACAATATTCTAATTGTGTTCCTAATACCTTTGTTCCTACAATTTGTATTTCTACAACAACTGGTGCATGAAAATACTGCAAATTCTATACAATTAAATTATTCGATAGTTAAGAGCGTTTTCTCATGAAATGAAAGCTATTATCTACAATTGCTCAAACCATTTTATACAAGAATTGAAGTGAGGTTGAGATATAATTGTAAACATGCCATTTGGGAAAGTTGAAGGAAATTGATAATTTATATATGATCTTAAGTTACTCAAATTTTTATCTATCTATCTATGTCTAATATAATATTGCGGACACTAGCATTACGAACTTGTTGATCTTCTTTTTATATTATTTTATAATTTTTTATTACATATGTAATTGATTTATCTGAAAATTCTAAGAATAATATTGAACCCTAAAATATATGTTTCTGGTATTTCCTTCCTACAGACTTGTTCCAATCTGTTTTTAAATCATCTATAAATATTCCTTTGATAATACTTCTGTAAAACTTTTCCTTGTCAATATTGCTCTCCAGAGCATGCTCGAATTTACAGATATTTTTCCTGTATATTTTTGTGTATATATATTAGTAATTTTTATACATTAACTGAATGAAAAGAAGAGGAAAACATCTAAAATGATTTCTGCTGTGCAGGAAACTCCAGGAAAATATTTTTGCCAGGGCTAATGAATTACTTTATTTGTGATGTGGTTATTTATATCTCATTATGGTGAATTGTATATATAAACGAGTATATTTTTAAGAATATTTTATGGGTGAACATATATTTATACATTTTTGTTTTTTTTTATTGAATTTTATTATGTTTACTCAGGCTATTGACTTCTGAAAATATTTTTTGTTTGATATTTTGATTTTTATAAACTTGATTTACTTAAAATTGGTACAACAAAAAATATCCTACAATATTTGAAGTCTTAGTTCTAAATTATTTCTATAATACTCCTTCTCAGTATATTTGATTTAATTTAGCCAATCAATATAAATAATTTAATATAACAATTGGTGACAAAATAAATGCAAAAATGCTTTCCTATTCACATTACTTTTTTCTCGTTATTATTTTTTAGATGATTACGCAAAGCATTATTATCTCATTAACTTCCTATAGTAATCACAAAAAAAATCAAAAATAATTTTTTTGCATATCTTCACGTTTCAGAGGTTTTTGAACATTTTGACATACCTTAGAAAAAATTTATGTATTTGTGTGAATGTGTGTTTATGTATGTATGTTTGGATACATTTTTTTCATCACAACCATTAAAATAAATGTCTCAATTACAAGAAGACATAAATACCCAGCCTAACAAAAATAATTGAAACCAGAATCCTCAACAAACCAAAACATTTCTTAGAGCTGTCAGCGCATTTCCTTGAGCCGGGTTGCGCCTCCGAGCTAGAAATTTCATTTATTTTAATTGCGACACATATTTCAATGACTCTGAATTGCTAAATGCTGGTGCTGTACACGACATTGAAAATTATGACCATAAATGGATTTGAATTTGAGATTCCGTTGGAATGTACGAGTATTTGCATTTCTCAGTTTAGAGCGGGATTATTTGTGAACCTTTTAGTAAAAGCCATTATTTTAAAAGTAAACTGATTAAAAATAGCACAGTAATTGAAATGTCTCGAATAATATCTTTTTGATATTTAATTAAAATTCACACTAACTTTTTCAGATATGCAAGGTTGATGTGTGGCTGGCTCCACTCTCAATACTGGTATTGAAACAGATTGTACGTTTTCGAAAATGCATAATTCGATTTTGATGAAACTTGACATACATTGTTTCAATACTTCACTTAATATTTTCCAAAAATTTAAAGTTGAAACATTCAATCGGTTTTCAGATATGCGAGGTTGATTGGTGGCTGGCTCCGCTCTCAATACTGATATTGAAACAGATTGTACGTTTTCAAAAATGCATAATTCGATTTTGATGAAACTTGACATACATTGTTACAATACTTTACTAAATATTTTCCAAAAATTTAAAGTTGAAACATTCAATCGGTTTTCAGATATGCGAGGTTGATTGGTGGCTGGCTCCGCTCTCAATACTGATATTGAAACAGATTGTACGTTTTCAAAAATGCATAATTCGATTTTGATGAAACTTGACATACATTGTTACTATACTTTACTAAATATTTGACAGAAATTTAAAGTTGAAACATTCAATAATTTTTCAGATATGCCATTTCGGATATGTGTGGCTGGCTCCGCTCTCAATACTGGTATTGAAACAGATTGTACGTTTTCAAAAATGCATAATTCGATTTTAATGAAACTTGACATACATTGTTACTACACTTTACTTAATATTTGACAAAAGTTTAAAGTTGGAACATTCAATGGTTTTTCAGATATGCGAGGTTGATGGGTGGCTGGCTCTGCTCTCAATACTGGTATTGAAACAGATTGTACGTTTTCAAAAATGCATAATTCGATTTTGATGAAACTTGCCATACATTGATGCTACACTTTAATAAATATGTTCCATAAATTTAAAGTTGAAACATTGAATAATTTTTCAGATATGCGAGGTTGATGGGTGGGTGGCTCCGCGCTCAATACTAACATTTATAGTTTAAATCATTTCTAAATATGCCATTGACCCCCATTTTCAATTCGTGGACTCCTAAATTTCCGTGGACGTCTTGAAAGTTGCCATGGACCAATAGACAATATTCTAAAAATTCTAAACGTTAACCCTTATAATCGCTTAAAACATATGGAAATGTGTTGTAAAAGATATGACGAGTGATTTTCATGAGATACTTTGAAAGAAGTTGTCGATAAAAATTTGTTTCGAAAATCATTTAACTAAATCCATAGAAACTATACCCAACCAGTTTTGTAAATTGAGACAGAATCCAATATAGTTGTGGACTGTCTTTGCTCTAACCAACCGACTAGACAGATTGCTTCTGGGTGTTCAGACGTACTGACGACGGACGACCTCAGATTAGTTTAGTTTCCCATGTTATAATATAGTTATAATTATTTCGAATGGCACTCCACTCAATCTGTTGCGGAACATTGCATCGTTACAAATATATCAAGGGAATGGAAATGTGTTGCACTCTATTAATGAAACTTTTTCATTTGATGAATATCATCACCTGTATAAATTTTCAGTCATATGTTAACTGTACGTTCGTGGTTTTTATTTGATTATAATATATTTTAATAAAATATATCTACAATATTTCACAAAATTAATTGTGAGTGAACATTTATAGAATTTATCGTTTTCGTAAAAAAAAGTTTTCTGTTCAGCTGCGTAGTTCTCGATTGGCGTTCGTTGAAAAATTGAAAATCAAACGAACATTTTTGTCATATTTGTATTTTCATTTATGCAAAAGGAAAAACATATCTTAAGCTCACAAAAGTTTATGTACCTAAAATAACGTAAAACTTCAATCTAAACCATCTATAATTTTTGGCACCCTCCTAATTTTTGTAATTGTTTCGACTACGTTACAATTAGGGTTTGTTGGTTTTCAAAAACCGGTTTTTTGGCAAAAATTATGGAACTCGAAAACCGGTGTTTTAGTGAAAAAAGTCGGTTTTCACAGTATAAATGGAAAATGACAAATATAGTCAAATATAAAAGATCGATGAAAACATTTTTATTCTTGAAATCATATCGGTTCATTAGCATTTGATATCTTATCAGTCTGCAATGGTTTCCAGAAAACAGTTTCCAGTTTTGTATATATTAATTTAGATTTTTATACCAGTGTATATATTAATTTAAATAAGTGTGACTTCTTCTTGAAGAAGTAACTTTCTCTACTCAAGCTTAAAAAAAAAGACTTAAAACCTAGAAGCCACAAATAAAAGAACAAAAATCTTAGAATTATTATATCAGGCTTTAAAAACAACTAAGCCTAATTCGGTCGCAAGTAAGAGAGTATTTTCTGTTTCGGGAAATTTTGTGAGCAAACAAAGGACACGTCTAAGTAACAAATCAATAGACGTTTCTCAGTTTTTTTAAATCATATTTTAAAAAATAATTAGAATTTTTAAAATTAATTAATAAAAATTGCTCGGAATAGAAAATACTCGGGGCTTAGCTTAATTGTTTTTAAAACTACCATTTATATTAACAATTATGTATCAACATGTATCTAATATTTTTTTATTTTTTTTTATTTAATGAATTTTTTTTTATTTAAAAATGTATTATTTTTATTTATTCGAAAACTTTCCTTTCACTATCATAAAAATATTTTCATTCTTATATGTGAAAATGATGCATGAATAACGAATAATTATTTTCAAAATTATTTAATCAAGATAAACTATTATTTTTTAGTTATACTAATTAAAATTAAAATAATTTTGTTTACTGTCTATAAAATTGAACAATAAATAAATTCAGTCAAATACTATTCTAAATTACACTAAATTTGCGGATAAATTACAGAATATTCGAGCAAAAATTTATTTTCTATATAAAATTCGAAAACCGGTTAAAACCGGTTTTTTAGTAAAATTAAAATTCGAAAACCGGTTTTCTGAAAAGTCGGTTTTTGTATAAACCCTAGTTACAATGTCAATCGTCATATATTGACGAACAAATAATAAAACTGTGGTAAGATATTATCGATATAAAATGGCCAACAATTTGACTATTAAATATTGTGCTAAATTCTCTAACTCACCATTACTCGTCCTTTTGCCAATTCACGTGACTTATCATAACACATGTTCAACAATGACCATATCACTTAAGCACGTACAATCGTGAATATCAAGGCGTTTAGCCAAGCTCGGCGAACAGCCAGCATACGGTCGTAACAGGGTACAACAACGTAACAACGTAACAGGGTAACAGAATTCACACCCTCCAGACGTAACTCACTCAGGCAGTGGCGTCGGCTAAAGTCATACGAAAGGGTGTCGGCACTCGACGGGCCGGCGATAATTTATGCCCGACTCTCGGAGTCGGACACGCTCGCTTTGTCATATGATTAATAGTGTAAGCAGAGCACAGTCCACCGCGGACGTCGCGTTTGGCTTAATGCACCCCGGAACTACTCCGTACATACTCTGCACAGTGCAGGTGTAATCGAAGAAAGGGTCAGGGACACTGGTTAGTAAAAAATCATTTTTTAACTTTTCAATATTCAATGAACTAGCGCAATTTCTAAAACTATGCCCAGTAGTCATGGACATTATACTACATGGACTGCTAATCCTCATATGTTTTCCGTTATATATATAGTGCTCAAACATAGAAGGTTATAGGATAGGACGTCACATGTCTGAGCGAACAATGTCGACGACAATCGCGGACTTTCCCGATTGATCAAATGTCATATATCATATTTTACAAGCCAAACCGAGGCCTTATAATATATAAACCGATTTTAACAGGTGGATTCGGTTTTATGTACGGCGTAAATAATATTATTTACTATAATAGCCATCAGCCATCACAATTTCCATATAAAAAAATAAAACATTTGACATATGACATTTAATCAATCGAGAGAGACCGCGGTTGTCGTCGGCAATGTGCGCTCAGACATGTGACGTCACATACCCTTCTATGTTTGAGCACTTATTTTGCGCTCGACTAGCAGTCTATGTAATACAAATGTCTCTGCCAGTAGTTCGACGTTTTTTTAGAAAATTGAATGCTTTATTTCCAAATCTAGATAAGGTGCATAATAACTTATATTATTATGTTATTTTACTTTTTTGGATCCACATCTTTGTCACTAGCAAATTTTAAATTTCTACTTGGTACTTGGTTCTATAACATTCCTTTCATTCGCCATATTTTATTTAATTAAAGCCAATCCTACAGTCGGCTGCATCCAATTATTTTAGAATATTTACTATGTCACGAGTGTAGTGGCATTTGTTTTTAAAGATTAAATAAAGAGCCAAAACTGGACTAAAATAAAAATGTTTCGTTAACGCTATGAATGCCATGAATTAACAAAGATCTATGACTTTGGTGTTTGATCGAGCATTTCACACATAAAACCTAACTTCCAAAAGGCACAAACATCAAAATATTGATTTTTGTTAGAGTTTACCTATCTGTTATCAATGTGACAACAAAAAATGCACATGTGATAAAATTGATATTTGATAGCACTTGCACCTTTTGGAGATTAGGTTTCAGAAGTAGACTTACAATTAGAGTAAAATGCTAATCCCACAGCAAAGACATTAGTTAGACAATAGACAAGTTTATGACTACCAACTCATACCATTATAGACCCGAACCATAACATTTATATTTTATCCGAGAATTGGACATAGACCTCATAATACATATAGACCTGTTTTACTTAGAAAAATTTTTCAAATCATTGAAGGCGATAGAGACGTCTACCGAATGATCAAGCGTTGCCGAAAACCATCGAAAATTCTCGATCAATTATATTTTTAATAAAAATATTAAATAATAGTGAGCCAAGGATGATCCCCTGAGGAACACCTAAGCTGAAAAGAAGTCTATTGAGTTGAGTGAAGTCTATTGTTTTATTTGATGCACATACCATATATGATAATTTTTTTTTTGTTTACTATTTATCATATTTCCAATTTAATCCCTTATTTCAATTGAGTTGTTCATATCTGTTTCATCCATATGCACCTCCAACTACAGTTCGTTGGACGAAACTCGCTCCACGGTCCTCCGTTAGTTTGCTGAAAACTAACTCTGCGGCAGGGTCAACGCTTCGATAACTTTTTCGCATTGGAGAACAACTAAAACAAAAACGAATGGCAGGAAGTTTGATGCATTGTATTTTCAAATCGTTTTAGTTTTCGCTTACTGCCCTTTGTTGTCAATGTGGACGGAGGAAAATTCTGTCTGTAGTTAATTGACGAAAAAATAAAAAATAAACTTCTTAATTACACAATTGAACAAAATAATATTTTTTATTTTGGGGAGTTAATAACATTTTTCAAATTTATTCTATGATTTTATTATATACTAGAAATTAATTACCAAAAATTTGGCCCTTATGTTAATTTTTAAAATTACGTCTTTGTAACTAATTTTTGACTTTATGTAGGATAAATTATAGTAATTGCAAAAAATAAAAAATAATCAATCTGCTCGCAAATAATCGAAAAAAATATCAATGGCTGTCACTCCTTTCTCCAAAGTGCTAATGGTCTTAAATATTGTCTATTAGAGATTTCTATTTTAGTATTCTTGAGATTAGTGTTACAGTGACTATAGTATCTGCATGATATACTCTAGTTTCAGAAATTATTCAACACTAGCTAGTTTTATCTCTGTGTCTATATATTCAATATTGACATCGTGATGTAAGATCTTCTTGGTGATTTGGCGAACCTTTCTCAAGGAGCAATGGTGATCAGTATCAAAATTTTAGACTGGGCATGCTGCATTGATACAATGTTTATACATTTACTATAATTATTAAGGATACAATTACAATTACAATTACTATTATGGATACTCCAATATCATGAACAATTTTAGAGTTTTTTGTAAAAATAAATTAAATAGAATTTAAATTCAATAGAGATCGCACTTGTAACGTGTAGGTAGTTCATATCTACCTAGCAATGTTCTAGATATTTTTTTCATTTATTTTGAGAATCAGTGTCCACTATACAACGCAGATGGATATTGTGTGTAAGTTTAAAGTGCTATATTCGGTTATACCAGGACTAGGTCGTTGATCACACCAGCCAAAAGAGAAGTGTCCACTGTCCACCTCGGTTACAGCATACTGTATACTGTACTGTAGGTTTTGCTTTATAAGATTTACGGCGTCTATAATTGGCCGGGCAAATATATTATTTATATGCATTTTGGGTATTGTAAGATATATGGAGACAACGTGTCAAGAATTATCGACGTTGATGTAACTGCAAACGTCTATTGTAGATGATTTATGGAAATTCGATTATTTTATTATATATATGGGCGATTTGATGACAATTATATGGTTCAACCACAGCAAAATTTTGATGAAGATTGATTATGAGCTTTTTATTCATTTGCAATAACATCAACAGTTATTTTAATATAAATTTTTAACTATTTTCTGTTTAAAAGCCAGATTTTTTTTACTTATTAAAAAGAAAATAAAATTGTTTTAATTTTTTTGTTGTTGGCCATGCATGCATGTTGTTCCAGCCAAAATAAAGATAGCTATGTACTTAAGCCGTATACTTTTTCTATTAATATTTTTATGATTTTTGTCAAATTCTATTTCTTTTCAATTATAATATATCATTTATATCTCTGTCAGGCATACGTATATTTTTATTTCCATGCTATTGTTATATTTATAAAATATTCATATCCTTTAAAATTAATAACATTATAATTATAAGTACTAATTGATATTTTTCTTCTTTTACAGGTAAGATTTCAAATTCTTTGTCGGTGGTTTCCTCTCACATCATTTGGAGTAAGTTATACTTTAGAAATATTTTAATTTGTAATATTAACTAGAAACTAAATATATATATATATATATATATAAATTTCCATGATATTTTGTTACTCCAAAACAATTTTTTTTTGAAAATTTATAATCTTCACTATGACTAAGAATCGGCAAACATCTGTTTCTTATACCCTAATATTTATAAATAAAGTGGTATTGAAAACTGTCAAAATTCTATGTGATTGTTATGCATTCTGGCGTTTCTGATGGAAATCTCAGACCTAGGAAACGCACGAATGTCTAAAAAAACATGTTATCATAAGTTGCATTTTATGTATAAAATACAAAAACATGGTGTTCTGACAGTATTTAGTAGTATTTTGTATGAAAACTGGAACGTTACATAGCCCTGCCGTAACATTGGTCTATTTTATGGCTGTATCGGCCAATTAATCTCTTGTGTTTAATTTGTGCTGAGTGAAATTATATAACAATATTTAAAATGAATAACGTAATGCTCTGATTATCTTGTCTTTCTCTGATTGTTTGTATACAATCACCAAGTCCATTAATATTTTTTATGCAAAATTCAAACCTTTTGAGTGCAAAATTACACGAAAAAATCAAAATTATCAATTTAAATAATATAGAACAATATAAAGTTGTTTATTATTTTGAGACACAATTTCTCATAAAAAGAGCATTGTTCACCATCAGACCTCCAGTGTACATTTCAAAATAAGTCTCAATAGCACTTTATCCTGTAACTAATTATCATTCTACTCCCTACAAAGCCACATTGTAGTCTTTTGTGTAATATGTATCTAAGGCTTCAGAAATAATGATATCGACGAAAGAGTTTCCGTCTTTGAGGGAAACAGAGCCAGAATGGAAATTTATCGATTTATCGATTCGTTAGCGAACGTACGGAATCTCTTTGTTTGTTTTTCTCCTCTACCATTTTCTTACCTTTTCATGTCCGCTTGAGAACATTAAGCACAGGTACAAAGAGAGGACCAGACATCGGCGATATTTTTGGAATTTAGAGGGAAAATATTATTTAATAAATACTACCAGGTTTGGCAGAAGGTTATGCGTTCGAGTTTTAACTATTCATGGATAAACCTTTTGGGTAAAGGTTAGAGTTTAATCGATTACAATTGGCTTTAGTCGAAATATAATTTTGACAAATACCGAGAATTTATATAGAAGGCTTATATCATATCAAATACAATGCAACCCACAGCCACAGCCAAAGAGTATATTTTTATAAGACGTTTTTGGCCTCGTGGCCGGAAATAGGATTACGTATTTATTATTTTGTTAATTTTATTTTGACGAAACATGTTAGTTTAGCTTTTGAGAACATTTGTATTAAAATGCTGAAAACAAAATATGATAATTTTAGGAAATTTCGAGGCAGGCTGACAAAACTTGATCTATTTCTCATCACGTGTAATATTTCTGACAATAGGACTACAACTTATAATATTAATGATATATAACATATCATTAAATTGTTAAGGATGGTAATTCATACATTCATTTACACAAAATATTTTTAATTCTTTCTTCACGGTTTTAAAATCTAAGAATCCAAATGAAAGGTTTACCCATTTTGTTAATGAACTGTAATGATTGTGATTGTTGTTACGTTGGAGAAAGTTTCCTATAATACAATTATAGGAGAATGAATCAACATATTTGCAGCTTTAAAACCCCAAACCAATTCAAAATTATGTGTTCGAAATATATTATCAGTACTAACAACTTTCAATATTTTTGCTTGTTTTGTTATATTAAGAAAAAATGACGATTTGCTGAATCTTGTTATATTTTTTTTAATTCCTTGTGTGTAAATAAATAAAGTTTTTTTTTGTAAATACATGATGTTTATCACAACATCATCTATTAACTGAAAACTGTCTTTTACCAGTGTCCAGTTTTTTGTCCAACGTTTTATTTTTTTATATAAAATGTTCATATAGTATTCTTACGGAACATGTTGATTACTAAATACAAATCTAGGTTTTTTTTATTATAAGTTCACTTTCATGTCACGATTTTTCCCAGATTATTTTATAAAAGGTCTCTCACACTCCAAGCTCATAATTTCATATTTCTAATTATCAGTAATCAATTAACTTCAATAACTAATTAAATTACAGCAACGTTTTATATAATCTTTTACTGATCATTACTTAAAGATTGCTTGTACATAAATATTACTCTTTTCTGAAGTTATTAAATTTATATTTAATACAACATTTTTCAATCTACGATTCGAACATTACTTCGATTTGCCGTTGGTCTGTAGACACGATTATAAGAAATCCTTTTGATGTCGGTACTGTATTTTATTTTACGGAAATGCGAGTAATAAAGTTTTTTTCTCCTAAGAGACGTGGAACGATATATACAGGATACAGGCGTTGGTTTCTTGTATAATATTTTTATGTAAATTTGTTGCAAAATTATTAGAAATAAATGTAACGTAATCAAAGGATTTACTACACCTGACTACACCTGTGTATACATATAAATGTGATTATTTATTACATTTTGCTTGGATGTCTTTTATATAATTTTGTCAACATGTTTCAATTTTTATGCTTTTGATACAATTTTACCTTTGATACATGATTTTAGATGTATCTAATCCTATGTAAACTTTTTTTTCGATTCTGTAGCGTACAATTTTTTACATGTTCTGTAATTTAGAAAAATTTATTTTGTTGACTTCTTACATCTATATCTTAATTTATTTTAAGTTTAAAAGAATTTCATAATCCACAAACCCTTCAGATTTTAAAGATAGTTACTATATACAAACACGATGAGACCCACTTATTTACTGTCAATTAGAAAATATACACAAATTTATATTGAATCCATTATGAAGACAATAAATCACAATCACAAGAAAGATAAATATCGAGAGATAGAACTAATTACGTAAAAATAAAAATAGCAATTTTAACAATTTTATAGAACCATTCCTATTGACCCCGGTTTTCTCTATATCTCTAGAAACATATCGAGCAAGTGAATTTGGTTCACTGCCCGAAGAGACGAGTATCTCTATTCCTATATACGTTGGAAATGTATACTATCACTATAAAGCAAATACTATTAGAGGTATAGCACTGAATTAAATTAGGAAAAAAGTGTATACGGTTAGATAAACAAGATCCTTCTTTTAGAATTCTATGTACTTCTAATAATTCAGCAGAAGGAATCAGAAAAACTACTTACATTGGATGTGTATCAAATTCTACTTATTTTAGCTGTACGTTTAGGTATATATGAATTTTTAAACTATAATCAACTATTAAATTTTTAACTTCCCGTAGGGTAAGTTATTGTAACGGGCCGAAAATCGAAATTGAAAATTTTTACATTTCTCGACGTTTTGAAGGATTCTGAATATTTTGGCATACTTCAGAAAAAATGGATGTGTAAATGTATGTATGGATATAAATTTCCAGTCACGTTTTCGGGCGCACGGATCAACCGATTTGAATGGTTCAAAAAACATTCGATTCCTATTGAGAGTGCAGAAAATAGAAATCGTGTTTTTGAGAGAACGGAGCATCCGATTTTCATGATCTAAAAAAACGTTCAATTAGTAATGATTGGGAGAAGTGTTTATCAGATTTTGGCAAAGGCAGACCCAGTCATTTCGAAAATACGGAGCTAAATGTGCAAAAAATGGCAGGTTTTGAGAGAATTAAGCGTCCGATTTGAATGATTCAAAGAACTTTCTGTTTGTTTTAACAAAATAATTGATTTTGAAAAAACAATTTAGTTTCAACTTTTTTTTCATCTTTTTTTTTCATTTTTTTTTCAAAAAAAATTTTTTTGTATGTCGAAAGTAATTCAGATTTTATTTTTAATTCTGACTAAAGTTCTAATATACTTTGAACAAATAATTTCAACTTTGCAATTCAGTTTATATAATTCTTATAAATATTAGACAATTTTACAATATTAATAATAATCTATTTCAAAACATTCAGTATTCTTCGAACATTTTGTTACTGTACGGGAAGTTCCAGCAATGTGCCTTAAGGCACGATGTCATATACCACTAGTTAAAGTATATAAGTCAGCATTAGAATTTCCATAAAACTAATCGTTTCTTCACACTGTCAATAGAAGCAAAATGGTTTTTTGAATCATTCTAATCGGATGCTCTGCTATCTCAAAATCTACCATTTTTTGCACATTCAGCTCCTTATGTCTCAAACGGCTGGGCCTGTCTTTTCCAGACCAGACTCAGTTCTTATATATACCTCAGTCAGATTAGTTGACCACTCAATGGAGTGGCACCTATTGTAATTTTTAAAATTCAGCCAATTTATTTATGTGTGTGTGTGTATGACTGTGTGGGAGTATGTTCACTGTGTGAGTGAGTTCAAACATAAGCACATTAGCTCATAGAATTTTGCAAATTCTGATTGCTGTTAAATAAAGTAAAAAAAAATCATAGCATTTGGTATACTATGTATATGAAGTTTTTAAACTAAGATGACTTAATAGGTGATCGTTTACAATTTATTAAAGTATACATATGTGATTCTTGTCATGTTCTGTAATCCAGTAATTCATATAACATTGTCACCTGAATAAATGAGATCGTTTCTCTTTTGTAATAGCCACAGAAGAAGTTTCGTCTATAGATTACTTCTCCTGGCATCAATTCGAAGCCTACTACAAAGGGCAGATAACACTTCCGACCATGTTTCGATCTCAGCTTGGCCATAACGGAAGCCAGGGAGTCACCAGAGAAACTGATTCTTTATTTCCGGACAGAATCCGGACGAAGAAAAACTGAACCTAAGAGCAGACGCACATCCCGAATGGAAGAGATTTGTCACTAGGAATGTACAGCGTGCGATTTACTGTTCCAACGGGCTTATTCCTCTTTCGCTTTGTTGTTTTTTATATTTTTTGCCGCCGCTTTTTCTCTCTGTATGTTATTTTGCGTGGATTCCGTGAGTGTACGACGAATCGCTTGTATTATTTCTGTGTGATCGCGAATATCCGAGATTAATCTGATTAAAATAACTCCGATGGTGAATAGAAAACGTTGCATGTTGAGCATTATCACATACCGGTTTACTTTGCCAAAGAAGAGCCGCTCTGTTTTTGAACGTAAGTACAATCTTTTGAGGCATGAAGATCGCTTTGGAACGCCTGGATAAAAATTTAATTTGTTGCTTCTGAAGATAATACATTTGCATATGTACATTCCAACATTGTACTGGGCAAGTGGGATCTTATTTTTATGGTGTTATATAGGTTTTTAATCATCACCTGGAAGGGTTAAAAAAACAGTTGTCATTTATACTAAATAAATACTGAATTTCACTACTTCGTGACTTAGATTTAAAAAAACGTCATTTTACATTAATCTCTATGATTCTCAAAAAAGCTGACAATGGTTAAATTATCAGAATAATTTATTTTATTCCTACAAATTCACTTGCTTTTTTAGTATTGTGTAAATATTATTGTATAAGAATTCGAGCAATTTTTTTCATGTTTTTATTTTGAATAAACTCACCATAGCAATAACCTATTAATTTTAACTGAATTACTGAATATTTTTACAATAAATAATGTAAAACGATATCGATTTTTCTGCCAATATAACGATTGAGTTCATTAAACTGAAAATTGTTTATTTGTATGGACAATAATATATACAGTCAACTTTTAGATAACGCGGTTCTTTCGAAACACGGTTCCGATACAAAGCGTAGCCAAATTGGCCCTCCTATAACACGGTTTCTATTCCAAAACCCCGCAAGTTCCTTCTGCATAATCTATAAAAAAACGAATAACTGAATTTTTTTGTAAAATGTTTCAAGATAGATTTTATTAATTGCTTACGTGTTTGTATTTTATATTATGTTTATATAAACATTCCAGTTTAAACTATTGTAGAGTATGGAGGTTTTAGCAATGTCATAGCTTTTTCACAGAACGTTGGTCTTTCTATAAAAAAATAGCATTTTTTTGTTAGAATACAGTTTTATTTTTTACCATGCTCTTATATGAACTAATCAAAAAATATTTTTATTTTCATCATATCATATAAACTCTTCAACTCTGTAAAAACAATTTAAAATTTATCAGGGCTTTCTTAGTTCTTTGTTCCTGAATATTGTATAAAAGGCATACTTTCTATATCATTTTCTAAGACTAATATATCACTGTTGGCTTTGAGTGGAAACTTTTCCTGGCCCTGGTACAAAAAAAATGTTTCGATACGAATAATAGCTTTTTTTTTGTCAAAGTCAAAATATTTTTATCTTCATTTTCATCAAATTCTTGGTTTTAGTGGTGTTTGAGCTAGAAATTTTTGGTAAGAAATCAGTTTTCAGTTCAGATTCTGTTTTTTTATTTAATTAAAAATATTTATATATTTTATAACATCTTCATATGAACATTTCAGGTCAGTAAAAATAATTTAGGTCTTTTGTAGTTGTTGGTCTATATATAACACGGTACAAATGCTGTGATTAGTTCTATTTCTCAGTTTCTTATAGAGCTGTTCTCATACAACGCGAGAGCATAGAATATTCTACGAATTAGTCTGATATCGCATAAAAGCCTACTCTTGGTATCATTTCTATTAAACAATTCTTCACTGTTGGTTTTGAGTGGAAAATTTTCCTGATCCTGGTACAAAAATAAAAGTTCCGAATTATATATGAATAATAGCTTTTTTTATCAAAAGCCAAAATACCTTGACTTTTATCAAAAGCGATTTTTAAAATATTTCATATTCAAGTAAACAATATAATAAATCACACCACAGCGCATCCCCCATTCCTTCTGCTGCTATCGAATCATACGATGTTTACGTGTGCGATATCTGAAATATACACTTCCAGTTTTCATTTAAAATGATATATTGTAGAATACACGCGAATTTCGAATGCCGTTTGTCAAACGCCTATATTTGCCTTTGAGAAACGTCTCACATCGGCATGAATATAACTTATCAAATTATGCGACACATATTTTTTAAGCGCCTCGTGCTCCTCTCCATCTACCTTTATATTCATCGACTTTCCCCGGTTAAGGTACATCTCGTCCTCGTCTCATCGCCCTCGTCGTCCTGATATGACGCGCCGAGTATACATTAGACTCCATTCGAGTGTGATTTATTGAAATTGAAAATATTGAAATGGATGCCGCCTATAGATGGGCCCGAGCGATTTCTCGTCTTCCAAGAGACCGTATTAACGTATGTTTTATTGAAGATCCTAGCGGGAAAATAGTTGTATTTTGCTTTCGGCGGATATCATACATTGTGATGAGAAAGGTGGAAATGTTGGACAAAGAATTGAGGTTGATAGAAGACCTTTCTTAAGATTTTGCTGCGTTTATTCGAATAATCTGTTCCATCTCTATTTTTGAACTGATACATTAAAAACTAGTATTTGGCATCGTGCCTTAAGGTAAATTGCTGGTACTTTCCGTACCAATAATATATTTTTTTAAATAGTAAACTTTTTTTTTAAACTTTGTAAAAATTATATTTTTGAGAAATTTAAAATTTTTGAAAAAAATTGACATTTTTGAAATAAAATACTTCTTTGAAAAAATATTTTTTTTATATTTTGAACTTTTTGCAAAGCAATTGCATTGCTTTAGAAATTTGCATTGAAACGAAATTTGTATCCGACACATACACACACATACATTAATTTTTTCTAGGCTATGCCAAAATGTTCAGAAACCTTTGAAACATAAAAATATATAAACATTTTCCTTTTCTATTTTTTGCGATTACTATAACTTACACTACGGGAAGTTAAAAATTGAAACTGGAAATTGATAATTGAACTAGTTGTGAGATGCATTTTGCATCAAGGCAAACTTAATTCATTAACTTAATTAATTAACTTAATTAAATCAATAAAAGTTTAGGTTCAGCTATTTTACTGTTTATTGCGAAACTAAAATTTTTGTTCTCAGTAATTAATCAATTATTAATAAATCTCATTAAATATTCACTAATTAATCTTTGCGATTTCCAAATTATGTCTTTGAGACATACTTATAATATATGTAATTGTATAAATAAAATTAGTTCGTTTAACATATTTTGTTTCATTCATTTCGGGTGGTAAAAATGTATTTTTTTAATTGAAGACGTCAACTGTAATTATTAGTTACTTATAAAACACAGTAATCAGTAATACCTATGAAATCTACATATTCACGAAAGGCTTAGATTCCAATTAGAATCCCTTAGCCGTGGGGCGCTCCAAACTCTGGTAATTTTGTATAATTCAACCGCTCATCGTAGGCCTATAATATTTTAGTGTGTTATTTCAGACTATGAAATATATGATCAAATAAAGTTTCTTCAAAATCTTTGTTTTTTTTTTTGTAATTTATTCGAACCAAAATTTACATCAAACGACGAGAAAAAATAAAATTAAAAAAGGAAATAAGCTTTTTTTGCAAAAACATTAACTACTAAATTCTACTTCGGGAATTTAAAAATATGGTAGATATAATATTTTATAATTATGCATATTAATATATTAACATGCTTATTAATTATTTAAAATCTACTTTTTGTGAAACGGATACTAATTAGTAAAATCTAGCAATAAAAATGTATGTATATTGTAGGATTGTTAAGGTTTAATTTTGTAAGTAGGTTGATATTTTATTTTCATTTATTTATTATTATAAATTGAATTGCATGCCAACAATTAATCTAATTCATTGATACTTAAATCAATTAATATTTGCCATAGCTTAATTTAATTTTAATTTTATTTTAAATGCAATAATATTTGCCTAATCTTTATAAGATTTTTTGATCTGCAAGATTATGGATAATTTTATTTTAATAAAACTAGTCTGGATTCTCTAAATTCAATATGTATGTCAGAAAAGTATGACGTGATTGATAAATTGCGAATCAATTTATAGAATGTTAGGAATTCGTTCGTTTCTGAATATAAAATTATATATCGGAATATAAAATATTTTTATCTATAATTTCAATAATTATAAAAAATATTGAAATATGTTGTTGCAATTTTGTTCCAATTTTAAAAGCATATTTTTTGCATCTGCTTGCTCATTTACTATTTTTATCTAGAATTTCAATAAATAAAAAAAAAATTGAAAATGTGTTGTAATTTTGTAACAATTTTAAATGCATATATTTTGCATCCGCTTGCTTGTTTACTCACTAAAAAATAAGCAAATATTTGATGTGTTCGAACACAAAATATTTCATCCCATAAGAGAATTTACTTTCCTTCTAGCAAGCAGTTGTAATAATGCACAATATTATTACAATCTGACTTCTCTCTCATTGATTAAATTTATAATTTATCTATGGCTTTTATGATAATACTCTAATACTCAGAACTCTAAAATACCAATCTAGGATTTGAAAATTTATGAAAACAATCGACGTGGAAAAATAATCCGACGAGCTTTTGTTGTTTCCATCCATAATTCATCATTTATTGATGAATGTAATCCATGCCTAAAATGCTAAATCCTGAACAAATCTGTGTACCAGGCTAATTACATGTTAACATGCGTCATTGTGAAATCAGATATGAAAAAAATTAAATATAGATAATAGGGGAGATATTTTGACTACATAATGAATAATTACATACAGTTAAGTTATATAATATCATAACGAATTTTTTATATAGATTAATCATGTTATATAATTTTAGAACAGAGATTATTATTTTTCCTTTATATTTTGCTCGAAATTCCAACATTTTCCTCATTGAGTTAGGTGTTTATTGTTTCGTGCGGAAATGGTTGATTTTTTCACTCCCAGTGTTTAGTTATGCGTTAATTCACAGCATTGGGTATAACAGGTAAAATGTCTAATAGGAGAGCATTAGGGACCTAATAATGCACAGATATAATTTGGGAATACTGATTTTTGTTATTGAAGACGGTTCAATCGGAAGTTCATCCAAATTAATAATAGTTGATAAATATTTTAAGTAATTTACATTTTATAATCTTTATTTTTATTGACTTTTTTCGTATAATTTATAGTCTGCCATAAAGAGACATTGATTGATTAAACCCTGAGTAAAAAAATAAAAGTTTTAAAAATCTACTCAACCATAGAGCGCTTGATTCTTCAGACTTTTAGTTTATACATGCACTATTCATTAATATAAATTCTAATATACTTGGCTAGTTGTGGGGATTAAATTTGCTTTATTTGTTATTTTCATTTGTTGATATCATCATGATTTATATCAATCAAAGTTATCGGTTGTGGATAATAATTGGACACAATCTGTACAGAAGGTTTTTTAAAATTGATACATTCATTAGCTTCCTGGATTTAATAAAAGAGATGATCAAATACAAGTATTTTCATGTTAATAAGAATTGTTTGTTTGAACTCATAATTGTATCATATTATTTTTGATTATATTTTTAATAGCCTCCTCGAATGCAAGCTTTAATTTTAATATCTACATTGACGTGCGATTTTCTATCCTAATACTTTATATGTGCTTTAGGATATATCAGTAGAAGTTGCAATCTATTCAATATTAAATATAATACATTTTTGAAGAAAATGGTAAAATTTTTAGCAAGAGTCTATTTCTTCAATGATTAATATTTATGACTGATTCATAAAGTTAAGATTTATTTACCAGGCTCAAAACTGCACACTTTGCCAAGGATGTATAACTATTACTGCAACTTTTCTAGATCATAATTATAATATAATATAGTAACTGGACATCGGCAATTGTTTTTGCATCTATTTTTATTACAATATGTTTGTTATTACATAATTCTTTTTATATTTAATCAAGCGACTGTAAGAACCCAACCTTACAGCTATTCTTACAAGTTTCAATACTTTTGTAACTTACAGTCCAAGTTGGTTTTTTATATTGTGTTGTACACTAATCAGAAATTAGGAGTACTATAAACTATTGTGCTGATTTGACCTAAAACTAGGTCGATTTTACAGATGAAAACCTAAAGTGTCATCTTCGTGTAATGACTTTTAATTATTACCATTTCTGTAGTGGAGCGAATATTAATAGATGCAACAATGAGGGATGAGGGTTATTTTCACGTTGAAACATATTGCTATCTTTATTTCCATGTTCAAACTGATGTCACTATTGTTACTCATCGGGCTGTTCGAAGCCAGATCCAACCCATGACCTTTGATACAGGTCTAATCGTTCTAACAATTTACCTATCAGTGAGCCCTAGGAATATTTGACCTAACAATTATTGTAGCAATGCCCTAGAAAGCTCATGTTTACTTTAGATATGAATGGATGAAGAATAATTTAAATGCCAAAATTATCAACAAAAAAAAATTATTCATCTAGTTCATTTATTTCCACCAGCTCTCCCTCTATCCCCGTGTCGGTTATTTGCAGCTTCCGTGAATGGAAGCCGTCTACCGTCTACCGTCTACCTCACTTCTTCTGAAACGAACCGTGGCGAACGCAAAACAATTCGGCCGCTCATAAACACAACTCATAAAATAAATTAAGTGTGGTGAGCGAGGGTAACGTTCAAGTTCGGAACGTTACCGCGGAATTAGAGGCCATGGTCACAGTTATTGTATTTTGAGGACTTATATTTTGTATTATTTAATGATTTATTGTTGAACCAATTGAAATTGTAGAAGAAATAGGTCTAACTTAATTATGGTAAAATCATGTGATCACTACTGTAATCTTACTGGATTATGTGAATCTCTATATAAACTATTGACTGCCAGACATATTAGGAGCGTTTTGCCCTAGGTGCAAAGGTTTTATTTTGAAGAATATATAAAATTTACTGAAGAAATATATGTATGTGATACTGGTACAATATTGTATTTGCATTTACAGTCATTTTCATTGTAAAAAAATACTACCAGATAACTTGTAACGACCAGCACAGAAGTTTTTTTCAGTAACACCACTACGAGATATCTCGTAGCTGGCAGTTTGATGCTCACTGTTACTGGACAGTCAATCTATCCAATTTATAACTATTATTACACTAATCAACACACACAACCATCACGTATTTCATGGCGTTTTTCATAGCATCTCTTTACTGACTAACAGAAATTATTCACCCTATGCCATCACAGAGCAACATAACTACTCACTGCATAATATTAGAATCAATATTTTTTTAGTGAGTTTAGATATTGGTTTGTCGATTGTCATGATATTTTGTCCAATTTTTTTATTTATCAAATACACACAAATTATTTTGAAATCTTTGAGTGAGCATAGAGCATTTAATTTAATCCTCGAAATATTGTCGCAAACTTAAACATCATTTATAATGCTGCTTTATAACATATGATCTCTATTGACAAATTTATAGCCACTAGCTTTTTTAGTATAAATTATATAAAAAAAAAATAATAAAAAAATAAAATAAATAAATAAAAAAAACATAGATAGGATAACCATAGGGTTGCTGTATAAAAAGCTGCATGGTGAATAGTATCACCACATCACCTTATAACTATTGTTATATCAAATATTAATATATTTATAATAATATTATTAATATAATATGTATTATTAAAATTGTATTTTTAAGTCTTCCTGGAGCTACTCTATGGACTATATGATAAATAAACAACCAAATAAAATAAATAAATAAATAACTTATAGTTTGAACTGAGTGCTGTTTAGAAAAAATCTAAGAAGCATCATATTAGAAATTTACCAGGATTCATCAAATAATTGTCTTTTAAATTACAATTACAAGTATTTCGTGTGACAATATAAAAATATATATCTCGTCAGGATTCAAATTAATTATATCACAAATTTTAAAAGAGCACTATATAGAGATACCATAATTATTATGATGAAATTCTTCTGAAAATATTTATAGTTTAGGCATGCTTTTAAATGTAATTTCACGTTAAAAACTATTTAATAATGATTTAACCATGTCACATCACGATATAGTCATTGTCATTAAATGTAGTAATTTTATATGCAACGTTTTGCATTATTTATGTAAATTAATTATCTCTACGTGCCATGTAATCAGATGACAAAATTCTGAAAATTCTTTAAATACTGCATTTTACAGCTGACATAGTTGACTTTTATGAAAGCTGAACGCAAATTCTCTAAAGTATTTTATTGTATTTTTTCCATATTTTAATAGCTATTTTAATGGAATGCAAATATTTCAATTATGAGGGAATTTTGTAATTATAATCATCAATTTGTGCAATAAAACAAAAATGGATAAACGATAAAAAATTGATATTTTTGTAGATGATGTAGTTACTCTCTACAATTCATTTATCAGTATGGTAGATAATAAATAGCATAATGCAAATTGTATTATGATTTTAAAATATTTCTTGTTATTTTTTGCAATTCTACTATTTTTATAAATCGAGCTTTGTATAAATAAATGTAATGGAATAACACGCAGTTGTTTTTGGATTTTGGATAGATTAAAGTTCCCAGCAGGTTTTATTATAAGGTCCACCTAGTGATCTAGTGATCTTACGGTTTAGATAATTCTTTAAAGAAAACATATAAAGTATTATACATCGTTAGAAAGATTTCAAAATTTTTAGTTTTTTCCCATATATCGCAACTCCAAATTCCGCACGGTGTGGCTTACAGCAAATTGCTATCGATAAACTCCAATCTTTAAATGGGCCACCCTATACTACAAAATTTTATTTAATTCGTTGAACCCACTACGTAGAAAGGCAATAGCCTGTGCTTTATGTAAATATACTTTTTTTTATAATTTAGTGACACAATTACACCGGTTATATGTATCGCAGATTTTCTATTCTTCAATTAGCACCTTGTAGCATATATACAACATTTTGTATTCTCCACATTTTTCAACTAACAAGTTGCTTGGAGTAGATACTTGTTTTGATCATGCATTTGTCTTCGAGATTTTTTTTATGAACTCTAAATGATTAATCTTGTTTTTGCTAAATCGTACAAAAACCTTGCAATTTAGAAACATTATATCTACTTCATATGAATTATCTGACATTTTCAATTTTTATATGTCTCCGATGACAACTTTTTGATAGATCACATGTATTTACAAACAGTATCTCCAAATACCCTTTGACGTATCGTACATCTAACGTTGATCCCTTTCGGAATTCATTGCAATAATCCTGATATTATGCTAGAATATATCTCTTAAGACCACGCACGTGATACGCCCTTGCCTATAGTGATGATACTAAGGAGTTTCTTCCTTAGGCGGCTCACCTGTTCCTAATATAACTATGTCGGATTTAAACTCAAGGACGTAGGAAAATTATAGTAACTTTTTTTTGCTAATAATATAATTATGTATAACTAGATAAAATTGCAATCGGTTTCAAAAATCGCTATGTAATGACTCTATGGAGATGGAGAGTTTAATTCATAGTGATAAATCCTGAAACAAAGACCAGAGCACATATCTCCCATGGACGACATTCGTAGCAAAAGGGTTGGAAAAAACATTTTTATAGAATGCCGATCTATTTCTCATTCACCAATAAAACTAGTAATTGCTAAAAAACTACAAACAAGTAAACTGTTTAATGACAAAGTCTAAACAAAAAAAAGATTAATCTAGAACTAAATTTACTTCATAAACAGCCTATTATGTAACCAAATCATCTCTGTGGAATGAGGAGTTAACTGTAATATCTGTCTTGGTTTCTGTTACGCTACTGGTTCATTAATATATTAAGTAGACAGAGCTAGAACCTTATTCTCTATAAATCTTATAGTAACTGCTTCGTTCCCAAATGTGCGCTTCGCGTTGATGTTGATACACCATTCCCCCCTGCCGTAGACTCGTAGACTTCGCCTTCGAAACCTGTGTATCTTCAACCGGTGATGGATGATTCCTTCCTTCACCCGAGACGCTATTCGATACGACATAAAGAGAGTTTCTTTGTATAATTCTGACATAGATTCTATTTTATGTTTCGTGTCAAGTATATCAATATTGTGATAATATAGAGTACGACTCTGCATTTTGGTAAAAGCAGTCAATGGTTAATTTGAGATTTTAATATGTTATATATGGTTATACTGATCCTCAGTCTACCCAAAAATATTAATATTCATTTGACTGACTTATCCAATATTTCACATAACTACCAAAAAAGTTTTCCCGGTAACTTCAATTTTTCCTGAAACAAATCGGCGTACATCTCTATTAGCAGCAGTGAAATTCTAATATTAGTAGGTATACAGAACGCATAAATAACTCACACCTAACCCTTAACACGAACATATATAATGTTTATGACGTGCAATATATCCCGAAGAAAATGCCTATATCAAGGATAGTATAAGAAACATATCATTTTTATGAGTTTGCGTTAAGAAATAATGATGATATACTGTCATGACTTTACTTTGTATCGAAACGAAGAAGGCTACCGTCGGGAGCATAATCTAATTTTGTTCCAGGGATAAAAAATGAACGAAATTCACCTGAAGCAGGTAAACAACTCTGGTAAATCACATGTCGTAGAAATAACCAAAAAGCTTTAGAAAAAAAAGATTCTGTAAAAACTACATGATCGACTGATTAATTAATATTTACCAATTGCAATTTTAAAAAGGTGATTCAAGTAAGTAAGATGGCAATTATTTTTGCAAAGACGTGATAAAAGCTAAACTATACTGATTTTAAGATAAAAATGAGGGATAGATAAAGTATGTTTTTTCCAACAAGTTTACATACGTGCATTGAGTCAGCGTAGTTCTACGTAGACCGCATTGCTTTTAAAGAGAGATTAATATTTACCTATATCCTAATTGCAAATTTAAATAAGTGAATTGGAAATTATTTTTGCAAATGTTGGGTAAACTGGGTACAGTCGTGCCAGTGTACGGTTCTGGCAGTCGTCATAAAAGCTAAACTATACTGGATTTGAGATAAAAAATAGGAAAAGATGAAGTATGTTTGTTCGAACAAGTTTACATTGTTGCATTGAGTCAGCGTTCTACGTAGACCGCATTGCTTTTGAAGAGAGATTAATATTTACCCATATAGCTTATACAAACTGCAAATTTAAGTAAGTAAGGTGGCAATTAATTTTTCAAATGCCCAGTAAACTGCATACAGTTGTGCCAGCATACAGTACTGACAGTAGTCATAAAAGCTTAACTGTACTGATTTTGAGATAAAAAAGAGGGAAAGATGAAGTATGTTTGTTCGAACAAGTTTCCATGATTCCATTGAGTAAAAACTCTACGTAGCATTGCATATAAAGAGAGATTAATATTTGCCAATATAGCTTATGCAAATTGCAAATTTAAGTGAGTTGACATATATAAACGCTTTGACTCCAATAAGACTCCATTGCTTTTAAAGATTCAAAAGTAAGTTTTTGTTCGATTTCGAAGTTAATTTGTCAGTCGTAATGATGATATGGGTACGGTTGTGACAAATTTTGGGGGAACAATTGTGAAATATTTTTCTTGTTCTTCTCGTGTGAAGATAAAAGGAAATCTAACTTATCTAAGACAAGATACGAAAGAAAAAGGGAAAGGAATATTCGATTTAAGAAAAAAAGATTTCACAAAGATTTCTTGTTACCTTTGTTTAAAAAAATATGTTTTGTTAAATATAAGCTTTGTTCAAATGATTATATTTTGTCATTCCATTTTAGCTAAGGTTTTTTATGCCTGTCACAACCGTCCTGAGCGTGTAGAACGTGCTTTTGTTCTAGACTATATATCCATAAATAACTGTTGTCATACAGACTTGCTAACAGCCAATTATTTTTACAAAGCTACTGTTTTTTCTCTGTGCAAACAAGAAAAGCAACACATCTATTATAAATTGATTACTATTATATTCCTAGAAACCAAACAAGCGTATAATATCCTTCATTCCAACAAACTGTGCTGTGATTTTTCAACAAGACGACGATCTTTTATCTCGTTTATCTTTCTGCAGTATTTTCCGATAGATTTTCAAACAATACGTGACACGATGCTTCCATCCAATTCGTGCTCATTCAATTTTATATAATAGATCACAACAACGGATCGCAGGATACAACATTCGATATATATGAGAAGAGATTTTATTATAAATAGGATAGATATATGGAGGCTTGGTCCATATTAAATACCAAAATGATAGACAATAATAAATTTCATAAAATATTATTTATATTTCGTTTATTTTATATATGATTAATATCCACGACACTATGTGTTGTCATACTAATCGTTAATAAAATGTTATTGGTATTTTCGTATTTATAATTGAAAAGAAAGGTTTTAAGAATCATACATTTTAGGCAAATTCGACTAGGGAGAAACAAAAACCGTGTCCGATCTGACACTTGAATTTCCTTTTGTTTTTCTCAGTGCTGTCACTATATGGGCCAATCTGTCCAGAGACATGTGATGCGTGTTGACAAGCCGCTATGCGTGTTGGCAACCCGCTACATCACTCCGCCCTAATGAAAAAGATTGTTTCGCATCTCTGACTGCCATTTTGAACTTCCTTGTAAATTTCTTTTGGTTGAGATTGTGTGATAAATTTTATTTGTTCGTGGCCGTGGCCGTTTTGAATGCCGTGTTGGCTTGTTGAGTTTGTTGATTGCTTACGTGGCCCTTCGCTGGTGAGTTAGCGGTTGAGTAGAAGTGGCCCTTCGCTGGTGAGTTAGCGGCTGAGTATATTTGACACTTCGCTGGTGAGTTAGCGGTTGAGTGTATGTGGCCCTTCGCTGGTGAGTTAGCGGTTGAGTGTATGTGGCCCTTCGCTGGTGAGTTAGCGGTTGAGTGTATGTGGCCCTTCGCTGGTGAGTTAGCGGTTGAGTATATGTGGCCCTTTTGAATGGCGGTTGCCGATGTTTGTTGGTGCTCCCTGTCCTCTGCCGTGGTGCTCATAATCGACTCATTTTCCAGGATAATGAGGGATTTATTGAGCACGTGTTGTTGTTGTTCTGGATGTGCGTGGTCGGAGTCTCAGTTGTAGGATTAGAATGTTCTTCGAGTTATGGCGGTTGTGAGCCATTTATATTCATTATTTATTTTTAAAAATTCTTTTCTTAATAATTCTTGAGACTTCAATTTTTTTTTTTTTTTGTGCTACTTCAAAATATGTCTTGATCTTCTTACCTTCTTGTATGTGTGTTACTAGTTCACTCTCGGGGTCACCAAAATATGGAGGCTTGGTCCATATTAAATACCAAAATGATAGACAATAATAAATTTCATAAAATATTATTTATATTTCGTTTATTTTATATATGATTAATATCCACGACACTATGTGTTGTCATACTAATCGTTAATAAAATGTTATTGGTATTTTCGTATTTATAATTGAAAAGAAAGGTTTTAAGAATCATACATTTTAGGCAAATTCGACTAGGGAGAAACAAAAACCGTGTCCGATCTGACACTTGAATTTCCTTTTGTTTTTCTCAGTGCTGTCACTATATGGGCCAATCTGTCCAGAGACATGTGATGCGTGTTGACAAGCCGCTATGCGTGTTGGCAACCCGCTACAGATATACTGAATCCTGAAGTTTTGCTCCGTTTAATATTATTATGGGCAAAACATTAATATCAATCAGTCGAACACAAAAGCCAATCGTTAAACTTTGCCACAATTATGTTGAAGTATAATATGCAATCAAATATGGTATTGTGATGATTACGACAATATTATAAGCATTTCCATTGACATTTCATAGACGAGGCCATAAATATTCAATTGAATGGATTGTATTATGATTATGATAAATTCATCGATTTGTGATGAATGAGATGTGACAATGATTAAATTTAAATCAGTGCTTTTGTAGTTGATGCATATTGCAATTTGATATTGATAGCGAGTAATTTTTGATGCTTGAATTTAGTTAATCCTATTGATGTAAAGTTCACATTATTGTAATGTGTTATTTGTTATTCAAAACCCAGTTTGCATATAGAACAACAAAGTCAAGGGTTTGAAAAGTTATAGCAAAATAACGCATTTACCCAATTAAATATTTTATACATCAAAGCAAATCAAGACTGTATTATTTGGCTTGGCCAATCAGGAAAAACACTTGAAAATTTTGTTCAAAACATGTGTCAGACATATGAGACTGACACTGCAAGTCAAAAGAAAGTTTTAATACATGGTCCATGTCAGTCATATATGTGTCACATGAATAATAGTGTTTTTCTTGAACTTTGTCATTTTTTTAAATTTATTGATACATTAAATTTTCTTGATACGTTTATAACTTAAAAAAAATCGAATAATATTACCATGGCTAAGTTTCAAATTTGTAAAGATAATTTTTAGTGAATTTAATATTACAAATTTTCAAATATCATTAGTACTGAATTTCATATTCCAAATTTTAAAAGATGTTTTCACGTTTTATAGAATGTGTGAGTGAAAAGGATGGATAAGTAATAACATGGAACTCAATATTGTACAAAAATGTGTTTATAATAAAACATTATAAACAAGTTCAAAGAAAGATTTTGTACATAGGGTATTCAAGGGTCCAAGCCTATATTCAATTTTAAGGTTTTAGTTTTGTGTATAAATAAAATGAAGTTCGATATATTTATTCTTTATACTTCTGATCGAGTAGTGAATTCAAATATAAATATTCCTCGTTCAACCATAAATTGGTACTATTTTCTAAATCAATACTCTAAAAATATTTCTCCGATGCAAGAGTAAAAATTATTCAGGTCGTATTGAACAAACTTCGTCGAAAACCATTACATTCTCTGCATTTTCTCCACCGGAACTCCAGAGGCATATATTTCTTCGCAAGTAAATCATGAAACGTAGAATATTTTTAAGAACAGTTATTTGAAAGGCACCAGATACGCCGTGCATCTTCTTGTATTTCCGGATATCTTACGTACCTCTTGAGAAACATACATATTTTCAGAAATACGTAATTTTTTACTACATATGCAAAAGCTTTTTAGCTCTTTTCTCTGGCTCCATTCCAAACTGTTAGGAAATCGTACACGTTAAATGGCCGCAAGAAAGGATAGTTTAGGAAGAGAAATGATGGCGATTTTTTTTTCGTTTTTGAATTGCTTTAATCTAACCCGCATATTACTAGGACGTTGATTTGTTGATAATGGATATAATGATTATAAAATATAACATTCCAATAGCTGATGTACAACTAAATTTATGATAGAAAAGGATACAGGCTACAGACAAAAAATATTTTTTTTGCGCATCGTGGATTATTGATAAAGAACATGTGCTATAACCATCTTTATTCCCGAACTCGATTCCAATCTTGGTCAACTTGGTATCAAGTAGTTTAACACCAATTTTTTTTACTTAAAATTATAATTCTCAAATATTGTCTCGAGTGAACATAGTTCTTGGGGGGCATTGCTGCAGCATTAGCGCATAGGACAAGTAATTCTTTAGTATTTAGCTTATAGGAAAAATAGTTTTGATTGAAATTATAGTTGTGCTCTTAGAGAGACCCAGTAATTAGAAGGTAATTAAAAAATACAAAAGTTTAAGTTTAAAAAATTACATTATAGTCGGTAGTTATATTTTATGGCATATCAACTGATATTATTAACAAATACTATGAAAATATTACGTATACTCAATCAGATAATAAAAACAATATTTTTTATTAGAAGGTAAAAGTTAAGAAGTTAATAGTGCGAAAAATGGGTGATAACGACTTTTTTTTCTTTTTTGAATTAATAATGACTTGGTTCTTATCTTTTTTGATTAGTCTTGAAAATATTATCATTTTATATTTTAGTAACTACAGTGAAAATAATTCTCAAGCTGAAAACTAGAAGATGCAATTGCCAATTTAGCCTATTGTTTATGAAAGAACTTTATATGTTAACTGTATAAAGTAATCATTTTATTATTCAATTTTATTACAAAGAACTAGATGGTGACACCCATTTGACTAACACAATAATTAATTTTGCTATAAAAAAAACTTACGATATAACAATTTAATACAATTGAGCAACTAGTAATTAAAGATTAAACTATATTACTTACTTGAATTGAATTGATTGATGAATCAATTTTCTTATAGATACAATATATTTAAATATGTGTTAGAAATTTATTATTTATATAATGACAAATAATTTCAAGAGAATTTGTAGTATGAATCATGGCTAATACTGAAGTGATCTAAATTAAGATATAAAATTTTTGATGATGCTGCATCTAATAATAATGCATTTGTGGTTTTGTGTCATCCAAATTTCAAATGTTCTCAAATCACCAAGAACGATTTTAAATTCAAAACTTCTGCTAAATATTATAATATTAGTATTTAATTGACATTGAATTTTTATTGGGCGTTTTTTGTCGATATGGATCATCTTTGAAAATTAATTTATTTTTTGATACATGATTTTTACGATGTAAAATATTACATTCTTAATTGATTATTATATTAACAAATTACACGCTTTTATCCATACTAAGTATATCATAACCTCTTTAAATATTTAATGGTTTTATGAGTAATCTAATTTATCATAATTTATAAAACAAGAAAAATGAAATATTTTTATAAAGTGCATTTATTAATTATTTGTCTTGTAGTTCTATTTATATTTTTTGTGATTAATATTCACTGTTCTGTTTTGTTATTTCTTTAGGTTTGTTCTGTCAAAAATCTCAAGTAATGGGAATGAGTAACAAAACCTATTAAATCAAGTATTATCATAAATATAGGTATAAATAACATTATAGAGTACATTCATTAGTTTCTATTATTATCATTACCATAAATATAGCTACAAATAATAATATAGAATAGATTGATTAATAATTAACACTCTGGTTTTATTTGAATTTTACTTATAATCAACACCTACTTCAATTTAGGTGTTACAAGTCTACTCTCTATAAAACCCATTCCCTAGCAATGGGTTGAGAGTAGTAAGTGGGTTGGCTAAACGAATTAACATGTTTACCACTAGTTCCGAATTGCTTTCAATAAATGAACTGATTCGATTGAACGAGGTCTCATTTAGAATAGTTTCGTTCTTCCAACATTCAACTCTATAGGATTTGCATAGGAATTTTGGATAAAAATTGAGGTTTTAGAGGAAAACTTTGTAGAAGAATTTATTCTAGTTTTGTATGTTTATTGTAAAACTTAAGCAGAATTTTATTATTAGTTGAAAATATTATATATTAAAATGATTTGATTTAATTTTTAAATTATTTACAACCAGGGTGTATTATTCATAATCTTTACCAGCTATGAAGTGTTTGCTTTAATCAGATTATTAACACGTTAAAATGCTGTTTGTTTTTTATTTTATATGACTTTTTTTAAAATATCATACAGTTGTGTTAATTTTCAGCTAATATTATGATGACTACAAAATTCTGGAATTTACTTCAGCTCCATATTACCACAAACAGTACTTAAAACAATATTTTTCTAAATAATGCAAATTTTTGAATTGAAGTTTGGTTTGGATAGAATGAATCAAAATAATTGATATGTATATGTTTTACATGATGTTTGTAATGATTCATACATATTATTGCATGCAATTTATTTACCTCATAATTAAATTTATAATTTTTTGTGTAAAACTGTTTTAGAGACCTTATTTGGATCACACTTGATTAAATTTTTCATGACTATATGAATCCAAATATGGACTTGTTTTTATTTAATATAAAATAATACAAACTCTTCAACAGATGACCAGTAACAATGTTTATAATGAATCATTATCATATATTGCTTATATTGTTTATGAGGTTAAGAATTATGCCAAGGACATTTGCAACAATACGGTACTAAAGTTCATTTTTATTTATCAGAAATAAAATTTCCTATAAAAATATCTAACATAACAAGTTTCTTATTTTTAGAAATTTCTGCAAAATTTTAGATTAACTTTATGAATTATATTTTGATTGAAAGAAATCTGATAAAGCAAAGATTGATATGCACGTGGTGTTATTACGTAAAGAAGTTTATGTGCGTATGTAAAATTAAGTACAATTTAATGCACTTCCTATATTATTTATTATACATTCAAAGATCAATAACTAGTTCAAAGTTCAAAGTAGTTCAAAGATTTTATTCATTAACTTTGACCTTTGGAAGCAATTGTGAACTTCAATGAAAATACTTCAAAAAACCCATAATAATAATTTTTTGTATATTAATTTTTTATGATTTTATGGTGCAGAACAGAATAATATATATAGTGAAATAAATAAATACTAGTTATATATCGAGCACGCATAATATACTATTTTATAAAAAAATAAATGTATATATCATGTTTCATTTTTTTATTTTCAAAGTCTGAACTTTACAGAAGAAAATTCTGGCTCTTATAAGAGCAATTTGAATCATGATGTCTCCTATATACTATTTTATGTGAATTTTTTATTATACCTTCTGATATTATTTTTGGTGCTAGTTGCCTTGGGTCTTTCCATTAGGTGACATATACTAATAATTAATATGTTGTAATTTTATTCTCACTAAAATAACTGAAAATATTTTTGTTCATACGGCCCTGAACTGATGCTCAGTAATATATCTTTAGACTTATGACCTATTGACCTTTTTGATTTCTCACATCATGCAGCATTTCTGATGATTTTATCATAATTTTTTATAATATTTACCGCCAATTAGGAATTTCATGAATTAATCTTAATTCTGGTTTCAGTTCTATAATTATAACAATTTCATACTCAGAAATTCATACTAATTCGATTTTTTTATTATGTTGCCAACTTAAATATCATAATTTGAGTATTTAGTAAACCATCAAATTTAATTTGTCTATACTTTATTATATATTATACATTTTATATAAGAATAAAACTTAAAATTTAAATTAGTTAATATTATTTTGAAGTTAATATTACTATTTTTTTTCAAAATTTATATTATGAATGAATATTCGTGGTAGGTTTTTCTTTTCTCAATATTTATATCATATATACATATATATATATATATATATATATATATATATATATATATATATATATATATGACCTCAAGAACATTGTCAGACAGTAAAAGGTTTTCGTGATAACCCATTTTCTTTGATATCACTTCCAATACAATATGAGACGTCAATATCATTGTCATAGATATGTCAATTTATGACATATTTCAGATTCTATATTTTTTGGCAATCCATAATTGCTTACCATATATTTTGTTCTTTGATATTTCTCTCTGAAACAAACGTTTATGAAAAATAATCAACATACTTATGCTTGCTACTCTTCACTTTTTCTAGTTTTTTATGTAAAACTTTAATGAAAATATAAAGTAAGTCTGAAGTAAAAGTCTGTAAGTAAAAAATTGAAGTTATCACCAAATGATATTATTAACAAAAATGGTAAAATGTTTTAAAATAATAAACTTTCTATTTAGAAAATCTTAACCAAATTTCAATCAAAATTCGTTACTACTATTTTAATTTATATTCAAACATTTACATTGTGCCAAATTCACTGTGATAAAATGACGGACCTGCACAGTTCTGTTTACTGCAGCGACCTGCATAGTAGCTATGACAATGTTACAGGATGATTTACATATCCAACCAAAATAATTTTTTTTTTAATATTCTTCAAGATCCTATTGAAAAACGCCTGTTCTTACCCCTAGGAGAAATATATATGTATAATATTTAACTTCCCATAGGGTAAGTTATGGTAATCGTCTAAACATCGAAAAATTACTTTTTTGAATTTCATAACGTTTCAGAGGTTTCTGAACACTTTGGCATACCTTAGGAAAAATTGATGTGTGTGTCTGTGTGTATGTGAGTGTATGTATCTGTTGATACAATTTTTCGCCCACGTTTTTGTGAGCACGAATCAACCGATTTGAATGATTCAAAAAATATTTGATTCCTGGTGATAAAGAGATGTGCTAATTACATTTTGGCAAAAACAGGTCCAGCCGTTTTGGATATAAGGAGCAAAAAGGGCATAAAATGGAAAACATCTTACTTATTTTTGAATATATAAAATCATTTGGATTTCAATTTTAATGTACAATTTCTAAAAACATGTAAAATTTCTAAAAACATGTAAAATTTCTAAAAACATAAAAGAATTCTCTAAAGTTTCATAACGGTACGGTGCCTTAAGACACGATGCCATGCACCACTATTTTTTTATATTTTATTACCAAATAAAGATCATCAACCTCAAAAAACCCTAATCATAGTAAACATTCTCAAATTCCTTATCATCCCAAATTCATTACAAACCAAGTGTTTACGGCACTTAATTACATAAATAGAGGCGTTTCCGATTTATCTGTTCGCCGAATAACAAACGCACACAGTTCGATTGTCAATGTTTCCACATAAATCATTCTTAGAATTCGCTATTCGGCTTATAATATATTATTAGCAGATAGCGTATTTATATGAAACACACACTGGGATCGTGGTAAAGTCGGCCAGACATAGTCAGTTGCATGTGCTGGTGAGATAGTGAAATATTCCTCCTGGGGTGGATATAGAGACCAGTCTCCAGTCTCCAGTCTCGACAAAGTTCTTATATTTAAGAGACGACGACGATCTTGGCAATATCTTCAGAGTTGGAAACCAATTGTGTGCTTCTTTGCGGCTAAAAGAATTGAATTGACCAGAACTGCAAGTGAACTTTTGTCAAGTGGAGCCGAAAGTTTAGTCGCTGTGTGTTTTGTGTGATTTCTGTAAAGGTCAGTGGTTGAGATTTTTAGGTTTTGTAAAAGTTGGATTTAAGAGTTGGGGTTGTGAAAGATTTATTACACGAATATAAAAATTCATTATTATTAATTAAATTTTCCGAATCACTCCTTTTTCTGAACTGAATACCTTCTTTTCCTCATTTTAAATTTATTTTTCAAATACATTTTTTAGGTATTGGTGAGATAGAATGTCGACTTGAAGAACAACTGAAACCAAATGAAAAATATTTTTTACACAGTTTTATATGATGCTTTGAATGTTTATAAAATTCCATAAAATGTTTCTGAGATATACTTCACATTCCATATTTTCTAGCATTTTTTTATAAAATTATATAACTTTTAATAACAAGTTTATCAAAATGGCAATGTTTGTAATTTTTTTATTAGAATACATGCTTATATTTTGCAGATTTAGATAAATTTTAAATTTTATTTTACGGTGTCTCTTTAAAAAATAAAAATAAAATTGAAAATAGATAAATTTGTGTATTCACATCATATAGTGTATTTACATCATATGTTTCTCAGATTGCTTCACGTTCCATATTTTCGAACATATTTATAAAACGTTCTGAAAAACTTTTAATAGTAATTTTATCAAAATGGCAATGCTTGCATTTTTATATCAGAATACATGCTTATAATTTGCAGATTTAGATAAATTTTAAATTTTATTTGACGGTGTTCGTTTAAAAAATAAACATAATTTTCAAAATAAGATAAATTTATGTAATTACATCGTATAGAGCTATATGTATCTCAATTTTTACAAAATTCAAGACGTGCATATCACAGAATATTTAATAGTATTAGAATTATTTTTCACACATTTAGGCTAAAATAGTGAACTTTATGATTGATTCAATATTTCTGGAACTTCATTATTTTTTTGAACTATTATAAACATACAACAAACTACGTAAAATGCGATTTGAATTTTAAAAAAATACAATTTTATGACAAACTCTCTAGTATAATTTGTATTATAAACGAAACGTATAATTTGTACAATTTATAAATTTAATTCAGTTTTTGTATTTATAAATGTAACATTTTAAATCTATCTGAAACATTCATACAGAGCAGCAATTTTTTGTTCTGAGGCTATATAATTTTTCTTTTTGTTTTTGATTTTTTTTAAGTATTTTTTTTAATTATTTTATTAAATTTGCAAAAATATTCAGTAGTTATGTAAAATAATTATAGAATTTCCAAAAAAAAAAATACTTTGCGAACCTTTTAGCACTTATATTTTATATATTATACAAAAATGTATAAATTATTCAACTTGTTAAATTAATGAAAATATTTTTGATCATCAACCCCAATAATGTCGCTTGTTTGTTTTACAATAATATCCAATATATTTTTATTGTACGCAGCAAATACTAATAATTTAATGAATTGAATAATGGAAAATCATCATGGGTATAATAACAGCGTTTATTTATTTTATAAGGTTGATATACCGCCAATTAATTTATAGTAAACATACGTAAAATAAATACTACATAATTTTATTTATTGTTAAAATAAATATATCAATTGAGAAAACTCTGCAACGGATAGTAAAGGTTGTGTAAAAATATTTATTTCTATATGTATCTTTATTTTAAATTCGTGATAGAAATATGTAAAGTTGAAGTATGTTTATATTAAATTTATTAAATAAAATCGGTGTAATACTGTATCAGTTTTATCGCTTGAACTCAGTTTTTATCCGTAACCTCATCATTATGGCATTGACACAATCTTATATTTATATTCAATTTTTCTTAGAATTATTGCAAGTATACAACCAACGTCAGTAATAATAAATTTTAAGGAATTGTACAGATACAATTTCTAATACAAAAAAATCAGTTCAAATGTGTCTTTATTCTGTCCACTGTATAAAATATTTATCTATAAATTTTATTTGTACAATCAGCAAGCATTTGGTAGTTTTAGGTGACTTTTTACCGTATCCTTGCTCTATTTATTGGTGTACCCGTGAACCGTGGTCATAATTTACAAATGCCGTCATGAATTACTCAGACGACGGATGCTAACTTGATGAAAAAATCTCACGATTTTACTCTGTATCGAGATTTTCACGAATATATACGGATTTAACATTCTAGCAGTTATTGCCAGATTTGCATCTTTATATCTTGAATCACTGCTTCTGGAAAAATATTTAATAAAATGACTGGACACGTTTAAAAAATAATATTTCAAACTTATTTAAACATATTTATACTCATATTAAATAAATTCTAGTTGGTCATATTCTTAAAAATTCAAACAAAATTAGGAAGTTCAAATGAAAATTATAAATAGATTTACGTTTGTCATGTAAAAAAATTTCTTAGTTCTAACTTTCTTTTAAGTGATTGAGAACATTTTTTAGTGAGTGTAAATCATCATCTATAAAACATTTAGAACAAAGTAAATGGTTGCCTTAATTTTCAGAAAATATTGTAGTGAAATTTCCTAATTATCTCAATTTTTTTTGTTCACTTTTATGATTTTATTTAATTCTAATTATAATTTTTGTTCTTTTATCTTGTAATAAACTTTTGTAATAAATATTATATTTTACAGAATCTATTAAGGTAAAGGATTTTCTCATATATTAAGTCCAATGAAATCGAGTTCGCATTGGATTCAGATGAATATCTGACGTTAGATTATAAAAAAAATGTTTTTAACATTTAGGCATTTTTTATATTTAGGCTACGTCCAAAAGTTAACTCCCTTTAATATAACTTTTTTAAGCATGTCATTAAATGTTAAAAAATATTATGAAATGTTAGAACTAAATATGTTACTGAATATGTTAGAACCGAAAATGTTGGAAAATGCTATGAAATTTTAGAATATTCTATAAAAAAAACTACTGAAACCGTTAGATCTCGAGCACTATATATGATTTTACAATATAAAAGTAATTGTTTATAAAATGTCATTTCAGTCCAACATACCCATTTTTTTAATATTCCGAGTATTGATGAAAACAATTAAAATTTTAATTTGTTTCTGTTAAATATTGGTTTAAACGTTTTTACCCTGAAATTTATTTCAAATTTTTATTACCATTTGAAAGATCTCGGTATGGAAACCAAAGGAATTTCGCGCTACCTGTGAGTATCGCGGTATCCGTGTTTCTCGGGCACACCATAAGCCATTCGCTTCAACTGAATATTTTATTTGTCTGCGAGTCGACTGCTAGAAGGAGAGTTATCGTTTCTCTTCCGTTGTGTCACAATGCGAAAATAAAGTAGTTGAAATCCTTATGACATATAATATGATATATGAGAAGTGCTTGCTGATGATACGCC
Source organism: Ctenocephalides felis (assembly GCF_003426905.1). NCBI lineage: Eukaryota > Metazoa > Arthropoda > Insecta > Siphonaptera > Pulicidae > Ctenocephalides > Ctenocephalides felis. The sequence goes on along the minus strand of NW_020537646.1, from coordinate 11,748,125 downwards.
ATACATATTACAATATTATTGTTATGCATTATACGATGATTTTATTCAGCAATGCTAGTTTTATACTTCCTGAAATTTATTTAGTATTTGTAAAATCACAATTTTAATGTATGTAATATTTTTAGAAAGATGGGGAAGATATCCTTGCTTATACTTTGCTCCACGCTACTTATAGTATTCGTGAGCGCTGAGCTTCAACATCGCCAACAAGAAAATTTCCAATACTCTAGTTCTTCAAGGAAGATTGTAAATGGCAAAGTAGTTGACGATGACTCTAAAAGCGGTTACTTGCGTAAACAAACAGGTAACATGGGCGGAAATTATGAAGAACAAGAAAATATGGATGCCGAAGCTCAAAGAAAGCGAGAGGAACTCTTGCGGTGGGCGCAAATTGGTACACCACTGGCAGCACCAGCGCTTGGACCAATGGGAATCCCCACATTCATTACCAGTGGCTCTTCAGCTAGTCACCATGCATCAAACCAACTTTCCAGAATTGCTGCTGGCAATTTGATAGTCGATGATTGCGAACCTGCCGCTAGTTCGGGTGTTGCTGGTGTACATAGATCAGAATCTGCCAGCCAATACGCAGCTCGCTCTGAATCCAGTAGGATCGTACCTGTTATTACCCCAGTTCAAGTCGGTGCTGTCAATATTGACAGTGAACGTTATCGCGAAGCAAACAGATTACAGGGATATTCGGGAGTTACCCGACCTGTTAGTAACGTACAAAGCGTTCATCAACAAGCTGCTTCTGATCGCTACGCAGCTTCTGATAGGTATGCGGCGTCAGAATCTCGTAACTATCCATCAGTAGTACCAAGACCTGTTGTACAAAGTCAGAGTCAAATCCAAAGTCAATCAGCGTCGATGCATAGACAATACAGCGCAAATCAATTAGAGGAACCTCAACGTACCATACCAGCTACCTACTCAAGTTCTGCTCACGATGCAAGTCATTCTCAATACAATCGTCAAGATGAAAGAAGATATGATAGTCTCCACGATGAAAGACGTGTGAGTCGTCCTGTGGTTCCTGCACAAACAGAAGTTTTACGAACCGCTGAGAGCCAACACTATGGCAATCGCAATTATGAAGAGTCATACCGTGGACCTACAGCAACTATTCGTGCACCTTACAGTGGTAAATCTGAAATTGATAGACGCATCGCCAGTCTTGATCATACTGTTGAAAGCTTGAACAGACGTACTGGCACTACTGATAGGAATAGTGTTTTGCCTGCGACTCAAGTTATTGATGATTATGATGATGATCAACAACAGGTACAACAAACTTATAGCGCTGCTGCGTCTTCGGCATCATCTTACGCACAACAGCAAAGTTCTAGAGACTTACTGAGTAGAGGTAGTGCAAGAGTTGGTTCTTATGATAGCGGCGCTTCTAGTGGATACCAACAAAACTATAGACCGTCTAGATATAACGTTGGTGGTAGAACTAGTGAACTACAATCAGCATCATCAATGGCTGCAAGATCTGAACACGAATCTAGATATGATGATGACAGGCAAAGATTGGATAGAACATATGCGGCTGCTAGTCGAGGTAGTGCACATGATATGGGCCAAGAAGCAAGTGATCTATTAGGAGCTGTAGGTGCTGGAATTCCAGGAGGATCTTACCGCCAGGAGTCTAGTGATTCTATGGGTTATGGTTATCACGATTCTGGAAGATTTGGTGATGAGAGGACTGATGGAGTTCGTGGTACTTATACTAGAGATGGCAAGGTTGCGGCTCAATCTCAAAGTGCTGATGAAATGCGTGAAGAGAATGGTCGTGTTAAGTTTTCGTCCGAAGGCTCTTATAGCAAAAAGCACGAATATAGCGAAAATAGAAACTTTGAATTTCCTGCTGGTTCTGTTGTGAATCCCCTCAGTCAAAGCGAAGTAAGTGGAAGAACGTTTATCTGGTACACTTAATTCATATTATTGAATAAAAAATCCATTGTCACAATAACTCATCATCATCAACAAATTTTAACATATTAATAAAGGAAATAAACTCATTTTTATCAACGGCAAATTCTTAAATCACAACATTGGTTCAAAATTTAAACTTTTATATGATTTTGATTATATTCATATTCTTAAAAAATATATTATAATTATCTTCTATAAATTTACAAACGAGTAATAGGTCATAATACAGCTTTGCCTTTGGGATTTTGGCACTGATCCGAGTTAGTGTAATTATGATAATTATGTTATCTGTGCGCGATTCAATCGAAATGCTAATTGAATAGGAATAATCTCTTGTGTTTCGCTAATCCTATTAGTATTATCGATGTTATACCAGCGAAAAGTGCTAATGACTATTAATAATATTAGAACATGGTGAAAATTGTAAAGATTAATTTTAATTGAATTTTAGAAAATTTAACAATTGTCTCTTACTTGATGACAAGAGATATTGTTTTATCAATATTTGTTTATTTAGATTATTTTTGGCATAATTCGATCTTTTTCTAAGTCTAAAAATTATGAATTGAATTTTTGTTCCCTATGTCGAATAATATCAAGTGCAGGATCGAAAATTACTATGCTACTAGTAATTTATGTTTATTGAATGGAGGTCAAAGAACGGGCTTTAGTACAGGATTTCCTCAATGCACACTGCATTGGCTTTTGTGTTTATCGTGTAGTACGGATTTAGTAATATTGCACGAGCCTTTGTGAGAGGGTCGACTTTAGTACTAGGCAAAGGTGTCAAAATCTATAAAAATGAGGGTCAACTTTTTACCTTTACTTTTGTATGTTTAATTTTTATACATGAATTTGTTCAGTTCATAGATACAATTAGGCGAGAAACTAATAGTTTTATTGAAGTTCCTTAAATATTTCAAGTAATTTGTAATTGTATGTTCTTTACATTATTTTTTTTTTCTGGTGTAATTTTGTTTGCGAACTATTGTTGTAAGCACCCAAATAATATATTCATCGTCTTCAACATATAGTATGTAATTATTATGTTTTCTTTTTGAAACAATCATGAAGGTTTCAAAATAGGCAGTCTCTTCATTGTAATTCTGAATAACTGTTCTAATTTAATACAACGTATAGCTTGCAGAAATTAATAATTATTTTTCTAAGTAATTATAAAGCTTGTTAAAGCTTTTATACGCAGTCTTGACTCACTATCTGAATTATAAATAACATATATCTTGTATTTGTTATTTCTTTGCCTTTTTGACTGATGTCGGATTTGTCTGGAATCGAACCGGCGAATTTGAGATTGGTTTGGGCTAGCCCTTGACCGAATCGATTTCGCCACCGCTGGGCCCAAAATTGACAATTTATTTATATATCTTTTAACATATAATATCAGTCTAAAATGATTTCATCGAATCCTCCACCGTACCTTTGACACTACTGCCGTGCCAAAGGATTAGTTGCATCCACGCGATGCGACGTACTTTGAGTGCCGGCTTTCCAGTGTAACCGCCGGAAAATTGTCCGTAGGATTTGAAAAATACATACACACTCCCATACAAGTCCGGCCATGTGGAACAAAGTGGAAGTTTTGTTTGCTTATTTTCATTTACACGGGTTGGCTTCCTAACGTTTTCCTAATTAGGTATTTAAAACAATAGACGTTGACAAACTCCGAGTGAATATTTGATAGCGGTTTTTGGTCGGTTAGGAAATAAAACGAGGCAATAAAAATAAAAATTAAAATAATACTTTTGGTAATCATGTAAATTTAAGGGCCAACTTTAATCACTGTCATATTAGTTCATTCCATCATGTAACAAATCAATGCCATATTTTATGATTGGAAGACACGTTATACCATCCTTTAAATTACCTCAGCATCTAGTTAGGCATGAAGCATAATATTTCGAATCTATAAAAAATTACCAACAACTTTACCTTCTGTCATTTGATCATATTTAATTATTTGTAATCTACTTCCATTTTTTTACATAAAAATTTTCACAATCATTTCCATATCATCGATTTGGTCATCATAGCACTTTTGCTTGTACATATACATTTATTGATAATAAATTCTTTATAAATTAATATTATTACCTTATTTTTAGTTGGATAGAATGACTGCAGAACAAAGGCACGACTATTATGCTAGATTTGGCCAAAGATTTAACGACTTTACTTCAAATCTATATAAAAAGCATGGTTACTGATGATATTGTCATTGACTTATAATTTCATACATTGCTAATTATGATAACATAACTTTAATATATTAAAATACTATCAATAGTAAGCACAAATCAACTAAATCATTGGACGAACATTGAAGTGTCGAGTTTTACTATCATGTTATTTTTGAATATGTAATTCGAAGTAGTGTATTCAAATTAATTTATTTTATAGTCATTATATGTATATTAAATGTAAGCTGAAAATAAAATAGTAATTAATAGTAAGTTTTATTATGTCCACATAATCTCTTTGATCTTTGATTGCCAAAGGAAAATGTTAAGAACACTGGAAAGATTTTATAGTAGTAATTAACTTTTATTTACCTACTATCAAAAAGTCGTTATTTGTATCCTTAGAGTCGTAAATTGACATCAAACGAAGATCATTATATTAAGGTAAATAAGCGTGGATTTTTTATGAGTTTGGTTAGATGACAATTTACTATTACTTTATTATTTTAATCTTTCCATAAAACTCGCTAATTTTCATCAACCTCAATAATTTTTAGACATTTCTACAATGTTTGAAAGTTTTACCAGAGAATCAATATCATGATAGGAATAATAATCATATTTAATAGTAATCAGTAGATAATAATCCATAGGTAGCACTAATTATCTGAGATTTAAGCAAGCCTCAACAAACAAATATTTGTAAAATATTGAGTGCATTAGGATTACTAATAAATATTTATCGATAAATCCAATAATGTATTGATGTTTATTTAATAATATTGAGTTACTAATTATACTGGCATTCGACTCACATTCAACATTTATATTAAAGGCAACATGTTGCAGGAGCTCTAATAAAACATTTAAAAAATTCTTACAAAAAATTCATATAAACTTAATTAATTAATTAAGCCAATATGATTTTTGTTGTTGTTTATAGAATTTAAATGTATATACCTATCTAAATACAATTTTTAAAATAAATTTATATTCCAATACATACAATCAACAAAATTTGAAAAATCGTGAGCATCATTTGTTTGCTTATCCAACACCAATTGATCATCCAATATCACTGCAAAATGCATTGAATGAACCCTATAGTGTTTCATGAAGTCTGAGAGATTATCTACATGCTAAATAATTAGCAAAACCAAACATCAGAGGGATATTTCAATAATACTTGGCTTTATTCCCATAGACGACGTCCACATGAGATCACCCTTGAGTATATTCATTATAGCAAACGACGCCACAAAATGGCAGGTGCTTAATTTATAAGGAAAGACAGAGATCTGGAAGGCTTTGAGTATGCAAAATCATATCTTATAATAATTACATGAAACTCCTCCTAAATGTCTAATACAATTTCGATAAAATCTTTTGTGTTTGTCGAAGAAGGTTTGTTGATGGTATAGATCAAAAGAAACAATTATCAAAAAACCATATTTATTTGTCTAGTTCATATAATGACACAAAAAAACAAATTTCAAACATTTATAAATAGTGTAAAAAATATATAGGTAAATTATATTACTACCTTATCTTGGTAATAATTTCCATTAAAAACTGTGGCATATTCATTTTTCTTCTCCAGACTATTCTAGATTATAAGTTGAATTTTCTCCAGCAAAAACCTTTTTTGATATCACTCTCACAAGAGACAATATCTACCCAGTAAATGAATGCTCTTTACGCCGACGGGCACTTAAATAAATTAGCTCCTGCAGCAGGACTCATGTGATTCCTAGAGTAAAAGTTAACCACCAACAAAAGATATGTACGAACTTTTGTAAAGTTCACGATTAAAAAGTTCAACTAGATATTATATGTTTTTGAAATAGTTTTTTAGAAGAATCCAAACGCTAACTGATCGTTGTTATGTTATAATGTATGGGGGCTTGATGTGAGACTGTTTTATTTAAAATAAATATTAATTATGAACTAATTAGATATAAAACTAGTGGGGCGCATGGCATCGTGCCTTAAGGCAAATTGCTGGAACTTCCCGTACCAAAAATTTTTTTTTAAAGATTAACATTTTTGAAAAAATTTTACTTTGAAAAAAATGTATATTTTTGAGAAACTATAAATTTTTGACAAAAATTTAGTTTTTTCTGAAAAAAAGACTTTTTGAAAAAAACTTTCTATATTTTGAAATATTTAGGAAATTCTAAACTTTTTTTCAAAGCAATCGTACTGCTTTAACTACATAGAGACAAAATATAAAAAGCGCGTAAGCGCCGCGTCGGCGTCTAACGGATAAACTTTGGTACGGAACCCATAGGAATGTAAACAAAATGTATACTTATTGTTAAAATCCCTACAAAATATCTGATAATTTGATGTGCATATGTCTAATGATCATTTTTGACCGCCAAATAGCATATTTTTTTACTATTTTTACTGGATTTTCGAAATCGCTAGACCTGCCTTTATGAAAATTTGACCAGTGCTTCATCTTGTCAATACAAGTAAAAAGTTTTTTGAATTTTTAAAATCTGATCGCGCTCTTTTTGCCCCGTATCTTCGGAACGGCTAGACTTGCTTATGCCAAAAACTAATCAGCACGTCTCCTTATCGACAGCAATCGAATGTTTTTTGTGTTTGTAAAATTTGTATCCGCACACACACACACAAGCATCCATTTTTTCCAAGGTATACCAAAATGTTCAGAAACCTCTGAAACGTAAATTATATATATATATATATATATATATATATATAAATGATTTTCGTTTTTTTGCGATTATTCTAACCTACCCTACGGGCAAATGTTTTCAATAATGTATAATTGTTATATCTAATTTTTTTCATTAACTTTGTAATTCAATTACCCATACTCTCTTTTATAAATGACATTTTCCATCTACATGTAACACAATATAATATTCAATTTCAGACGTCAGCGACCAGAAAAAATTAATTAAAATATCAATTATTAAAATCCACAATATTCGTTTTTTATTCCCTGATATGTTACCGCGGGTAATCCCTCTCTATTCAGTCTCGTCTCGTCTTAGCCGCGTAACCTATTATAAAACGGTCCATGACAGCCCCTGGGCTGCGCAGTCATTCTAGAGTTCTTGGTGGCATTGTGAACGATTTGATAATTTCCCGAGAGATTATAGTAATTCTTCTTCTCTCTATTACCTTACTCATTTTGTATAATGCGAAGACTCTGTAACATATTTCAGCTTTTTAGCAAAATGAATACTGGAATTAGCAACGGTTAGGTAAATGAATCATAAAATATCAATGGTCAATCTTATTATTGTAATTTTTTGGTCATATCTGATATTTATATTGTTATTTTGTTGAATATTTATAAAAAATATTTCATATTCCATAGAAGAAAACAAAAACAATACTAAGGATATTAATACATTCTTTGCCATTAAAAGTGCCTTGATGATACGTCCCGAAATGCCCTAAATGGGCTTTATTATTTTTTGTTATTTTATAAATCAACTTCAGTGAGAAAGCGATAAATAAGCATGCATTCTTCATAATAATTTTTTTCAAATCAAAATTTTATTATAAAAGTGTATACAACAGATTTTAATAAATTTTACGAAAATTTGATCTAGTTTTTAATAATGTATACCAATTGAAATGTTCGAAATGAAAATTTGAAGCCGTTATAAGAAATGTAAGAAAATGTCATAAATTTTCACGTTGCTCATTAACAAAATATTAAATATACTAAATATAAATTGAAAGTCGAAAATTTCATTCAATTCATTAATATTTTTTTTGAAAAGTGGCCCCAAGTTTAACCTAATTTGGACATCACTGATTTGAGGTGGCGACTTGGGTCAACTAGATATTAATTCAAATCTTAATACGGAACCCATAAAAATGTAAACAAAAATTGTACTTCTTAGGAATCTCTACAAAATATCTTGCAATTTGATGCGCATATGTCTAATAATCATTTTTGACTTCCAAATATTTTTTCTTACTTTTATTGTTGGATCTCCAAAACCGTTGGACCTGCCTTTCCAAAAATTTCTTCTGTATCTTTAAAACGACTAGACCTGTCCTTTCCATAAATTAATCAGCACGTTTCCCTATCAATAGATCTCGAACAGTTTTTTGAATCATTTGAATTCGTGCTCTAGAAATCGTCGATGAGAAAACTGTATCCGTACATACATACAAAAACACACACACACATACATCCATTATTTCTAAGGTATGCCAAAATGTTCAGGAGGTCTTAAAACGTAAAGATATGATAATAAAAATATTTTTGTTTTTTGCGATCACTATAACAACTAGAGATGGGTAACTCACTCGGGAGTTATAACTCCGATACAACTCCTCCCTCGGAGTGAATCCGAGTGGAGTTGTCTCACCGGATTTATCATATCCGACTTCCCTAAACTGGTACTACATCTTTTACTGCGTTTTTGCTCTGGGAAGGAAGCTGTCACTTTCTCGTCTCACATGCAGTTTTATGACCTTTAAGGTATACGTTTTTTTTCAGAAAATACAAAAATATTACTTCAAAGATACAGAACAATGAAAATTTATTGAATAGTAAGGGGTCATATTTTTAACTACGACAATCTTTGGCCGTGAATGATGGTAATCAGGAATCTCTCCCTGAAGCGGAGTCAAATCCGAGTCAAACCGGCTTCGGATATGATAAGCCCATCTCTAATAACAACGATGTCATTACTAATAAAATTTACAGAAAATTTTACTTTCATATTTTTTTCTTGGAATTATCTATGATATAATTAGAAAATATATTGAAATTATTAGAAAATATATTAGGAATTATTAGAATGTGTTGCGCTATTTAATAAATAAAATTACAAAAAAATGTGACATGCACAGAAATGAATAAAACATGTACCTAAGCACTAATGGCTCTCAAACTATTTTACCTATATTTTCTTATGAAAAATTCAGCAATCAGCTATGCGGTTTTTATTATAATACCACCAATTTGTAATTATTTATTATTTATTTAATTAATGAAAAGGCCTGCTCTATAATATATTTTTGAAAGAAGCGACACTTGTGTCGGGTATCTACAATAGAATTTTAAGAAAATCATAGTTCAAATATATAATCACTAAAAAATATTAATAGTTTATGCTTTGAAATAAACTATTACGGTGTCAATAGATTTTTGACAGTAGATAGAACATCACTGAATTTTACAACTATTAATTAACATTGCCAACATAATAAAAAATGTAGGGTTGCAGACTAGTATCCCATATCACCAGAATGTAATTTACTTATTTCTCCGTTACTATATCAACTTCATCACACCCATGTTCGTTGAAACTTAACGAATTAGTAGAGAATGCAAATTCCGACCGATTCTCGATTATAAATTCGTTCTCTCTAATGCTTTTGTTTGCCTAATGTGAGATTTAGTTAATATCCCCGCGTTCACGCACAGGGCGCCAAATATTCCGCGCTGCCATAAAGCACAACAAACCGACCTAGTTTGTGTATGCGCCCGCGAGCGTAAATCTACGTGTGCAGCCGGTGACGAAATTGCATTTGCCGACAGAAACGCTGCGTAGATTGAATATTCGACGATGTGATTCGCCTGGATCGATAGGAATTTGAAATTTGAATTGTATTGTGCTTCTTCTAGAATTGTTTGAATTTAGCATAAAAAGTAACGCAATATTATTTATTTTTAGCTGAGTTTGGTCACAGTTCAATCACTGATCATATACGATGTTTCACTGATTATCTCTGGTACTATGGAAATACAATTGTGGGACAGTGCTCATAAGACCAACATAGAAATGATACAAAAATTTCAGAACAAATTTTTGAAAATTGCCTTAGGAGCCACCAATATATATATATATATATATATATATATATATATATAATATATATATCACTAGCAAACTCCTTAATAACAAAGAACTGTCAACGTAGATTGAAAAGAAAATCTCCACTTGATCTAAGCCAACAATTTTCCAGATAAAGATTTAAATAACTTAGTTATTATTTATAAGAAATTATTTATAAGTAAATAGTTAGGATTATATCAATATCATTAAAATATTGTTATTATTATAATAACTAATGTATTGTTTTTCCAACATGTCAATATACTATACAATGTCCTTTTACGGCTGACAATTTCCCAAATTTACTAAATAACCTTAACTGGACAGTTGTAAATAAAATAGAGAACAAAAAAATCTCTTGTACTTAATTATAAAAATGTGTAGTCTACCTTGAAAATTTTCGATTCAACTTCTGAACATAGGGTAGAGCGGGGCTTATAGCGAAGATATCTCAAAAATCAGTAAAGTAACTTACGAGACTTTAATATAATTTTTAGGTATACGATATTTAATTGTTTTATAAGATGAATTGTTAATTTTTAGTTAGATTCTACAGTTTTTTTTATATAACCTCTATAAATGCTTACACCTAATGGTGTAAAAGGGATCAAATGAACTTCTACCCTGGAGAAGGTGTAATAAACGAAAAATAGCAAATAAAAAGTAAATTCAGTCAAAAAAGCTTTATTACAAAAAAAAATTGCTTACAAAATACTAGATCAAGGTTATTTACAGTGTTATCTCTGAAAAAAATGCACCAATAAAATTTATATTTTGCATTGGTTGAATAATGTAGGTAATAATTTGTAAAATTCCCTTTAAAACTAAAATAAGACATTGGGCCTATTTGCCCTCTGACGCCTCAATTTTCCTCGCCTATGGGATAAAAAAGACCATGTTACAAATTTTTGAAACACAGCAAAAAAATAACATTTCTTCAAGGATGAATTAGCTGGGTGTTTTACTGAACATAGTCAGATAGTTATTTGTTTGATATGTGTTAATTGTTGTCATATAATTGTTTTGGTTTTCATAATATAATTGCACAAAAATAAACTGGATCTCTACCCCGTAGGGTCCCGCCCTACCCTATAACAAAATATTGATGTTTTTGAAACACAACTTTGTTTCACTTTTTCTGGTAAATTGATTTATTAAATATTGCAACCATAAGAATCTATGTGCAGAAATAAAGAAAAAACAATAAATAAGTAATTTTAAAATCTATATAAAATATATTTAACAAAATAAACTATTTTGATACATGACAAGAACACATAATTTTGTAAGAAAATTTTTAATTTAAAAAAAATCGAAAGAAAATTTTGAATATGACAAAAAAGTTTTGCCATTACTATTAGAAATGCTGATGCATTAGACTTGGCATCCAATATCATATTAGTTTGAATTTTTATAGGAAGATGTATATTTAATATTAGTTAGATAATATGCAGAATCTCATACATTCTAAGGTTATGATATTGATGTAAATTACCACGGAAATAGTTATCACAGAATTTTAAATTAAATGTCATACAAACATGGATTAACACCTTCGACGCGGACATTGCAGAAGTAATACTTAGAAATAAGTAGTAAATGTTTTGTCGTCGGAGTGGCAGCATCTGAGTGGAAAGGGTTAATAATTGGCACCATATAAAATTTATATACATATTCATGAATATCTTTATCAATGTTATATTTCCATGTATATTCAAAATGCAGTTCTCAACCTTATGAAAAATAAACATGATACTGCACTCGGGTCATAAATCATTCGCTTTCGTATCCGCGCGGGTTCGCAGTATCAAGTGTGAATCTTTTGTGTGTTGTAAGCTTTAAGTAGACGAGGTGGCTAGACGTAGACATAGACGTAGACGTAGACGTAGACGTGCATGCATACTCGTAGCTTGTTGAAATATCTTAAAGGTGCTGATAACTCACTCTAGATATTATAGTGCATTATTAAAGGATAGTAGGAGCTATAGAGTAATTGGAATTTAATCTTCGACTTGACAAATTCCAGGCATTTAAAGCTTTCTCAAATGCATAACTTAAATAGTACAGAGACATACCTGCTACATCGATTAACCTTTTTTTATGCCCATGGTTTCATGAGTCTCCCATTTATGATTGTGGGTAGAAATGACGGAATTAATGAAAGGCTTTAACCAACAAATTAAAAGAATGTCAAAGAAATAGTTTCAGGAACAGCAGCTAGTCTTTCTAATCATGATCTGAAGCAATTAAAAAAATTGTCTTTGCCAATAGGTGAAATTTATGGATCAATTTTATGCAAATTATCCTAATATTGACAGGAGTTTCAAACCGAGATGAGGAATTGAAAATTATTTTTTCCATTAACAACCTCTAAAAGAACGCTGAAGTAAAACGCGAATAACATTAGATATCTTATTGATCAAATGGTCAATTTTGAAAAAACTGAAGAACTTGACTGAATTAAACTTGTTTGTACTTGTTTTTGTAAGTATTTTTGTTTATGATAGTTTTAATAAATGTTCGGTTTTTCTTTGAAGTAAACACAGTTCATAGAACTTTTGGTGACTGTTGTTCAAACACATTTGAAAAACAGCAGTAAGTCTCTCAACCTTGTAAGTCCTTTTTATAGGTCTTTATAGTGCTCAGGATTTGATGGTGAAAATGAAAATCTACATCTGAGAGTGATGTAGTTATTGTCAGATTTATTTCTGATTATTTCTGGTATTTAACCCTTTCCATTCATATGCCGCCGATGCAAAGTACATGTTAATTCTGCAATTCGCGTGTGAAAAGGGTTGAATTTGAAACTGTATGATCGACAGATTTAAAATTCTATTTATCGGTTTATAGAACATGTTATTAATATTACATTAATTTTTATAACAAACTTATTTAAAATATAATTAAATATAATTTTTATATCATTATATATCATGTTATATCATTTGCCTTTATCAATTTATTTTGTTTTATCGAATTTTTATTAATAAATTCCATACGAGAATATTGATTACCGTGTTGATATCTGAATATTTTATGTTTTATTACAAGACGATGATATACAATGTTTGAGCTGATTTTTTCTAATTCACACGTTTTAGAGAGGATATAATTTTACAACTATTAGAGAAATTAAGTATGAACATAATCAGATTTTTACTTATTATTTGAATCACATTTGAATTCTATATTATATTCATTTTAGAATACTATAGATGTCTGTAACAAATCTGGAATTTTAGGATTTTATTAAAATTCATTATTTTTAAATTGTTTTTAAAAAATCGTGTATCAATCTCTGATTCGTGCAAATATTGTATTTCGATATATATTTTCCAAGTTTTGTGAGTAGCTTATTCCAGGATGTACAGTTATTTTGCTTATTTGCCTCGCCTTGCTTTTCCATGAATGCGACTAGATTTTTGCTCCAATTGAATGACTTTCCACATGGCGGAAAAGCCGACAATATGAGAAAAACGAATTCACTTTACGTCATGCTGTCAACACTAAGCAAGATGAATTTGAGAGTATGATAATGCATTGGGATAATTTGTCAATTGGAATTATCGATTAAATTTCACAACATGCTTTCATTTCCCATTTTAATATATTTTCCAAAAATAATTGAACGCAATTATTAAAACTGTTATGTAAATAAAAGCTTGATTGCAGTTTGATCTATATCGGAGAAAAAACGAATTATTAGAAGTTTAATGACAAGGATTCAAAAAATCATTGAAGGCATTACTATAAATAAATGTTTGCATACACACTACTTGTATAATATTTGAATATGAAAAAATGAGGTATAAAATATTGCGACAGAACATCATTAGAACTATAAAATCTTCTTCTTTTATATTTTAGGTACATCTATTACAGAAGTTAAATCAGTAATGGTCATATAATTCTCGTTTACAATCGGCATTTATTTTCCTCTAAAGTTCTATTTATTTCATGAAATCGAACACGTACTTAATCATGTTCGAAGCTGTAGTTTTACTACAAACAGAGGAATATTGCCAATCCAATAGCAAATTGGCAGTGTTATCTATAGGAACATTGCACGAGATTCTAAAATGGCAACTGAATTACCTACATATACACAATATCCAATTATGAGCAGAGGGAATTATATCACGAACTATGGACAAACAAGCTTATTCGGACAAAGTTTGAAAGCATGTTTGTAGCATGTTTGACAAGATGGGACAGAGAAACTCAGATATGTGTTTGGTTTTTATTGATAATTGTGTTTAATGCTATGGCATAAATATGAAACATAAACCAGAAAAAATATAAATAAACGTTATATAATGTAAGGATTTCTGAAGACTTTGGAAATTCCAAATCAAGGATGATGATTTTATAACCATATTAATGCGACAACCATGTCAATGGTTATAATTTTCTGAACTAAAAATCTCCTTTTTAAAAAAAAATGATTATTTTAGTTTCGAGTACTGCGTATATTGTGGACTTCTTCAGGAACAAATAAAATAAAAATTATATAATTATACTCAAAATTAAATAAATTCACCTTTTACTTCTGCAACTTTTTTTTTCTTTAAATGTCCAATTGCACATTCACTAAAAATTATATTGGTAAATTTAGCAACATAGATGTAGATCAGAGCAGCAAGGTCCGCGGGTAAAAAGGTCCACCACCATTTTTAACGACACTATTTTGAAGTAGAGGGAAAATGAAATATAAGTAGAGATTTCATCTTGATTCTTACGACGTCGATGTCAAGAGATAAGTGGCCATGTATGAATTTTTATAGCAAAAGCATTTTGTTTTGTTTGTAGCTCTTTTGGTTTTGAGCTCTTTTATTTAGTTTAAGGTACCTGACTGTAATTTTCAATATGTCATTTAATTGTTTTATAAGATGCATTGGTATTTTGAAGTTATGTTCAACAGTTTTTTTTCATATAAATTCTATAAATACTTTCATGCAAGTGTGGTAAAAATAATCATCTAATCTTTTATAATGACAAAGGTATAGGCAATAAAAAAATAGAAAATAATAAGTAGAATAAATTCAAAAAAGTAATTTTACAAGAGATAAATTGAATTAATAGTCATTTGTGACGAATATTGTGATGAATATTTCTGACGAAATACCAGATCGAGGTTAAATACCCTATAATTTCTGTAATAAAATGTGTTAGTAATCAATGAAAAAAAATATTTAAAATTTTGAATAAGACATTTGAACTATTGTTTGGTCTTTTTTATCCAGCTCATGAGGTAAAATGATTTAGGTTTTAGAAAAATAGCTACAAAGAATATTACTGCAATTAGGAATTAATTGAGAATTCTACTGAACATAATTCGATAGTTATTTGTTTGGTACGCGTTACTTGTTTGGTTGTTGTTCATTTGGTTTCGACAAAATAATTACTGAGGGTCAATTTGAACCTTTTTGCCCCGCTCTGCCTTCACAATTAAAATTGTTAAATCATGGTTATAGAATTACTCATAAATATCAAATACGATTATACGATTTCAGTACAAAAGCTAACGAATACGCTTGTATTTTTATTTACATCGTTCGGTGTAATGAATCAAATCGATCATAACGAATTATAAAGTTTGATGCGATTTAATAAATCTTCATTATTCAATTCGTTGTTCGATTCGTTTTTTATGGACTCATTTCCAATTTAAAATATTTGCCACATATTTGTATTCATTCGGCACATTCATTAAAACCGCATAGCGTGTATTCGAAATTTCATCGTTAACTCTTTGAAATTCGCAATATATTGCGGAACCAATTCAGCATATTTATTAAATGCGATACCGGAGCAACGCGGAGCTGAATTTCCACATCGTTTAATCTCTGTTGTATTATTTCGAGACTAATTAGCGATTCCTTTTATTTCCCAGTTGTGCAAAACCTAAAAATGAAAAATAAGACAAAGAGATGGATTTTTGTAGCGATATGAGGGATGCATAACGGTGATGAGTTTTGTGAGGCATGAATCATGAAATCGTTTCTTTGTCGCTCGCCATTAAAATTATGTTAATTTCAAATTGCAGTAGTAATTAGCAAGAGCACAGCTCGAGCTGGGGTAGAAGAGCTCGTATGCGAAATATGCTAATTTCAATTATGAATATTTAGATAAATACACGTAAAAGTTATGTGTGCATTTTCATTTTGCACAACGCATATATCACTTCATTCGCCGGAGGCAGTGTGGCTACTCTTGCGCTTTTTCGGTGTCGTTCTTTTGCATTTTCAGTTTCAATTTTTTGTTTTATTTCCAGCCCGTCCGGGTAATTAATGGTAATACGATGAAAATAAAGGGATTACTTTGATGTGATGAAAACTGTGCTACATTGCATATAGATTAGTATCTGGTAGCAAAAGGGTAAGCACCAGGCTGTTGCGTGCTGCATTCGTTATGTTATATGAAAATAATTGCACATGATACAAATCTAGAAGCTAAATTACATTTTATGCGATATTAAAAATTGTATATGTATTTCTGCTCAATTTAATTGAATCTATATGGGACACGAGGGGCCAATAATCATTTCGTTTGATATTGTCCCTATAGTATATCAGTGTAAATACAGTAATTATAAACCGATGGTATATATGAATGTGTATCATTCGTTTTAATATAAAATTTGTAATTAAAAAATATTTTTTTAAATTCTGAAAATTTGGGGCACACTTGCATATTATTTTATTCATTAATTTTATTTTTATTTTTATTTGCTTTTATTTTATATTAAATCTCCATACTACGGATATCATTTTGATGTAAATTATATCCTTTGTACTCTTATTTATTTAAATTCATGTTATTGTTTATTATTATTACTAGATGTTAAATTATTTAACAGTTGTAATAAATATTGTAATTAAAAAAAAAACTTGCATATTGAAGTTTTTTAATAAAGTTGAAAGGAAAAATATGGATAGAATAGTATATCTGAAAAAAATGACACTGTCGCCTTATCGAAATATTGTCTAGTTTTAGTAACATTTTTTTAGTAGCATGAAGTAAGCTATAATCACACTCCGGTCAGATGTTGAGCGTCATTGTCATAGTCTTTTCGTAGTAATCAGTACACACGTGTATCTCGCTTTCAAAAGTTTATTTTGAAAGTAGTTATCTCATGTTTTTATAGACTTATTTATTGTTTCTGGTAATTATTTCTATTAAAATTAATATACTTTTATTAGTACTCGTATTTAAATCAATTTTATTAAAGTAATCTAGTGCTTGATGAAATTTCTATTATTTATTCATTTCTGGCCACTTTTGTACAAAATGTCATAGCACTCTTTTGCAAGGGTAGTTTACTCCAAGCCAAAAAAATTCAAGCACTGTCAAAGGTGATTTCTTATGTTTTAAAGAAGACTAAACATTTTATTTCTAAACTGTTTTCTTAAAAATTAAGCCTTTGCCTTATTTGTCATTTTTTCTGTGCTATATGGAGAAAATATTTCATGTAGTTAGTTACATATTTTGTTAATAAATCATTAATAATAATCGTTAAATAAATGAATATCAATAAAAGATATAACATCATGTCATTTTGCCCGTACTTTCCTTTTGTTATTATAGCAACGTTTGCCTAGATTCTATAAGTGCTCTTGAAGTATTTAGACAAAAAAAATTATACATATTATATTCAGAAAACACTTCATTTTTTTATTGATTTTTTTTAAGTCGAAATTTTCAATTTTTAAAATATATCTTTATTGATAACGATTGAAATATTTTATTCAATCGCAAAATTCTTGTGCGGCTTGTTGGCTCGTATAGCAGTGTTTATACTTCTATCACTTTTGCGGATAATTTTATTGTAGGAAAAGCTTTGATTATGTCATATAATGCATTAATATTCAGAATTAAATACAAAACATATAAAAAAGTAAAATAAATCATAGAACTACTTTCCCATCTGCTAAGTTAACTTTACCAAAAATCAACAATGCCCTAAAGTAATCAATATGGATGCATTGTAAAAAGTGCGTGTTTAGGATTAATAATTTTTATAATTTAAAAACCTCAATTATATTTATAAGCAGATGATAATTCAAGACTTATTGCTATATATTTTCTCATGGAAGGTGACATATTTTTACAAAAATAAATATATTAAAAAACATATTTTTATATTACCATATGTCAAATATCATAGGATCTGACTTATAAGACACCTCACAAAATATATATTTGGATGTCTGATAGAGAGATATATATAGATAGATAGATAGACATATGACATGTGAAAGACATCGTTGACAACTGACACAAAGGTTAATTCAATAGCCGGCAGACGATCTGTCACAGGTCCCTTGCCGAAATCCAATATACGCCTACGGGATGAAATCAATATGTCTTCGTCTTGTTGTGACCTGAATGTTTAAAAGAAATATAACAACATGAGGAATTATTTTATTTCCTAGTCAAACAATTGCCTTAACTCCATTTGATTCTATTCCCAGTAATAAGCTTATACTTGCATATGTTACATATTAATAGTTTTAATTTTGTCTATGGAAAGAATTTACCTAGCGTTCATGGTTTTATAGTATTAATTCTCCTGAATTACTTTTCTCCGGATTTTCATCATGGTACAAAATTGCAAGACAACGTATTGCATTAATAATAAAATAGTTGATTATGCTGCGCGAGACTTATGGGCTTTTTGAACGAGTATAGTAGAACTATATACTATGTTCAGATTTTGTGGTCGAAATAGAATAAAAAATACAGTTTTAAAAGAAATCATGCAATTTTGTAATTGCAAGCAAAAAAGAAACTAGTGGTGCATGGAATAGTGTCCTATGGAAAATTGCTGCAAATTGAACATTCGAGACGAAAACATATTCAATAACAAGCAGTGAAAATTGATCAAAAGTTAATAATAATTGTTTTACGAAAATGTTTTCAAATAATTATTATAAATATTTTGAATTTCATCGTTCATATTTTATAGATCTAAAATAATATAAGTGCTTATATTTGGGCGACGATTTTAAAAGATAACAAACAAAACCTAGTTGGTGTGCTTCCAAAGACTTTATCGCATATTTCATATTTTTATTATATAAACATTTTGAAACTGCAGTTTATGCATACATGTATTGAGCTGTTAAGAATATTTATTTCAATTTTTGAAAATTTTAAAATTTATTTAAAATTTTGAAAAACGAGAATTATATCTTATAAGAATTATGCATACAAGATCTAAAGTAATAAAAGTGCTTATATTTGGGCGACGATTTTTACAAGAAATGAAAAGATAACAAGCAAAACCTAATTGGAGTGCTTCCAAAGACTTTATCACATATTTCATATTTTTATTATATAAACATTTTGAAACTGCAGTTTATGCAAACATGTATTGAGCAGTTAAGAATAATCATTTCAATTTTTGAAAATTTTAAAATCTATTTAAAGTTTTGAAAAACGAGAATTATATCTTATAAAAAATTTGAGAAATTTAACGAGGATTATATCTTATTAACTAATTTATACATTCATTGATTTTGTAAATTATACTGAAGTGAACAAAATGACATTTTTTAATTGTAATTTTTATTACACTTTCAATAACATAAGCAAATAAGATTTTTTAATTGCAATTTTCGAACATTTTTAATTGAAAAAAAAATTGTATAATATGTTAAATCTTTTGGCTGAAAAACCGTTAATGATTTTTATTCACTCGTTGATGATATTTTAAAGCATTGTTCAATTTCATCGCAAATATCATTAAACTAATGTGTCTCTGACCAACAACATTATTTTTTATTAAAAATAATCAAACAAATTTCTGTCAAACGTTTTACATGATAAAATTCGATTATAATCTAATTCATTAAATATATATTAATGTTATGATATCATAATATATAATATCAAACTAATTGAGGAATATCGTCAGCAATCTTGAAAAACGTAATTAAAAAAGCGTCATCGCGCAGAAGCTCGCCGAACTAATTTAATTTCGTCTTTAACGGCGTCTAAGTTAGCGCAGCCGCATTATATGTATAATATGTGGGCAAAATGTAATTATGATAACGACGTATATTTAGCACGACAAACTGTCTCGGGGCATAACTTTGCAAGTAGTTCGACTGATGTAATCGCTACCTATATTCCGAATCACTCCCTCGTCGGCGTATGTCGAACATCCTTCAAAACTCCACCAGGATAATTACGAAAACCGAGGCGATACTGTATCTTCTAATACTTAGTGATATTAAATCATTTGCGTGAAATTTTATCACGATTATTCCCGAAGAAGGTATTGACAATGACATATAATACTCGTTAATAGAATAAGACATAGCCTACATGAGTTGTAGATTCACGTTGGTGCGATTTGATGCTGCTAAATAATCAGTCTAGAATCTAGACTGATTATTTAGATTAGATGATTATTTGAATGAACTTATTATTTAGATTTTCTAGAATCTAAACTGATCTAGACTCTAGATGACTATATCTCTAACAGTTTCTTAGAGCAAAGTTTAAAGAGATTATATAAATTCCCTACTGATAGTATAAATGAGGAAATAAAAGAAATTAATATATGTTAGTAACAAATCCAATTTCGGTAATTATTTTTGCCTCAAGAAAATAAGTATTGATATGATATATGTAACCTTAATTCAAAACCAGTAATATCATCGAATGTTTTTGTTTTTGGGAAAGGCAGTTTCACCCGAGATGCGGAGCAAAACGTGCATAAAATAGCTGTTTTTAAAAAAACGAAGCATCCGATTAGAATTATTCTATTAACATTTGATTCGTAATGCCAAGGAGACGTGCTAGTTAATGTTTGAAATAACGGATCATCCGATTAGAATGATTCGAATAACATATTGCTTGTGTTTACGGTGTGAAGAAATGATGGTCAACGGCTGATTTAGTTCATTCACATTACTCTCGAAGTTTTATAAAGACATTCATATCTTAATCTTTATTTTTAAAACTTTTCACATTCAATCTACTATTTTTTTTCATAAAATTTTCATTTTTTCATTTTTTATAATACTTACGTACTTAAAAAACACTACTACAAACCCTTATTTTGTAAGAATTATTATAGTAATTATATCTTTTTGGTAATTAGTAATAGTAGTATAATTATTATATCTTATTGGTAATTAGTAGACTAGCAGACTAGTAGGCATTTAAACTGATATACCGGTAAACAGGTAAACAGATGTATAGTTAAACAGGTAGATAGATAGGTAGATAGTACGTAGACAGAAGGACAAGACAAGTAAATTGGTAGATAGGTAAACTGGTGGACAGGTAAATTCGATGATATGTGAAATGGTAGACAGGACAACTGGTAGATAAACAAATATGTAGACAGATAAACCGGTTGACAAGATAATTGATAGGTATGTAAAACAGTATAGCAGGTAAGTTGGTAAACAAGTAAATTGGTAAGCAGGTCAAATGTTGAATTGATAAACAGATTTATAGGTAAATTGGTAATTGGTACCCTTTTATCACAACCCATTATTTAGTAAAAAGCATTTTAGCGAACGAATAGTTTTCATCCCATTTTTGGGCAAAGAATGTTTTTCACCTTCAATTCAGATTTTTTTGAACTCATGAATAGAATTAAATTTTACTTTAAAAAATACGTTTATCAATAGTTGTCCAAATCTAACACTTTTTAAAAAGTTTTGGAACTAAATGGATGATATGTAAAATGTTAGACAGAACAACTGGTAGATAGACGAATATATAGACAGATAAACAAATTGACAAGATAGTTGGTAGGGATGCAAAATAGTATAACAGGCAAGTTGGTAAACAGGTAAGGCAGATCAAATGGTGGTTTGATGAATATATTTATAGGTAAATTGGTAGACAGATAAATTGGTGGGCAAGTAAATTAGTGGACAGTTAAATTAATGGACAGATAAATTGGTCGACAGGTGAATTAGTGGACAGTTAAATTAATGGACAGGTAAATTAGTGGCCAGGTAAATTAGTGGACACGTAAATTAGTGGACAGGTATATTAGTGGACAGGTAAATTATTAGACAGGTAAATTAGTGCACAGGTAAATTAGTGGACAGGTAAATTAGTGGACGGGTAAATTAGTGGACAGGTAAATTAGTGGACAGGTAAATTTGTGGACAGTTGAGTTGTTGGACAGATAAACTAGTAGACAGATAATCATATAGAATCATATAGTATGGAAAACAAGAAAACTGGTGAACTAGATGTAAAAAATAATGATTTTAGTTCAATTTTTATTTGAAAGTAAAATTTGGCGAAGCGTGAACGGGTACAGAAGGTAGTATCATAAAAACATTCGTATCATAAAAAAGCCATTTTTAAAACTTTTCCCATTCCACCTCCTGTGCAAATATAACTAAATATTCTTCCAGCGTGTCTTTACTCCCAGTCTTCACCATGTCTGCTCCATCCTCCATCCAGTTGCATGTTAGATTGCTCCGCTCGGCTGCTGCAAAGTCTCCTGGAGCGTTTAGAGCGCATAGTTTCCGGTAATGTTCATAGTTCACGGCGCGTTGATAGGTTTCATTTCCGATTTGTCTCGTCGTGTTTGTAGGAGAGAGAGTGTCCCATTAAATCGGTCAATGTATTCGTGTAAATGTTTGCATTAATAGTATGGTAAAATGATCGAACATGTCACATAAATGTCAATCTGAAGGCTGGAAATTGATTGAGTGAGAATCCGATAAGCTAGATTAGTTTATTGTGCGGCCGGTTTGTAGGTATTATAGTTGTCTATGGTTTGATGTACATGATTATCTTAATAGTCAATTTGTAATGTGATTTGGAAATATGTTTAATGGTATAGAAAATTGTTTTGTTATTAAATAATTATGTTGTGATATTGTAAGTGCCGCATCATTTTTTTGCTCAAAGAACATTTCATTAATAATAAACTGACACATTATTGTATTTTACTTTATTTATAAAAATGGATAGTATAACCTAATTTTATCAGCTAACTAATGGGGTGTATGGCATCGTCCCTTAAGGCAAATTGCTGGAACTTCCCGTACCGTAACGAAATGTTCGAGGAATACTAAATGTTTTCAAATAGATTATTATAAATATTGTAACATTGTGTAATATTTATAAGAATTATATAAACTGAATTGCAAAGTTGAAATTATTTGTTTAAAGTATATTAAAACTATAGTCAGATAAAAATAGATTCTGAATTATTTTCGATATACAAAAAAATTTTTTTTTGAAAATAAGTTGAAACAATTTTTTTTTCCAAGATCAATTATTTTGTTAAGACAAGCAGAAAGTTCTTTGAATCATTTAAATCGGACGCTTAGTTCTCTCAAAAACTGCATTTTTTACACATTTCGCTACGTATCTTCGAAATGGCTGGGCCTGCCTTTGCCATAGACTCATAAACACTTCTCCCCATCGATTTTTATTTTCTGCACTCTTTGCTCTTTTTCTCCGTAACTGCTAAACCTGCTTTTGCCAAAAACTAATCAGCACATCTCCCTATCAATAGGAATCGAATGTTTTTTGAACCATTCAATTCGGTGCGCCCGAAAATGTGACTGGAAATTTGTATCCATACATACACACACAGGCATACATCCATTCTGAGGTATGCCAAAATGTTCAGAAACCTTCAAAACGTCGAGCAATGTAAAAATTTTCATTTTCGATTTTTGGCCCATTACGATAACGTACCCTATGGGAAGTTAAAAAATTAAACTTAATGGAAATTATGAAAAAAATGTTCAAAATTATAATATTCAGATATTTCTTATAGGTGGCTTATTGCATCACTATCATGATAAAATTTAAAGCACAGACACAGATATAAAAAAAAACAAAGTTTCAAACTCACAATACAAAGAAAAAACTAAAATTCAAAAAGCTTCTATCCCGATATAGGCTTTATTATGTACATCAAAAAACTAACTTCTGAAAGAACTAACTCCATTTATAAATAACGAAATACATGAATCAATTTCCGATAAAGGAAAGTAGATAACAGATACCATCCGCCTTCTTTCGGAAAGCGGTTTCTAAGTTCGAGTTTGTAATTAAACAACTATGAAACTTTGTTGTGTTTTGCCATTATTATGAAAACTCCTAACAAGCTGTTATATTCAATCAGTGTTTAAAATTTGCTTCGGACTGCTACGATGCATTCGAAACTTTTAGAACACGCAGAAGCACTTTACATTTAGGAGATAGAGAAACACTTCAGCTGGATGCATGGTAATATTTACACCAATACACTTGGAGAAGTTCCAGTTCAGTTAGTTATAGCTGCTCATGAACAAGTGGAACTTAGTATTTCAAATAGCTATAAACATTTTCATATTTTCAACTCTGAAATTTAGTTTTAATTAAAAACTTACTTCGAAGTTGTTGCTGGTTGCTACAAAATCAGATGTATCGTGGAACGACTGAACATATTTGTTTCAATATGAATAATATATATATATATATATATGTATATATATATACATATAAATGAACAAAATTAATGCAAAACTTAAACACAATAACCGAAAAATGGCCATAATTTCACCAAAGCTCTAGATTGCATTTATAAGCTCATAATTTCCAAACAACGTGAGATATCTTTATTCTAATTTCTATGGTTTTCCATTTTCATCGTTACTTTTTGATTTTGAATTATACTCCAAAATTTAATTTAATAACTAAAAAAACACAATGAAGCATAATCATTCAATTTATGAATATAGTTTAATACTTTGCTTTTCCGATCTGTTATCTACAAAATCAAGTCAATCGATTAATGTTCAAGTTAAATCTGAATTTGATACCGTTTTGTAGAATATTATCGATGCATTCACCTATAACATTGTTGGATTATTAACCCATTCCGCGCGCAGACCGTAAACCACTAGGTAGAGTCGCGCGATAATTCTCAATAACGTGCGTTCCTCGGGTACTTGCTTCGTCGCGTCTAGTCGCTGCCTCGGGCGAAAGTTGATCTACGATTAGGGATGGGTATTTTATAGATTTGAAACTTTTTTATTGACTAAGTTATAATATCGTTTGCTCTAATATCTCTAATATCTCTAATATCTCAGATAGTAAAATGTTGAAAATGTATACTTCATCATTATTGTCTCATTGCAAAATTTGTTAAACAACGTACTGGACATCTATTAATATTACAATATCGTATTTTGATTGTTTAAAATACTTATCATTATATTAGAAGTTCTTTTTTTTAAGAAATCTTGATGAAGTACTAAATACACAATACAGTAGTAAAAATAATTTAACACACGTACACTACTGTTTATTTTAGTGTTACACTATCATGATACTTATCATCTCTAATTTATGAAAATCACAACATTACACTTACATTTTTTGCTTGATTTTTTCTCAATTTATTATTATTACGTAGTAATTTTTACACATGTCCTTAAGTGGACAATAAGTAAAATTCACGAAAAAAATTAAATCTTCTGAAAAAAGAAAATCTTCTGACCATTATCTGAGATTTTGAAAATTGATATTTTAATAAAATGAAAAACGATTAAAAAATTTTACTAGTTGGTGTATTTTGTTTGAGGTCAGTTTATATAGTTAATTGTACGTATCAAGAGCAAAATGACAGTAACTGTATGTAATCAGTTTTTTAATTACATTTTTATATTTTAATAGTCATAATATTGAATCATGATGGTTTTTAAATCTGATTTAAGAGCATTTTTACAAAACCTTTTGATTTTTATAGTTTTTTTAATAAATATTTTGTAATAGTTAGTACTTCATTACCGTAAGTAATGTACATTTCATATATTATGTACATAATCCCTTTTAAACATATTTAATTATAAATACTTATTTAAAAATGTTTGAGGTAATGTAACAATCTTTAATTCTAAAAATGGTAAAATAAAATAATACACTAGACTTAGAGACGTTTTCTATGTTTTTACAAATTATAAGTTAAAAGCACTAAGACGTTCATTTATGCATAGATGTATTTTATCCAAAAAACTCCAATTTTTAAATAGATAAGTAAATAATTTGTAAAAAGATAAAAAAGACAGGTAAAATTTTTGTAGCACTTGCAGGCTATATGTTTTTGAGAGAAGTATATATACATTTTTAGTCAGATAGATATTGCAAATGTATAAAGATAAATTTTATTAAATAACTACATTTTTTTCTAAATTAGTAGTAAATAATTGCAACTTAAAAAAATGTCGAGCAAAATTTCTATTGCATTTGCAAATTATATGCTATGCAGGAGAAATAAACAAGCATTTTTAGTCTCTATAGATTATGCGAACTAACTAACTAACTTTATTTTCATTTATGTACTTTAAATATATCAATGGTTTTGAAATCAATTACTTGAAATAACAAAGACAACAAATTTTTATTTTTTTATTATTAATGTAATTATACTATTTCTCATTTATCAAGCGGACGTCAATACTATAGCATTTAGTTTCATTGTGATGCAGAATGTTATGAATGCTATAGCATCCACATTTTTAGTCTCTATAGATTTTGCGAACTAACTAACTTTATTTTTATTCATGTATCAATTTATCATTTCAAAACCATTTTGTCAATGGTTTTGAAATCAATTGCTGGGAATATTAAAAAAAACAAAATGTTATTTTTATGATTATTAATGTTTTTATATTATTTTTTATTTAATATATTTGCGTCAATACTATAGCATTTATTTTCATTGTGATGCTGAATGGTAGAACTTCCAAATTTTGAAGTCAATAATTTTTATATAACCTTACGTTTTTGTAATTATTATTCATATCAAGGTAATGACTAACTGATTCTCAAATTTAATTTTAGAATTTTTTCATCTTCTTTCACATTGTGTAAAATAGAAACGTAATACATGGCGTGGATGTTATAACATTCATTGTATATAATAATTGAAATATAATAATATGACTATCCATATAATTAAGTTTTGGATATCACAACTAATCAAAAGCTGTATAAAATTATCTCATTTTTAGTCAGTTTTTTGTACTTATTCAGTTTTTGTCAGTTTTTGTACCTTGCTGAGACTTTCACTGTCGGCGAACGAGTTAAATACTTTATTTATCAATAAAATATTACTGTAACTAATCGATATAGAATTTAAAAATCACACATGGTTTGATTATTCATAAATTTTCTCCACCCCTGTTCCGGTCGCCTTCGCTCCGCCGCGTCTAGTCCCAGCCCGGGGCGAACGCCTTCCCGCGGGCTCTCAAGCGAACGTAGACGTTCGTTGGATAAACATCGCGGAATCTTAAATCTGCTTACAGAAACTCACTGGATGGAAGATGGAAGGCACTTTAAGAAAACTCACTACTGTCTTAAGGTTTAGCGTAAGAAGTGCCAGCATATTGCATCAGATCTACTTTAGGAAATACGACAACACGTCATTCGAAATTCTTTTCTCGCCAAAGTTATCTCTGTGTAATGTTATTTGTGCAACAACCGAGCATCGTAAAAGATGCTTCCTTAGATTAGTTTGAGTGCAGTAAAAGATAATATTTTGATTAGGATTCGATAAGGAGAATCTATCGTGGATAGAAGCACCTTAACACGTTCGCGGATGTGAAAGCTCTTGTAATCATTCTCATTATGATACAGAATGACATGATTGCTATAGCGTTCTAATTTTTTTTTCATTATTTTTCATAACCAATCTCAATCTCTGGGCCAATGATGGTATTTGCTTTTGAGTACATTTAGAAATTTCTTCACTCAATTTTCTTATATAGATATATATTGTTTGTCAATTTATTAGGTCTTGCGACCATTTTTTTCAGGCTTCTAATGGGAACTTTCTTTTGCTGATCTTTTATTAGTGAATTTGGATGGTATTTGCTCTTTATATGATATTTCATGCTTCTCTCCTTGATAACCTCCTCCTCTCATAAATTTTACAATATTTATTTGTAAAATTCTGAAGTGCTGCTTCTTTCTTATTTCTCTGAAGTGCTCCTTTCTCGTAGTTCACTTGATTTATTTTTGCTCTAAGTAAACTGTAGCATATTTTTTAAGTAAAACTTCTTTAGGCGCGACTAAGGTGTAAATCCGTACGAATGCAACGGAAGTCCGTTATACCCAAACTGTTCATCATTTGCTCTTGATGAGATCATTTCAATGCGGGTCGATTGTGATTATGCGTCGTGTATGTAAATAGAGATCTGTCGTTGTATGCGTACCGGCATCAACAATGTAGTATAAATCTTGATTTATTGAAAAATTCCTGAATCAGAAGAATATTTTACCCTGTTCCTTGAAAATAATAAAATAAATTAAATATTTGGGCCGTGTACTAAACCTAGGTTGATTGATTAGAAATTATTTCGATATTATTCTATAATTCTTTGAATTTATTTAAATGAAAAAGATTTTTTAGACAAGACAGATATTACAGCTTTCAAAGAATGAGATTATATCGCCAGCGAGAAAGTCAGAAAAAATTCAGTCAATGAATGTATGCTAATATTAATTACATGAAGTTCTTCAAACACAATTACATGACGAGTGAAGTTGCGAAAACAATATTTGTTTAGGCGTTGTTCAACATAATCCACTGTGTGAACAAATATTATAAAATTTATGAAACAGCAATTACTTCATTTCATTAATGAAGATGAACCTTCTAAATGCTAATTACAATGGCAAATCGATCATGTCATATTTGAAGTATGACTTTAATTACATTATTGTTTTTAAAATATTATACATATTTTTAATGGTATTATAAATATATAATTTATAATTTATTATTATATAAATGTGTATAATGGTTGACACTAATAAGTGTGTGCATCACGAGTGTTACCATAGTACTAATAAACATTATTCAAAATTGTTATATGATGAATTTATTTTTACTTAAATGCCATCTTGTATAGTAGCAAATAAGTTTTACTTCAATTGCGTGTGAACCTTACGCGCACTCTTTTTATTTCAAGAGATATATAACTATTACGATCTCAATTCTTAGTTTAGGTGCATTTGCGTTATTGTTGAGGGAATAATATAAGTTTATAAAATATTTCAGACTTTCAAATGAAATTCCTTCGCCGAAGAATCGATGCTTAAATGATGCCGGTATTTTTATTCCGAGGCATTCTCGCCATTTCATTATTAAGTCAAACAGTTCATGACGGCACTTTTCAATTGCGGAACTTCTACGTTTTATGAAAACGAGATTCTATACAAATATATTTTTTGCCGTGCAAAGTTCAGTAGTCGGTTCGAGCAAAAGTACAATGAATTGAATTCAAAGTAAATTAGCACAAAGGATCTTCAATTTCCGCTACACAGTATCTCTGTTAATGAAAACTAGGACGTCAGCTTTCCGCATGGTCATTTTTTCTATTTTTTTAATATATACACAGCAGATTTGCAGAGCTTTGTCAAGCGCACCGAGCTTTTATTTTACGGAAGCAAAAAGTGGAATGGAACAAGATTTTCCATTATTTGTATTGAGTTCGAATAATTGGATTATATCTTGATTAAGATATTGTTCCCTTAAAGTCAGTTGCAGATGTAATATTGCATGGCAGTGTCATGATTAAAAATGCAGCACTTTGTAAAAAGATTTCTATGGCTCATTCTGATTGGAAAAAGTTCTACAATAAAGGCAACTTCTGTAAAGTAAATTTGATGTGTGTCAGAAATGAATGATATTTATATAAGAATGAATTTAAAGTATATTTTATTCAAAACTAGTCTGTTCCTGAACAAAATTATCATTTAACTTAGATAATAATTTATTCAAAAATTTAGGGATTAATTATTTTATTTGAAGTTTTAATTAAAAAATTCATTTTTCTTGTCATTTTCAATTCTCTAGATCAAAATAAGGATTGCGATTATCTAAAATTTATTTCCTACATAAACTTCCTTCATCTTTCATCTGGTTTTCATTATTATGGCCGCTATTAAAATTCACTTAATCTATTCTATATTTGCACAAAATTTAATTAAAGTAAAATTAGTTAATTTCACTACCGGTTTAAGATGAAACTTAAACTATTTGCATAATAGGAAAATCTGCAATCAAGTTTTGTAACTAATCGGGAGATATTAATTGCAGTTGGCGCAACTGGGGAAGAAATTATATTCAAATTTCCCTTAGACTTGTGAAATAGTAATAAATTTATTAGTGCATCTGTGGGAAATTTGAAATGAACAATTAAATATTTACTAGTATTAATTTGATGATTGTTATAAAAAGGTCATAAATTAATATTAGCTTCCAGGAAAATTTCTTAAATAATACCTACAAATATTCTTTTCTTCTACCAAACTTTTTAAATATTGCAAGTATATTTTTTTCTCCATATTTATTGACATATAGTATGATGACTTATATATATATTTTTATATATTATTCATACAGTTATTAATTATATCAATTGATGCCTGGCTGTACATTTTATATTTGGAACAAGGTAGTTAGAACTTTTTGCCTATTGGAATCTAATAATTTAATTTGGGCATAATAATTTGATTAATAACTTATACTTTTTATTTACTAAAGCCTGCTGTTGAAATTGAATAAAAATTTGCACAATACACGTGATTAATTTGATGGTTTCCAATTGAAATGTTAGGAAACGAATAACTTATTTTTTTTTACTTTTTTTGCACAATTTCACAGTAAATACAATGCCGGTTTGTCACATGAAATTAACTGAGAGAACAATGAGTATCAGTCAAACGAAAAATATTAGTTTGTAGCACTTGCTAAGTATCAAAGATGACGCTGAATATGAAAAAAGAAAAAGTGATTTCCGCTTTTCTGTTGAAATTTTTCTTTGCTATAAACCTCACGGAGTCCGAGACCTTTCCAACGAATGCAAAATCGTCAAAATCGGTTTGTGCGCTCTGGAGTTATATCGTCAGGAAAGAAAACCCGACTTATTTTTATATAATAGATATTATATGAAATATTATCATATCATTAAGCTTTGTTAGTAGGCTAAAAATTTATTTATAAATATATTGATATTCTTTAAGTAATTCTATTATTATATTTGTTCATATTTTATTAATAATATTCTTTTTTTTCCAGGTAAGATTGCATCTTTTTTGAGAAACCTACACACCCACATCGATCTACTTTCCTTGTTCTCGCACACGTAGAACAATTTATCATTTTGCGTAGTTTGTGGTAAGTCTTCTAACTTTTCAATGTCTTCAGAAGCATTTCACTTAAGTTACCATCGCCATTTGTACAACTCATGTTTTCTTCATGCACAGAGAAGGCCTGTATAATATATTGAATATTAACAGCAACCTTTGTGAAAAAACATATATGGAATTTAACTGTCTTGCGTTGTATTTAATGGTTGTGTTTACGTACATTGCTGGAAAACATGTGTTGTTTTTCGGGTTTATAAGTCGTGCGGTTTCAAGAATTTATGGTAGTGTTTTGAACATGAGGGTGGATGGAAATGCATATAATTTTTAAATGTAATAGAAATTCTTGCCAAAACTATTATATGCAATAGTCATACAAACTATATATTTTATATATACTTTTGAGTTAGATATAAAAGTTTGTAGTGGATAAATAATAGTTAGGTCATAAGGCAATTGAATATACGAGTGAGTGCCACTTCTATAAATTGAATTGTTTATATCTATACAAATTTCTTTGGTAAATAATATAAATCCCTTACGTATATCCTTAATAATTTAACGTTTATTTTAGTCTATTATCCTATATTTCATATCGAGCTTCATTCGGGTATTATATTAGACACCGCAATTTATCTAAACTACCGCAAATTTAAATTTCCCTCGCAGGCGTCTTAATATTAACCCACCTCAGGAATATGTTCCAAAAACGTATCATAAACCACATGTTGCGGATTTGGCACGTATTTGCAGCTATCAAATCTCTGTAAGATAATTATGTCACGTTCCAGCTATTTATATTTCATTCTTATTCCGAGCCATAGGTAATTGTGATAAATGTATTTTAGCGCGACTGCGATTTATAAAAATCTTAAATAAAATACCGACCGACGTGCTTATTTATAACATGTGTCAAGCAGGTTTTGCGTCGGGAAAAATTACTAAATAAGTAAAGCTACGAAGATTGAAATAATCCAGCATAAATTTGTGGATTCAGAAAACGTATTATGGAAGATATATAATATGATAAAATATTTTAATATCGTTTAAGGTCCTATTGAAGAACGCATGATACTAGTTATCGCTGTTACATATATTCCCTATCTTCCATATGCATGTTCGATAGTATTTTTTTTTATAATAGTATTTATATAAACACCAACAATTTATTTTTGTTAATAAAAAATTTATAAAAGTTTAGAACATGCATATTAAAAACTTTAGTTTAAATTATACTTCTTTTACATAAAAAGTAAGGTTCGCACACGATTGAAGTAAAGCTCTTATATCTATCTTAGCTATAAAAATATATTCCGTTATAATAATAACCTCAAAGGTATATAGTAACCTCGAAAGCCTCGAATAATACAAATTACTTCAATAAAATTACGCGTCTTACATAGCACAGATTTTTCATTTGTTTTATTATTTGCACTATAATTATCTATTGGTGACGAGATAGAATATTCTTCCGATCCAGACATTTTTTATTATTTCAAGATTTGTACTACTATTAAACCTTGAAATGTAATTATATGAAACACTGAAAAATGAACAATATGCTTTGCGCTTTCGGTGACGTACGCACGTACAAAGTCGCGCATACGACGACACGTGATACGACCAATCACAATCGACCCGTATAGAAATGATATCATCAAGACGAATTATTGGCTCTCGACTTGGCCTTAACGCACTTCCGTTGCATTTGTACGGATTTACACCCTAGTCGCGCATAAAGTAGTTTTACTTCAAAAATTAATGATTACAGCGCCTTGGAGCTATTTGCAGGTAAACAAGGCCTTATAATGTTCTGTTTTTTAAACGTGTGATTAATTATATCACTTAATACTCTCAATAGATATAAAGTTTCTGTAGTTATAACGTCTGTTTCTATTCTCAAATAGAGCACATGTGCACTTTGGTGTGCAGATATTGATCATGCATAAAACTTAGAACATCGCGCATTCCATAGCCTAGCATCCGAGGTTTTAATATGCAATAACAGTTTGCCTAACTACGCGAGTAATTCATATTGTAATTATATGTTTCCTTAAGCAAACATACCGCAGCCGCGTAACATGTACCCGAGAAACTTTTGAAAGTTCGCAAATAAACGTCAGACAGCAACCTACCGAAGTTTAACTGACTGACTGACAGAACTGCGCAATGAATTTTTGTATGTATGATTGGTAGACGAGGCGCAGGTGTCTATTTTACATCATCCAGTATCAAGTACAGAAAATTGTACGAAAGACTATGAGAATATACCTACACAACATGGCTTCGTAAATGGATAAGACGATCAATATAACTACATAATTTTTGAACCAATATTGTTCAAACCAATATTGGTCTCGCTAATTTTGTCCTGGCTAATATAGTTCAGATCAATATTGGTCTGGACAATATTGGTATGGATAGTATCGATCTGGACAATATTGGTCTGGTAAATTCGGTCTAGACAATATCAGTCTGGACGATATTGGTCCGGACAATATTGGTTCCTCTAACTTATCGTAAAATTTTCTGTGAAGTATAGTAACAACGTGTGTCAAGTTTCATCAAAATCGTATTATGCATTTTTGAAAACTTACAGTCTGCTTCAATATGAGTATTGAGAGCGCAGCCAGTCACCCATCAACCTCGCATATATGAAAAACTATAGAATGTTTCAACTTAAAATTTTTGTCAAATATTTAGTAAAGTGTAGTAACAGTGTATGTCGAGTTTCATCAAAATCGAATTATGCATTTTTGAAAACGTACAATCTGTTTCAATACCTGTGTTGACAGCGGAGCCAGCCACCCATCAACCTTGCATATCTGAAAAACTATTGATTGTTCCAACTTTAAATTTCGGTCACAATCATTGTAAAGTATAGTAACAATGTGTGTTGAATTTCATCAAAATCGTATTATGCGTTTCTGAAAAGGTACAATCTGTTTCAATACTACCAGTATTGAGAGCGGAGCCAGCCACCCATCAACCTCGCATATCTCAGAAACTATTGATTGTTCCAACTTTAAATTTTGGTCACAATCACGGTAATGTATAGTTACAATGTGTCATGTTTCATCAAAATCGAATTATGAATTTTTGAAAACGTACAATCTGTTTCAATACCAGTATTGAGAGCGGAGCCTGCCACCCATCAACCTCGCATATCTCAGAAACTATTGATTGTTCCAACTTTAAATTTTGGTCACAATCTTCGTAAAGTATAGTAACAATGTGTGTCAAGTTTCATCAACATCTTATTATGCATTTTTGAAAACGTACAATCTGTTTCAATACTACCGGTATTGAGAGCGGAGCCAGCCATCCATCAACCTCGCATATCTGAAAAACTATTGAGTGTTTCAACTTTAAATTTTTGTCAAATATTTAGTAAAGCATAGTAACAATGTATGTCAAGTTTCATCAAAATCGAATTATGCATTTTAGAAAACGTACAATCTGTTTCAATACCAGTAATGAGAGCGGAGCCAGCCACTCATCAACCTCGCATATCTCAGAAACTTTTGATTGTTCCAACTTTAAATTTTGGTCAACATTGATCTAAAGACGAAACCAATATTGGTCAGGTGTATATAAGTAAATTTGAAAAAAAGCATTAAAATTTCCACTTTTATTGGAAATGTCTACCAGCCCTCTTACTATCCACATAAGTTGTGAGGTACAAATTCGCAACGTCGTTGCAAAGCAATACCTGAGACATATATGACACGTTCGGAATTAGGTTTTCGCGACATGATTTTCTAAATTGCTTCTTCCATTTATTACGAACTGACAGCGCAAGGATTTTCACCTGCAATTACAGAACTTACTTCCGAGGTTTGTAAACTATTGCTGCAAAAGTAAAAAGTAGTTATCTGAAGAAAACATGCAGCGCTTGCAGTGACATTTAACCTCTTTGAAATTAAATGGCAAAATTACGTTTGTACAAGTACTCGGGAGTGCTAGATAATATTATACTTTTAATTTATTTACAACTTTTGTTAAGGTTGAATGAGTAATTTTGGAATATAACGTGAAGGGGAATAGATTTATTATATCGGATGGAGACGTTTACAGGTTATTTAGGAACAGTTCGAGATTTGACTTCGTGCAACATTTCTTTCTGTTTTTGTATTGGTTTGAAATATAATATGCATCAATTGTGAAATAGCATCTGAATAGTATCTGGTAGAAATTATATATTACATTATATACCAATATAAATTGAACAGAATTCATGTCTGATTCATTGGCAACATTGTTCTGAGACGCAATCGTAAAACTGCTCTGAAACGAATACACTTACTATAAACGGTTTAATCCCATTTGCGAGAGTTCTGCAACGTATACGTTCGTGTGGTCGTCACACATTTTTTACAATTTCCGTCGACTTTGTCTTTGCACAGTGTAAGTTATGTTTGTGGTCTTACGAATTTTTAATTTCCGAAATGCACATGCACGTACGATTTGTATTCTGGCAAAATTGGAAAGAACACTTAGCACTTATTGTCTCATACTAAATACAATATAGGTAATAAATATAGAGTAGGGTGGGCACAAAGGTCTACCAAATCAAAAATCACCTGGTTCTTCCAACTTCTACCTTTCTTATAAAAATACGTTTGTTAAAATTTCGAAAAAGTGGTCATTTATCTCCTAATGTGTGATATCGTCCGGATTATGACGATTGGTAATTACATATTATTTTTATACTTTCTACTTCTACTCAAAAATAGTAAAGTTAATTAAGTCCTCACTTGTTTTTGAGATATTGGTGATGGACCTTTCTACCCGCGAAGTTCAAGCTCCATTCTACCCTATATAATATTTCTATGTATATATCTGTTTGACTTAAATAGAGATTTATATCTCTTTGATGAAATATTTCGCAAAGCGTAATTTATCTCAAGTGAAAAGTTTGCAAACAAAAAATTCCAAAGAAAATATAAATAATGTATTTTTCAACTTTGTTCATAAATTACCCGAGTCGCGGCCTGCTGAAATGCATCAAACTAACCAGAAAGACTAGGCGAGAGCTCGTTGAAGTATAAGATTATTTATAATTAAGGCAATCTCAAAAGCAATTAACAACGAAAACTAATTACAAATCACCTTGGTGGTATAGTGTAGCAAGAAGATCAAGAACGGTTTGTGCCGTTGCTTTGACTCGTATTATTCTAGTAATTTCGAGGTAATTTTAGATTTTTTGTACTTGGGGAAATAAAATATACCACTTCATTTAATGTAGAAGATTAAAAATATATTATATTTAATGTAAAACTTTGGCTAAAAACTATGAGTAGGTATTATGTTTGACATTGTTGTTAGCTGGAATCATCACTAAACATTGATGAATATAATACTTAAACAAAAATATACCTAAAAGTTGTATATATTTGAACTATATATACATTAGGGTGGTCCTTAATATGGACATTTTCGAATTTTCTTGCTCCCAAGGGCTCAAATGGTTCCAAATTGATAAAAAACAATTCTTTGAAAGTTTTAGCTTTTAATATTGTCTTTTAGATAGAGCGCAATTCAATCAAAGTTTTGTATGGAAATAGCATGAAAATTTTTTCAAAAATTTTGCAGAGCGAATTTTCAATAAAAAATGATACGAATTTTAACTTTTCATTCATTTGTCGCTAAGTTATACCTAAATTTTTTTTTTTAATTTTCAACATTTTTCCCATGCTATTTTCATACGAAGTTTGATTGAATTGCGTACTATCTAAAAGTTAATATTAAGCTAAAACTTTCAGAGAATTGATTTTTATCAATTTGGAACCATTTGAGTCCTTGGGAGCAAGGAAATTCGAAAATGTGCATATTAAGGAGCACCCTAATATACATGTGTATATGTATGTTTATAAATTTGTTTTGCTATAGTTATATACATATATTGAAGGGAAGCAATTTAAAAAAAGCCAGAAAATTGAAATCGTTGATGGTCCAATAAGGGACTGGTTGTACTCATAAATCAACAACCAATAAAATAATTAGCACGTCATTTACCATGTCAGTCATATGTGTCTGAGGCTAAGAAGTTCTACATGAGCCATGATAGACGTATATGTCTGACAAAAAGATATGAAAATTTCTTAGTTTATCGAGAAAAATATTATTGTTTTTTCCAGGAATTTTGGAAAAAAAAAATTCTTTGTCACTTCAAGTTTCTTTTTACATTTTTAACTAAATTATTTAACAAAGTTACCATGGCCCACGAGAAACATTTTCAGATATTATCGTGTTAATTTTAGTCCGTTCGCAATCACTTAAAAGTTTTACTCAGATCCTCGCTGTGAGTCCAAGCTTTCGAATAAAAATCTGAAGTTTTTTTCAAAATGCATCTATCACTGGTGCCGTGCATACAATCTAATCCACTTGCAAGGAAAACATGACTATCAATCTTCGCACTAAAGCGCGCCAACTCGCCGCGGACAGTAGCGCATAAATTTTGATCACGTATGCAAAATTGGGTATATATGTTAGACCTAAAATGTGTTAAACATACAAAGGAAATGGTCGAAAAGATTTATGTGATATATATATATATATATATATATATACATATATATATATATATATATATATATATATATATATATATATATAAATACAGGTAACATTCTGAATTTGGTGTTGACAGATGTATTAGTAACACTAATAATTGGGCATGACATCAATAAGAAACAAATTTCTTTGAAAAAATCATTGAGTATCGTTTTTGACATTGACTGAGTTACCGTTTCTGGCATTGACTGAGTTACCGTTTTTGTCACTTTTTGCCCCGTATCTTCAGAACCGCTAGACCTGCCTTTGCCAAAAACTAATCAGCACGTCTCCTTATCAATACGAACCGAATGTTTTTTAAATTATTCAAGCCGGTTGATCGGTGCTCCCAAAATCATCGACGAAAATTTGTATCCACACACACACTTACACCCATACGTACACACATACATCAATTTCTTCTAAGGTATGCAAAAATATTCAGAACCTTTGAAACGTAAAGTTACATAAAAATTTTCATTTTCGATTTTTTACTATTACTATTATTACTCTACGGGAAATTAAAAAGATAGTAAATCATTTTCGTATGTGATATTCGTATATTATTATATCAAATACGTCTAAAATCAAATTAATACACAACTCTCCGTCGTCCTGCGGCTGACGGAGTTTGCTCGTAGCAAATCCGCGTAGCATTGGCGCACATGCCGGCTTTGCGGTCAGAAGTTTGTTCAATGACCATCGTCGAGTTAAAGAACAACTTCGACCTATAATACTTGAAACTTTAATACAAACTTGCTGCCCATTGTGCTGTTCGTACAACTTTCAAGTGTCACCGCGTGCTTTTCAGATTTAAATACTCTCAAATAGGTACTTCTGCTTGCAAAGGGAAATAAGATTTCTTCAGATTCAGGGGAAAATTTAATTATTTTGTTGCTTGTTATTTTATAACTTTTTAGTTGTTTTTTTTATTAATGTGATTAGACAGTTGTAGAGAAGCCAATTGTCTGATAAAACAAAAATGTTATGGTAGGTTCTATTTTTGTATGAGTTGGTAGTTACGAACTATCAAACAGCTATGCATTTGCTCTGCGATCAGACGTTTTTCACATAAAACTTTACTTTACCTCTGTGTTATCAATAAGACTTCAGAAAGATACATTTATGAAAAAATTGTTATAAGACGTTTGTGAGTTTCGTGGGTGAGTTTTTATGTATCTTTTGCTCAAACGTGTATATAGACTCAATTTAAATTACGATTAAGATTATCGTATTCCTGAACATTTACAATATATTTTCTGTGAAAAAGCACAATAACGAAGCTGCTACGCGAAATAATTTTAATAAAATTTATCGCCGGGTCAAATAGTGCGGCGTGTCGCTCGTAAATCGTTCAGTGGGTTTCTTGTAAATGGCCTTGCGACAATTTGATAAAACTCACACCGACGTTATATTCAACAAGACGATTGTATAATTTTCATTTGTAAACGTATGTGTGCAGTATCAAAAGAGGCACTTAACAAAGAGTTGCCATAACAACGCTATGTTATGGTCTATTTTATCACAGAATTTGCCCTAAAAATTCCTTTCATTTTTTATTTACTATTGATTGTATTTTTTCATTAGTTCTTTCCAACAAAGATACTCTCTAATATATAGAACCTTTCGACCAAATTACATAAAGTTTCAACGAAAAACTGTCGACACCTACACGAGGCATACTATAAAATCACAAAATGCCGTGGTCGCACATTGACAAGCATTGAGCACAAAATTGCATTCAAAGCTCGAGCGACACATGTTCTATGCATTGTCAAAACAAATTGAAAATATCCTGACAAAAGCGCACGGGCGCAAATTACATATTTTATAGTGTGACGAAAGCGTCGATTGTGTAAGCCGAACGTAGCGAATGAAAAGCCGTCAACGATGAAAATCTTATGTGAAAAGCGTCCAGGACACGACCAGGCAGACCTAATAATATAAAGTAGACAGTGTAAAGGACTGGATACTGTATCGTGCACGAAATTAAAACTTCGATAATAATTGTGTGAACAACGGATGCAAACTACGACGTACAGATTTGATATGTATATTTGTTACTTAATTAAAACTTACATAATTTGAACAAGCATTTTTTCGAATGAAATATGTTGTATGAATAGTGATACAATTAGTAAGATGTGATGATCTTATACTATGATTAACTTCCCGTAGGGCAAGTTATAGTAATCGCAAAAAAATCGAAAATGAAAATTTTTGCATTTCTCGACGTTTCAAAGGTTTCTGAATATTTTGGCATACCTTAGAAAAAATTGATGTATGTGTGTGTGTGTGTGTGTATGTGTGTGTATGTATGTGTATGTATGTGCGGATACAAATTTTGGTCGTCGATTTCGGCAACACCGATCAACCGATTTGAATAATTCAAAGAACATTCGATTCGTATCGATAAGAAGACGTGCTGATTAGTTTTTGGCGAAGGCAGGTCTAGCCGTTCCGAAGATACGGGGCAAAAAGTGCCAAAAACGGTAACTCAGTTTTTAAGAGAGCGGAGAGTCCGATTTTAATAATTCAAAAAACATTTTACTTGTATTGACAAGGTAAAGAACCGATCAAATTTTCATAAAGGCAGGTCTAGCGGTTTCGGAGATCTAATGAAAAAAGTAAAAAAAAAAGTCATTTGGCGGTCAAAAATGATCGTTAGACACATCGAATTATCAGATATTTTATAGAGATTTTAACAATAAGTATAAATTTGGTTTACATTCCTATGGGTTCCGTACCAATGTTTACGCGTTAAACGGCGACGCGGCGCTTACGCGCTTTGATATTTCGTCTTTATGCAGTTAAAGCAGTACGATTGCTTTGAAAAAAAGTTTAGATCTTCCAAAATATGTCAAAATAAAGAAAAAAAAATTAAAAAAAAAAAAAATTAAAAAAAAATTATTTTTTTTTTAATTTTTTTTTTCAAAAAAAGTAATTTTTTGTCCAATGTATAGTTTTTCAAACATCTTATTTTTTCGAAGTAAAATTTTTTCAAAAATGTTAATTGTTTCTAAAAAAATAAAATTTTTTGGTACGGGAAGTTCCAGCAATTTGCCTCAAGGCACGATGCCTTAATTACCTTAAAACAGAATTCCACTTACAGCTAGTTTATTTTTCAATTTGCTTATGTATTATGTAGAAGTTGTTATCAATCAATCAACGTGACTAATGATTAGATAAAAGCCAACATCAGTTGATTAAATAGCTTCCAATCAATCAATCTCAAATATTGCCTTCAAAAAAAGGCAAGGAGAGTGAATATATATTATGTTTTGCAATAGTTTGTAAAAATATCAAAAAGTTCACAGATATATTATTTAATTTATAAAAATCTTTACTCTTCCTAAAGCAGCCCCCAAAAAATTTTGATATTGGGCTCTACCAAGGCACGCTACGCCCCTGATTCATCAATTATTAAGTAAACTTGAAAAACATCAATTTAACATGATGCAAAATTGCTGCACATTCTCTTTAAGTCCCAAATACTGCAATTTTCTCCGAATCACGTGATAAATATCGGCGTCATCATTGCGAAAGTTGGGTTCATGAAGTGCGCGCGAGTAATAAAGTTCAGGTGTCTAACAAAGCGTGACGCTTGGACTCGGAAAGCGATGATAACCCGTCGGTCTGTGAATAATAATGCAAAAGGAAGATCTCGGCACAATAGATAATAGTCATGGGTGATTAACGCTATGGTACCTCGAGCCGACAAAACACGCGCGCGATGGGTCGAGATAGAGGTGAGATAGAGGCGAGATGGGAGAGATCGCGTCCACACACAAAGGGCCTAAAACGAAAAGAGAGCCCGAGTGATTAACCGCGCCCTCATCTCGCCGGAATCGCTCGCTTCCGGCTTTTCTTGAATCATTAGTCACACAACATTTTCTTCTCTTCAATGAATTGCTGGGCGACAGAGTGAAAGAAAACAATAGCGGCTAACGAAAATCACAAGCCTACACTTATGCGCACTAATAAACCAGAAGGAATCATGTGATTCATGAAAATATTCATCGTAACACAGACATACAAGGGGTGGTCAACTTTATTTAAAATAATTATTTCAATTCAAAGAATTAGGATATCTATACTCAACTATTGGTGTGAAGTACGTAAAAATGATATGAGTTTGAAGTAAGTTCACCAAAATTGTGACAAAAATTTAAAGTTGGTAAATTCAATCGTTGAGGATTCCGCGCTCAGGACTAGTAGTCACAGATAGTACATTCTAAATGCCAATTTTTTGAAAATCGGGCGGCAAGATTTTGTTGTAATCAACCCGTGTAAAGTTTTTAGTTCGGATTGACATAGTTAATATAAATTTTGGAACTCTTTAATTAATGGTTTTTTAGTTCAATAGTTGCAAAGGTAACAATGAATTGGAAGAAATTGGACGGTGATTTTCAATAAACATTCGATTCGTATTGACCGCTTGCTAATTAGTTAGACAAAGAGAAGTCTAGCCGTTTTGGAGCTACGGATCAAACAGGGCAAAAATAGCAGTTTGAGTATAGGATCGCACCACTAGAGTGATTAAAAAATAATAATATTTGTGTTGACGTTGTGAAAAAAAATTTTGTTTTGCTGAAGAAAGGCCCAGAAGCATCAAAATCTAAAAAAAATCCAAACAAATTCAATTTTTTTATTATTAAAAATATGAGATTTTGTCCTCAGAAACATTCCTATTACGTTTTGTGTGTTATCATTTGTTTCTTACAAACCTATATACACATCGTCGCCTAAATATAAGCACTTATGTTCTATAGATCTATAGAGTACGAAGGGTGAAATTTGAAGTATTCTTTATAATAATTATTTTAAAATATATGAAACAATCGTTGCCAATTTTTGACCAATTGTTATTGATTATTATTGAATTATTTTATTTCTCGTATGTTTAATTACGGTATGTGTAGATTTAGCCTTATAGCACAAAGCCAACAAAGCCACAAAGCCTTATAGCACACTTAATTAAATTTTAGTAATATTAAACTCAATTCAATAACAGTTTAGAAGTTCAAAAATTTATGAAAAATATTTGAATTGACCCTGACGATTTTTTTTAAATCTAATACAACTATTGCAATAACTTACCAACTTACCATGAATATTCGTAGGTGTGCACAGGTGTGTTAACTAATTACTGGCCTTTAATTTACTATCACATCGCACTGCTTTTTGTGATTTTATTTTCTGTATTTCGATTTCACTTGGAGTAGATCTACATGTAATCTATCTAAACAAAACTTTTTTTCAAAATGACTTGCAAATCGGAGAAGCACTCAATACTAATAGCAACTCTGTGCGGCTATCACACACAGGAATGCGGATCACATACACCGTAATTGAGATTACTTGAGGAAACTTTGTGCCAAATAATCAGCTTCGTAGATACGAGGAGAAAAAAACTTTGGCATTAGTCGCTTTCAATCTTTTCAATCAGAGCTCTAACGGTCTTCGGGGATCGAATTAAAAACAAAGCCAGAAGGGGAATACGATTTTCAATGGAAATCGAAATACCGAACCGCAGGACGCATACAAATTTCAAGTTTGTGGATGTTGATATACGAGGTTCCAACTTTTTTTTTTAAATTTATCAATGAATTTGTAGTAACTCTATACATTAGTTGATAATGAATAAATTAAAGATTTCTAGATTAATTTTCTAGTTTATTGATATTTCAATCTTTTATAACACGCCACATTTTGTTCTAAAATATTTTTTTTATTGATATACGTTATTGCATCATGAATATAAATTTTCATTGAGATATGTTCATTATGTGATTATGCTAAATG
This sequence comes from Ctenocephalides felis, assembly GCF_003426905.1. Classification (NCBI taxonomy): domain Eukaryota; kingdom Metazoa; phylum Arthropoda; class Insecta; order Siphonaptera; family Pulicidae; genus Ctenocephalides; species Ctenocephalides felis. The sequence goes on along the minus strand of NW_020537646.1, from coordinate 11,704,648 downwards.
ACTATCCTACCTATTCCAGACAAATCATCCAGTCTAGTACTCTTCATATCTTTTTCATATATCACTGAATACAAAACTGACATTTCATTCAGGATTTACAGAAATAATTAATGTATTAATTTAGAAGAATAAACAGAATATATATGCTTTTGATTCAACCTTATTTCATATATGAGTCATGTTTTATTAATTTGTCAAAGTAGGTCGTGTGTACCGCAAAAAATGTAACAAGAAATGGGAATATAATATAACTGTGGAATTTTTCGCTCCTTCGTACGACGAGGCTTCATGAAATATTTATAGAATTTTTATAAAAATATTATGGTCGCTGTATATATAAATATATGTATATATATATATATATATATAAATATATATATCTATATATATATATATATATATATATATATATATATTTTGAAATATGTGAGTTTGGTGTTGATATATATTTTGATGAGTTATTTAGAATCGGGCAGTAACACCAAGTAAAAAATCTAAAGTAGTGATAAACCAAGGTTTATTCAAGTGTAATAGTGTAGTGTATTTTTGTATAATTAAATTCTGTAAATATTTATATATAAGTTCTATAACTTTATATTATTTTCCTCCTACATCATATAAAATCTTTTAGTTTTTTCACTGAATGACGGTCTCGATGAAGACCAAACCGTATGGATAAATAAAGTATTTCAAAACTACTTTAGTTTTTTTACTTGGTGTTACTGCCCGATTCTAAATAACTCATCAAAATAAGTATATATATATATATATATATATATATATGATATTCAGTTTTCAGGGCAATACATCAATTAAAAATTTTTTAATTGATGTATTGCCCTGAAAACTGAATATCACATATTTCAACATCAAAATTATATAAAAATTTAATATATATATATATATATATATATATATATATAGCATTTCCATGTATATTACTAAAATAATTTTTAAAACAGTTCTAATAAAATTTTAAAAATATAGAATTTTAAACTCTACGAAAACACAATTAAAAAGAATTCATTTGCTTAGTTTCTTTATAATTTCTATAGTCAAATACATAGCATTTTGACAGTTTTTACTACCGATTTATTAACAACGCTATGTTGTGGTCATTTTTATAGAAGAATTGGCATCAAAGTCAATCCTTAAATAATTCGTATAAAATCCTCAAATCAAAAATTAGAGTATCTAGCCTTGTAATGGTAAGATTGTGGAATAGCACAAACTAGTCCCAGATTCTTTGCAATCTCGGCCAGTTCGATTTCAAGAAGTAGGGTGTATGAGAATACACGAGAGATGAGAATTGGCCCTAACATAAATAATAAAATTAAAGAATAAAACATTTTTTTGTGATCCAGTAAATTTATGAATATTTTGAATAGATAGTAATATATTTTTATTGAGTTATATAAATCTAATAAAAACTAATTCTTTTTATATATATTTTAGCTCAAATTCTAGTGGTATATGCTATCTTCTACTTTGCACATTCCATTAAATTAATCCAATACCAAATCGCTTTTTATTAGTTTATTTTTATTTTTACGGTTTGTTGCACAATCGAATTCAATTAGCCGCCTACGACTTAAATAAAAATAAAAACGAAATTAATTTACGTAAAGATGGTTTGCTTTAATTGAAGAAATGTTTTCATCGTCTCGGCTCGTCTCTAATGCCAAAGCAAGCGACAAATTATGGATTTATAAACGCGAACGAAATTAATATCGGGGGGAAAAATCTCGACGACGAAAGCAAAAAAGCCATGATGATAGCAGATAAGTTTTCATTGTAGACACGGCCACGAGGCAGAACATTTTTTTTATTACCGATGCCGATGGGCTAACGCCGGGATGTGCGGCAAAGATGATTTTTTCAGGCGAATGCGCGTGTTCGCTATAAAGTTCTTTTTTGTGATAAGCGCTTTATGGGAAGACGCGATTACAACAATTCTGGAATCGATTACCGACAAATCGTTCAGCCGATGCTGAGGTGACTCTCTGCTAATGATATGCAAAGTGGCTCATTGCAGGGTATTAGTTTTTCATGTAAATCAATACGGATATCTAAATGTCGTTAGTCTCGGGAGATTTTAATTCTGGATATTCTGTTCACATTCCTTACATCGAACATTTTATAATGTTTGTGTGCACAATTTATAAATACACAAAAAACGCTTCACAAATCTATGGAATATTGTATGGTATTAGTACTATTTTTTTATTTCCGAAATCTTTTTAATTAACCTGAAGAAAAAGTTTTTTGTTTTTGCGAAACAATCCAATATGCCAATAATATGTTTTCTCGACGTTTCAAATATTTCTCAATCGAATGAGACCAAATTTGGAAAAGGTCGACCTTAGTCGACGTTTTCTTAAAAGCTGCTGAAAAAATATATTAACCATTCGATGTCACTTAATAAGTTGCAGATTATATATAAAATTGATTAATAACAATGAAAATAAAGTACATCATTGACTTTGACGAAGTCTTATTTTTGAGGAAAGTCTGAATTTGAGAGAAGTTCTCTTCTCAGTCTCAGTCCTTTCTTCATATAAATTAGTAGTAAAAACTAACAAAATGCTATGTATTTGCTGTGTGTGTACTAAAAGTATATGTGTGTATGTATATTAGCCGATTTTTGTAGACTTAAAAACTGCTTAAATTTTTTGGGACATTCGATGTAACTCTTTAATTTCCAGATATTGTATGAAATACATTAATAACAATGAAAATAAAGTACATCATTGACTTAGACAAGGTCTTACTTTTGAGAAAAGACTGAGACCAATTATTGGTTCAGATTGACTATAACGTATTATTCCTTTCTTCATATAAATTAGTAGTAAAAACTTGCAAAACGCTATGTATTTGCTACGTATAGTGTGTATGTGTATTTTTGCAGACGTTTTCTCAAAAAACTGCTAACTCGATCATTTGTAGATTATGTATAAAAATGCATTAATGACAATGAAAATAAAGTGCATTGTTGACTTTGACTGAGTCTTATTTTTGATTTTGGAGCCAATTCTTCGGTAAAATAGACCATAACATAGCGTTGTCATGGCAACGCAATGTTACTGTCCTTTCTTCGTATTAATTGGTAGTAAAAATTGACAAAATCCTATGTATTTACTGTGTGTGTACAAAAAAGTATGTGTGTGTGTGTATGTTGGAAAAACTTTGTCGACATTTTCTTAAAAACTGATGAAAAAATTTAAAAGCCATTTGATTGTATGTATAAAATACAGTAATAACAATGAAAATAAAGTACACCATTGACCTTGACTAGGTCTTATTTTTGAGAAAAGACTAACTTTGAAACCAATTCTCTGATAACACAGATGGCAACTTAGCGTTGTGATGACAACGCAATGTTACAGTTCCTACTTCATATAAATTGGTAGTAAAAACTGTCAAATGCTATGTATTTGGCGCTTGTATGTGTGTACGATAAAGTATGTGTGTGTATGCATATTAGCAAAATTTTGTCGATGTTTTCTTAAAAATAATCTGAAAAAAATTAAAATAAAATTTGATGTATCTCCATAATTTGTAGATTATGTATAAAATACTTTATTAATGTGGGAATCAATCAAAAAAAAGTTGTATTCAAATATATCGTAATTCAACCAATTGCAAAAATAACAATGAAATTAAAGTTTATCATTGACACTATCACGTAAACCTGAAACTGTTAGTAATTGTGGATCAATTAGTGCCTATAATAACTTCATATACATATATATCTATTACATTTTTTTTGACAAATCTACTTTCAATTCATACATGTACATTACCATTTCTTCCTCTATCTGTAAAACAGATATCGATATCAAAATGATGGTAGTATTTCCATGTGTCGTGGGATACAGAAATGCCAGAGATGTGTGACGATATTTGCAGCTGTACAAAAGCGTGTTCGCCTATCGGGTTTCTTTGTCGACGAATCTGATGCATTGCGTACCGAGCGGGTGCAAAAGCCCCTTTGTGCAAAACGGTGGAGATCTAAAGCTCCCTTAACGGCATGGTTTTATGATGTGCCAGTAGGTTAACACCCATGATAGGTTTCGGACAGATCCAATCGCGGGGTTTCAATATAGTTGAGTATTTTGAGTCATGCAAATATACAGAAAAGTCGGATAATTTGAGACCAAGTTAATTTTTAGGTGTTAAAAGTTACATTTTTGAAAATTTATGACGTTGGTTTCTGAAAACTAGGAAGAAATGAGTATTGGCATCCCAATTCTAGAAAAAAGTATTTCAGATGTTCTGTGCATAATGTGGTGATTATCTGGGTCCGCATAGAAACTTAATTCTATTATTGCTATAAAAAAACTACCGAATATTTTCTCAAATTTCATTTTATGTATGAAAATATTTGTTTTTAGTGAAAAATAATTTTATTCAAATGGCTGTCCCGGCTGACCATGCAGTAGCCTACACTATCAAAAGCCCAGAAAACGTTAGTAGATCGTTACTAGAACCCTTTATAATTTTTTATTTTGGTAAGTAAATCATACCAAAATCATACTATTCCTTTTCCAAGGATGTCACTGCTTTCTTAAATACCAAAAATTTATTGGTTGATCAGTACAAGTAGTGCCTATATTCTAGATGGCAATGTATACGATTTTGCTATAAGTCTTAAGTATAAGTATTAAGTTTATTTTTCCATTTTAAATCGTGATTGGTCGAAATTTTATTATCCTTAATAAACAGTTCTTAATTCTTACTCCCAAGAATGTTCATAATTCAGATGATAGGATGATAACAATGATATTTATAGTTTGTTCTTTAGATTTAGTTTTATAAATTGCACTAAGAATTTAGTGAGTACTTACCTCAAGAATAGCTAGGCAATACTTTTTAAAATACAATGTGGTATATAAAATTGAGTGAAATTTATATTCATGCTTTACAATTTTTGATACAATTTACTAGGATCAAATTTTTGTAGTATTTAAGATTAGGATCGGACTTTTAATTTTAAAAGTTAAACATAGTATTTGATTTTATTTTTAATATTATTATTAATATTATTTATACTTTAACTAATTCGTTTTATGAACCTTTAACATAAAATTGTTGTATTTAGAATAGAGGACTGCATTATATAATCGAATTAGAAGTTTCTTGGAAGAAATTTTTGTCTATAAATAAAATTATTGTACAGTACATTTATACAATATTATTATACAATATTATATGTGTACCATACATCTCTCGTAATATATATCGCGTTGTAATTGATTGTTTTGATTTTAACTAAATAATGTAGGCAGATTGCAATTTCAATAAAAATGGGTTAATAAAACTTTATATATATATATATATATATATATATATATATACATATAATAAATGAATTTCCCTAATATATTGCAAATTCAACTGCAATAAATTTATTAAAAACTGTATATTGAAACTGACAACAATTAAATTTTATGATCTATAAAATATAAAATTTTATGAGCAACGTACAATAAAAATCTGATTTCAGTATACATAAAATAGTTTTCTATCTATATAAACTGTATATCTACATGGTGCATTTGCATAAACTCTTTTCCGAATATATGAGGCTATTCTTTTTTATATACGATGATTCAGCATAGCTATAATTCAACAGTTTTCCTGATCTACAGATTTCGTCCACATATTAGATTTAATTCTATCGACTTATGATGAATTGCCAAAGGATATCAATTTCGATATCCTCTTTCCTCATGTGAAGCATTCTAAAACTCTGGTACTAAAAAATCGCCGATAAATCTTTCTTTTCTGCTTTAAGTTTTCGATTTAAAAATTTATTACCCTCTGCATGGTCGTTGTGTGAGAATTTTCAAAGGTTAGGTTTTTGATATGAATTCGAGAGTATGGTGTTACATATCATGGTAAAGTATATATTGGTCGAATTTGGGAGACACAAAATAATGCATATTTTTCAATAAATTTATGACTTTTTGTATACATTTTACAGTCATAAATATTTTGTTTTTTTTATTTAATTGCAATCTGTCTTTACAAAAAAGACAAAATGTACATATAAAATGCAAATATATCTAATTCTCTATTCTCTATCACAATCAAAATTAAATTTTCTATATAAGTATGTGAATACATACATACTATGTGAATATATATATTCACGTACATAATATATTCGCTAACGTTATGCACAAAATATATATGCTTTTTTTTAATTTTTCGATAATGAAATTCGAAATTATATTTTTTCTAGTTGACATATATTCAATTCACATTGAAATTGATACTTTGCTCATATCATTCCACCTTATTAGACATAATGTATCAATTTGTTTTTTTATTATCCTGATGAAATTTCATTTTGCAAAACTTTAGGTGAATAAAGATTTTATTGATACATCATGTTTGATACCATTTGAAAATTAATACTTACTTGTATATTAAAATTTCAATCAATTTATGAATTTTTATATGTTGTTATGTACAGATGAAACTTTAACATCATTTTAAAATCCAAAATAACATATTTTGTCATGATAAAATGCAGGAATTAATTCATATATTTCTGGTGAGCTAATCTGCAGCAATCACCAATATAATCGGAATTGCCCAGATCATTTCACCTTAAAACTTATATGTTTGAAAAATATAACAAAATGTTTTTTTTAATATAAAAAATTGTTTTTTGTGTGTAATAAATTTGTAATCATAATAGATAGGTCCAAATGCAAAATCTACCACATATTTTGTTAAAATGTGATCTATCATCGATCTTTAATTATGAAACTTGATGCCCTATTACCTATGCACATCATATGTTATTAAATATAACAATTTGACGAAAACATTAGTTGAAAAACAACGTTTGGTGTTATATAATACTATTAAATTATTTAACAAATTAATGTGAAATAAATAACATGCTAAACAACGATTAAAGTTATAGAGATATTTACTTAATATATAATAATTTAATAATTTAATGAGGCATTTTACATAATTTCAATATTTTTGGGAATGTAAGAGAGCAAAATTTTTGAAGCTGAATTAAATACATTATTTTAAATTACATTTTAAATACAAATAACATCGCGTGTTACGAAAATATGTATCATGTATGTGATGGCATTTCACAATCACCTAAAATATTAATTACGTGAAATATGGAAAATATTAATTTTTGATGTGCACCATGATACAAAACAAACAAAATGAATCGAAAACATATGAAAACCTTTTGGCTATGTTTTTAATTACATCAAAATCGAGAAACGAACGCTAGTCTCGCATTTCATAACTTTTCCTCGACATCTCTCTGGAATTCAAACGTAGTTTCTCTAGTATGAAATTGAACCTCCTCCATCCCCTTTGGTAGGATCTCTCGTTTATTAATATTTGCTCATTAAATGCATTATTTCACTTTGCATATTTCAGAAGCAAAAACTATATCGCGCATCGATGCCCCGGTTTGCTTCGCTTCTGAGAGCGATGCTGTTAGTTCACATTTATTATTTTCTGAGATAACATGTTTTGTTAATTACGCGGCACGCGCTATTCTAAACAAAAGCCGAGGCACGTTTTCCGGAAAATGAATTCCATCCATTATGTGTAAGCGGCATCTCTTCGCAGATTGCATTTTGTTAAATATTAAACATTTGTTCGCATAAAACACATCAAACGTTTGCTTGTTGCAGTCTGCCGAGTCTCGAGATATTCGACCGACTCACTGGAACAAAGCGAGGAGCACTTTGATGCAATTTCCGGGTAAAAATTAATATTGCTTTATCAAGATTTGATAAGGCTCTGGTAGATCTTTTACATCTTTTGTGTATTGTATATTTTTATGTCATATTATAGGGTTCTGTAATTTTAAATGTAACTAGATTTATATGTGGCAATTTGTCTTTAAGCAAGTTGCATATCCTGGAACGTGTATACGAGGTGTGTTCAAAAAGTACCCGGAATTACTAATAATTAAATTTCGCGGGTCTGGAGTGTCTGATTGTCAAAATTTTTTTTTTATTGTGTTGGTATACATGCCCCTAAAGTATGATGAAATTTTCAGCTATATTCACTGTTTACTTTGTCTGTGGTAGTCGCTAAGGTTCGACGTGTTTTTCTGAGCTCGGCGATTTTTACAATGGAAGAATTGAAAAGTCAAAGAATTTGTATTAAATTTTGCGTAAAAAATGAAATAAAGTGTTGCAAAGTGCAAAAATTCACCAGATATGGCTCCGTGTGACTTTTTCCTATTCCCAAAGTTGAAGAGACCCATGAAAGGACGGCGGTTTTCCTCGATTGAAGAAAATCGCTGAGAGTGCTCAAGGACATATCAAAAAGTGAATATCAAGGGTGCTTCGAAAATTGGAAAAAACGCTGGCATAAGTGTATTATATCTGGGGAGGACTACTTTGAAGGGGACCACATTAATGTAGACGAATAAATAAATATTTTTTTGAAAAAACGAAAATTCCGGGTACTTTTTGAACAGACCTCGTATAACCGACATAATCAATATGAATTGAGACTCAACTATTTAGATAAAATGTTCAACTGTTTACCTCAAAAATGAATTATCCCTTTTACTAAAAACTGATTAATGCCATTTTCAATACATATCTTTCACATTTTCATAAAATTCAGAAAATATCAAAAACACTAAAAACAGCATTTTTTTCAAATTTTTCAAAAAAAAAAATTGTTTAAAATTATAAATTTGCAAAATGCTAGAGCTCACTTATATATTTGAAATAAATAATTTCCGATTCAGTTTATATAATTTATATAAATATGAAATAAGGTTCTAATGCCCCATGAAGTATGAGAACTCTTCATTCAAACTGGCTTGATTAGATTTTGTTTATTTAATTTTCTTGTAAACATATAAAAACTTTCTCGTCTAATTTTTAAACTCATATATTTTGTCCATAAAATGCTAATAATTAAAGTTACAGTATTTATAATAATCAATTTGAAAATATTTAAAATTCAATCATTTTTCATAGATCAAATTCTAGCAATTTGCCTCAAAGCACATTTAAAATTTAGAAGTTGGTCTAAAATTTGGAACCAGGTTTAAAATTTAATTAATCATTAAAGCAATTATTTGTCAGTTCATATAATTCTTAGAAATATAAAATGATGTTTTCTAATGGATTATGAAATATGAAATAAGGTCCTTCATTAGATGATGTTCATTTACTTATCTTGTTAACATACAAACGGCGTCGTTTAATTTGCAAGCTCTTATATTTTGTCTATAAAATACGAATAATGCAAGTATTAATAATAATGTATTTGAAAATAATTGAAATAATTGTTTTTAATCATTGATGATCGAGTATTTTTATTTCTCGAAAGTTTAATTGCGCTACGGGAAGTACCAGCAATTTGGCTTAAGGCACGATGCTACTCACCCCTAGTTTATTTCTATTTGTTTATTTATTTTTTTATTCATTTGAATTATAATTATAAATACCGCAAAAACTAATTTTACTAGCTAAATTTTGTTCACAGTTTTTGTTTCAAGTTTTGTGGTAATAAAATTTATTAATATGGTAATTGTAAAGGTACAGACTATAAAAAATTAATAAAAAATTAAAAATATTTTCTTTGCAATTTTCCCAACAGTTTTTTTGTATATTTTGGTGATAGTAATTCTAATTACATCTCAATGTTTACGAACCATATAGTTTTCATAAAGCTAATATAATGTCTCATATATAGTTCTAAGCAAACATCTGAGTCATTGCGAAAATATTAAGTAACTTTTGTTTGCGTTGCTCTTTTCTCTATTTACTCATATTCTGATTCTGTCATGTCATGCTCGAGACGTATGCCGTCAAACACATGCCTGACGAAGGACTAGGACTAATATTGCTGAATGGATCCTAGAAGCAATTTGGCAAATTCTGAGCAACTTATTTTTGATAGTTCTGAGAGGAATGACATAGATGAACTTAGAGTAAATATTGTTAGAGAGCTGCAATACAGATAATTAATTTGTATTTCGAGGACTGATGTACTAATAATCTAGTCAAATGTCATTGTGGCACAATTTCATATTTACACATAAGAAAATTGAGACGGTTGTGATAGTAAGATAATCCATCTGATATCTGATACCTAAAAAAGTGTGCCAGTATGCATTTGTTATGACTTTCGTAGTGTCAAATTAGCGATCCTTCTCACGCAGTCAAATAATATATAACTGTAACTAATGTAGCTGAATATACTTTGTATAGCTTGCTATCACAAATAAATAAATAAAAAAAAAAATTAGTCGTTCTACACATAAAACTCTTTAGATCTCTAAAATAACACTAGTTTTCTAGTGCGTTCGCTATCTGGACTAGCTTGATATATTTACTTGAATATATGTTAAATATAATTCTACTCGCTGATAACCAAAACAAAGAAATATAGAAACAATTATGAGAAATCTTTTTAGTACCTACTGATATATCTAATTTATGTTCACAAATATCTATTTATACTTGAAACAATATTTTATCCATATTTTCTACTGCTTGATATCGTTGTCTATAACTTGAAAGCGAATGCAAATTTTAATGACGGAGTGAGTTTGACAATTTTGATAGGGTTACCTTAATATAAAAAATGGCAATAAAATACAATTAAAACCAATTGATTTGCTTTTATGGACCGACTAAAATGTTACAAAATTTTAAAAATATTCAAATAAAAATTAATTTTTTCGAATTTTCACTACATTTTCGAACCATCTTACAAATACAATAAAGAAAGAAAATCTAACGCACGCTATACAAATAATTACTTAATAAATTAATTTTAATGGAACGATATTTTTAATTAATAGCTTAGAATGAAATAAAACGTCGAGTATAATTCATTTTTAATTGAATTAGTAAATTTCGTGTAAGGACCTAGGTCTATATTCAGCACACACATAAGGAAGCCGAAATGTAGGGAAAGTAATAGCCACCATATCCTTATGAAGCCCTTCTTGGCTAAATAGCATATCGCGGAGAATTGATAAGAATCTCGTATAATAATACACTTTTACTAATTAATCCATAGAAATTACGACTTATGTTGCGTGTGCCGCGACCATAAAGGTCGTGTTCGCGAAAACATTAACGAAAGAAAATTAATTATAACTTCGCATTCGAGAATAACATTTTCGTCATATTCATTCTAGCATTTGTTCATTTTCTTTATAGCTTCATTAATTATGAAAGCAAATCGTAAATTCTGATTCTATTACCTTACAAGTTGTAGAGCAGTGGAATAATTGATAAGTTTTTATTGACTTCAGGATAAAATAACAAAATAGTGCTGATGTTAATATTATTAGTAATTTGTAACAAAATTTTAATAACAGTAGTTCTAAATTTTAAATCTTGTCCTAAATTTTAGATTTTTTACAATCTTACTCTATCAACAAGATGTTACTCTAAATTATATAATCTTTTCAAAATTCTAGATCTTGTTCGAAATTCTAGATCTCGTCCTAAATTGTAGATCTTGGTCTAATTTTTAGACATGTTTCTAATTTTTAGATCTGGTTCTAAAGTTCAGAACTGGTTCTAAATTTTACATCTGAGTCTAAATTTTAGATCCGGTTTTATATTTTGGATCTTGTTTCAGATTATAGATCTTTTTCTAAATTAAAGAAAATCAGATTTTTTATCAATATTCAATTTATTTCATCAATATTCAATCCATATACTAAAACTCACTATTGCCACACAGACAAATTACTAAAAAATGAATTCTATATCTTCAGAAGCAATTTTAACGAGTACAAGATTTCCATTTATTAGTATAACAAATAATATCATTACCTCTTATTTATATAACAATTTGCTTGCATCAGCATCTGTTATTGATCTATCATTATTTCCTTTCTCAGAAATCTAATATCTCAGAGAATCTGTGTGCTCTAATAATATTGTTTATTTTTCATTTTACAGCGACCTTTTCTAGAAAAGCGCGACGATAAGAAGAAAATAATAAATTGACAGAATTACAGTGCAAATCTTTACTTTAGTAGAATTAATTTGATTCAATTAGATTTTCCTGCAGACTTAACTATGAGAAGAAGTGTAATTCCATAAGCGTAATATATTATAATTAGATGGAATTTCTTTGTACATTAGTCTGATGTTTTATATATTTCATCTTTTTGCTTGAGATATTAATAATCGTGATGGAAATTTTGTTAGCTTTGGGGGATGATCTATATTTTCTTGTAAGCATGATATAAAAATAAATTTGTTTGTTGGATTCAGAATTCTGTTTCTTCATCACTTGTATCTTTTAGTAGATATGTACCAGAAACAAATTAAGAAACTTATTTGCACAGTTCTAGTTTGAAATATTTGTGAATTTCCTTCATAACAAGACGCATATGCGTATCTGGGAATTTAATTACTTATGAGTGTTGGGAATTCATTTATCATCAGGAAGATATAGAGAAGACTAGAGCCTATCGAAATAAAGGATTCGTAGATTTGAGTTTGATAAATTATTATGTGTAATTTTGATACTTAATCATTATAAAGAAGTGCTATTTACAGATATTTCTTAATTATACTAAGCAAACCCTCACAAACATAGTAAAGCTATTCTAAACTTGTAATCAACCTATATATCATCACTGAATATAATTGAAAAATTGGTATAAAAATCAAAAATCTTTACTAAAAATTGCAATAATAATTGAATATCATATTTCAATGTTTATCAACATAATCATTTGATTTTTTTTATTGCAAAAGATCTCATCAGTTGGGAATCGTCATGATTAGTTGCTGGTATAGCTTGGTTGGTCTTTGTCTTTTTAATTAATTGCTGATTTTTTACGAATTCGATTGAAACTTTTTATGATGATTCACTACCATACTCCATAAGCCTACGAAAAATGGTTTATTTATAATAATTTATCCAAAAACGAATAGAACCATCATACTACCCGGTTTCTTCTATTTGTATGTAGAATTATAGATATATATATATATATATATATATATATATAATGAATATGTATATGAAATATAATCTGTATATATCAAGAGCCAAGTTGCTTCGAAAATCCCATTGTCGAAAGGTATTCGACTACACGCATGTCCTACTTTTGCGATACTTTGTTACATAAGTAATTTGATTTACATATGCGAGTTGAATAACTCTGCGAAGTTTCTGAGGTATTAAAATAACACAATTTAAAGTTATAATTTCCGTGAAATTCATGAAACGAAATATGCGTAATATAATTCGGGAAGACAATGACTGTTTAAATGTTACATTCTCGACTGCGTAGAGTAATTCTGAATATATGTGGCTATGCTAGAAACATTATAAAGCAGACGAAATTATTATAATGAAAATGATACTCGGGAATAATGCGAATGCGGAGAAGTTGTTATTCATAAACGCAGCAAAACGTAGCGGGCGGCGGATGATGATTACGGAACCGGGCGGCAAGAATTGGGAAAGCCGTGGAATTGCTTACTATCACGATATGAAATTTATTTTAATACGTGTGTATTAATTATAATACTGTAATAAATTATAATTATGTTTTATAAATCATATCTATTTTAAAACATAGTATTGCTACAACGACATTGTACAAGTCGTAAAATAATGTTATTTAGAATTGCAATGTCACCCTGAAGCAAGCACATAAAAAGCATACAATAACGCATTCCCCAGTTCATACGTGATTTAGTTCTCATAAAGTTCAGATCAGTATATCAGTTCAATTATAATTTAGTTTTTATGGAATTAAGTTGTATTTAGCTTTCCAGATATCATCATAATATAAATAAAAATATGAAAAATCTTCGACTGTTTATTTAAATCTTTTCCATATTACAAAAGAGAAAGGTGAGAAAATTTTAATACAAGAAATAACAATTTATAAAGTGTATCACATTTCTGATAATAACAGTCGGTATAAACCATTTTGGTGTTTATAGCTATTGTTTTTGCACCTACGTTTATGCCTGTCATAACCGTCCTGGGGGTGTAGACGGTTGAATGACCAACTATTACTATATAGAAGTATAAAAAATGAATGTTATTTTATTCTCACTTCCACTGCAATTAACTATAAAATCCAGAAAGTTCTGTCATGCTCTTTCCGAGGAGTATAATCACTAAAATAATGCCAAGAAAATTTCGTATACATATATTATGTACTACTTTTGTTCAAATATTTATTTGCAATCCAATAAAAATCTTAGCTTTTTAATTATTAGTAGAAATCGTAAATACTACTCAGAATCTAGTTCCTTTATCGTTTTTTCTTAAGAAGTGTTTCGCATCCAGTTGCTCGAAAGTATTATATTTTTTGCTCTTGACACGAGTGCGAATTAATGGATACACTTCAGGATGATATAATACCGAGGTAATTAAATTAAAACGACGAAAGGGTAGCAATTGAGTGACGAACAATCAGTAATTTTATATCCGTACCAGGATAAGCAGAGACCAAAATATTATTTCGAGTTTCGTAATAAATTTTCTGCAAATGCGAGAGACATTTTCAAATGGTAATAGATATTTTGACTTGAAAACACTTAGACGGAAAATAAAATATTTTTTTAGTACACTAGATGTAATATATTTTTGTTAATTTCCATTGGCCTTTGGTTACTCCTAGCATTTTCCATATACATTTAACCCTTTCCACTCGCTAATTGCAGAATTAGTATGTATTTTGTCGCCGGAGCGGCAGCCTAGTCGAAAGAGGGTTAATATTCATAAAAAAGACATTAATATTTTTTTTGTATCGACTATATTTTGTTTAAGGAAATATGTTAAGGGTATTTTCTTTTAAATCGAGTTGTCCGATTTTTCCGCATTACATGGTCAACCCTGTATTTATTGTGTGCCTAAAATTTTGAAGGAGATTTATTTCAATAAGAGTTGACTTACGTAAAAAGTTTGTATAATGTTTTGTTTAATTAATGATATGATAATGATACTTTGATGTATGATTGATTAGTGAAAATGTATATATGTTACTATATCAATTATGTTGAGTGTAAGGAGGAAATCGAACCTTTTAAAGACAAGATATTTGATTATATACAACGATCATGTACCAAATAACGATTCCCAAGTCACGTATCCAGAAGTAGCTAAAGATTGCTATGGCACCACGTACGCATCTTTTTCCAATGCGGCACAACATCGCGTTTCATTCCACGTTTGGCCTTCTTTTTACAGGGTTGTTTTGGATTTTCATTTTTATTTATTTTAAATCCGAAGAAAAAAAACACTTCTAGATACATATGCCGACTTGCAGACTTACCACAAGTAGAAGATACATTGATTTTGATCTTCTTATTAAAAAAACTTGCTCATAATATGCAAAGTGACCGATTCTGCCGTAAAATAGACTAATATTATGGTAAGGCTATGTTATGTGGCAGTTTTTATATAAAATGGTACTAAAAACGCTATGCAGTCAAGCGTTTAAAATAAAAAACCTTACCTAGAATACGAACAAATGTCAAGAAACAATTTTTCCACAAGTAAAAGATTCATTGATTTTGATCTTCTTACAAAAAGAACATGCTCATAATAAGCAAAGGGGCCGATTCTGCCATAAAATAGACCAATGTTATGGAAAGGCTATGGTTTGTTTCATATAAAGTGGTACTAAAAACAGTCAAAATCCTATGTAGTTGCTGTGCAGTCAGACGTTTTAGACAAAAAACGCGCAAATGTCACAAAAAACTATGTTATAATAACTGCATCTATAGGAGATATGACTTGATAACATTTGAGTTAAGTTGCATTTTATGTGTAAAACCTCTTATTGCACATCATATACATGGCATTTTAACTGTATTTAGTAGCACTTTGTATGAAAACTAGAAGCAAATAATTCTATTTATTTTTACGCTCAAAATATGTTACAATTAATAACAAAATCAATGCTAACAAGGAGAACTTCATATTTATTCTTCTGGGATTTTGATGAAAATTTGCATAGCGATAGAGTTGATAGTCAAAATGAACAATTTAAAATTTTATAGGCCTATGAGAAACAGTTTAATTTTAAAGATTAATTAAAGTTTTTAAGATTAAACTTACAGTGTTCCATATCAACATGTCAGTAAGTACGTGCTGCTATTTATATATCTACTCTTCTGGAATTTTGATCAAAACTTTGTATGGCGATAGAGTTGACAGTCAAAATGAACAGTTTAAAATATTATTGGCCTGTGATAAGCGGTTCAGTTATAAAAATTAATTAAACTTACAGTATTCCATATGAACATGTCTCGTTAGTATGTGCTCCTATTTATATGTCTAATGTCAATGCCATCAAGGGGAACCTCAGTTTACTCTTCTGAAATTTTGATGAAAACTTTGCATGGCGATTGAGTTGATAGTTAAAATGAACATGTTAAAATATTATAGGCCTATGAAAAGCGGTGCAATTATAAAATTTAATAAAATTTTAAAAAATCGACCAGACGCAATACGCACGCTTACAGTGTTCTACATCATCATGTGTCATTAGTAAGTGTCCCAGTGCTGCCATTTATGGCTGGTATAAAATTCTATGTGATTTCTCACCCCTGGTATGATTTTCCTCTTCGGCTCCTGGACAATACTTTTGCTCCTCTGTTCCATTACAAGCGTCCGATATTACGTCCGCATGACCCGTCCGAGCGAGCTGCGCGCTTCCGCCTCGCCTGATTTCCAGAAATCATTTTATAAATTGTCCGAAATTGCTCACGGACAATGTATGGCCTTTTCTCTCTAAAACCGCCATCCCTCACTCAGTTTGGAAACTCTTTGCTCTATATTCCGAACGCGATTACTGCAAATCCCACAAACTAACATTATGCTAATTCCTTTTCGTACAAGGGCCGACGGTAATGCTTTATGTTCTGGAAACAAATATGGAGATTGCCGTATATTTTTCTGAGAACGAATTCCCGAATTGTTATGAATGTGCAACTTATGAATATGAAATTTTGGTCGGAATAATGACGGTTGCAAATATTCGATGAGGGGGGGGGGGTTAAATTCATATGTTGTATAATATGAAACAATATTTTATATTTCATTTAAGATTTTGATAATTACAATAGTCTGATGGACCGATACTCCCGCACAACAGACCAATGTTATGGCAAGGCTATGTTATGAAGATCTTTCCATACTAAATATTGACAAAAGCCGTGGTTGCTGTGCAGTCAAGTGTTTTTTCAGTTTGTATGATGGAAACTCTAACCTAGGAACCGCACAAAAGTAAAAAAACGATCTTGGATAAGAGGGTCTTTCTGACCCAGCTTCATAACATGCAAGTGACTGCAGTTTATGTGTAAACTGCAACGTGCTAACTGTACAGCAGCAAATACATGACATTTTGACAGTATTATTATTATATAAAACAATTCTTTATTAAATTATTTAGATTTTTTATTTAGATTTTCATAATTACAATAGGCTGATGAACCGATTCTTCAGCACAACAGACCAATGATATGGCAAGACTATGTTATGAAAAACTTTCCATACAAAGTATTAACAAAAGCCGTGGTTGCTGTGTAGTCAAGTGTTTTTTTCAGGTTGTCAGATGGAAAATCTAACCTAGAAACCGCACAAATGTCAAAAAAATGATCTTAGATAACAGGGTCTTTTTGACCAAGCTTCATAACATTGCAGCTAATGTGTAAAACACCTGAATGCACAGCAAATACATGACATTTTGGCTGTATTTAGTATAATTCAGTAGCATAATGTATGGAAGTAAGAGCGAAACATGGCCTTGCCATAATTTTTATGTATTGATATGATGAAAAAACATGTATCAGATCGCCTAATGGTGTGACCTTAATATTATTATTACTAAAATATTGGCATTGAAGCATTTTGTGGCCACTAGCCTTACAAATATCATTTTGCACTATAATTTATTTATACTTTTTGTTTTGAATAAGAAGTTCCTGGTTTGATACTTGCTTTGGACAACCTCATGTCAAGCAGTCGTGACATAGTTTTTTCTTAAAAATATAGATAGCAACATGTTTCAGAATTTATAATAGTAAGTGATGGGAATATTGGATCAGGCCACAGCATTGAAAGAAGTCATCACAACTGCTCTTGGGACTCGTTAAGTTCTGACTGCTATTAAACCTATAAAATATAAATAAATAATAATATGTAACCAGATACTACTAATTTAATAACATTTACTCAACATACCATAACATCTAAATTCCTTTCTCAATCATTTTCTTCCCATCATCCATCTGTTTTTCCTTAATTAACATCTACGCTTTCCATTAAAACAAATTACAGAACACTCTCAAGTTTCCATTAAAATCGACAGGCGCATTCTGCATTACCATAGTGCACCAAGAAGATAATAAATCGAAAATTTTCTTTCAGTTAACGAAGGAAGAAATAGCTATCATATCTTTCACGGAATGGTTCGAATTTATAAGCGGTAATTAAAAAGTTTCATTTTCATTCCAGAAAACTCGAGCGATAAACTCGCCTGGCAGACACAAGAGCGAATTAATAATGAGATGAAACGTTCGCAAGTACTTACTACGAATAAGATATTTAACAAAAGATTTATGTTTCTTACACATTATTATGAAAGATAACAAATTCACGTGTAAAATCAGAATACGTGTTGCGGAAGCATTTATAAAGGATCGAGCATTCAAGAGGAAGGATGTAAAAGTGCTTGAGTCCAAAGAATAATCTAAAATTTGCTCCACTTTTAAATTCATAATTAATTCGTGTTTTAAAATATTTAATACTTGATCATAGCATATATACTTAATTATAAAAGATAACAAATTTCCACGTTAAATCAGCGTACGTGTTTCAGAAGTATTTATGAGATTACTGAGACCAAAAGTTTTGACTTGAAATTCAGGAAGATTTTCTGGGAGATGAAATTGGGTAAATAGCTAAGAGCAAGAGAGTTTGCTTGTGAAATTTTTGATAATTTGAAATTGTTTGTCGTTTAAATACATGATTTAATTGTGTAGTTCAAGTTTGTATCGACAAGGACGGAGAATATGCTGAATTTTATTGATAACTCTAGTTTTTTGCACATTATTAGAAAGACCAGTTTCGTCTCGATATTGTTATAGGTCGTATTGTTGATCTACACATGATGCAAATGAAAATATGATATTCTTATGTTATTAATTATAATGCTATTATTATTACATATACTCCGTAGTAGTGCACTTATATGTATACTCAACTCAAAATTTAGAGTCGGAGACTATTTAAATTTGTATCCATTCGGTCTTACTAATTAATCCTTATTTAACGTTATATACTTGTGAAGACTTCAGAATCTCTATGGGGAAGTAATTTGCAAAATATTAAATAGCAGGGCCACAATTCATATGTTGTATTATAAAAAACTATTCATTACTAAATTATTGAGGTTATTTATTTTAATTTTGATAATTACAATAGGCTGGTGAACCGATTCTCCCGCATAACAGACTAATGTTATGGCAAAGCTATGTTATGAAGAACTTTCCATACTTATATAACAGGGTATTTCTAAACCAGCTTCATAACATACAAGTGACGTTGCAGTTTATGTGTAAAACACCTGAATGCAGAGCAAATACATGACATTTTGATAATATTCAGTATAATTCAGCAGCATTATGTATGGAAGTTGGAGCGTATCATGGTCTTTATTTTCTTGAATCCTTAAAAAAAATCTCTCTTGATCTGTTGTTAATGGCTTTTGTGAAATTCCTCAAAGAATTCCTCCGAGATTCAATAACTACGGTCAAGGATTATGTTAGAGAATTGTAGAGGATTTCGGTTTGTTGTTTAATTGCAATTATAAAACGTTTAAGTCGAGCAACTATGGCATGGCACAAGTCCGAAAACTATAAACTGCCGGCATTGATTATTTATTGCAATTAAACATGAGATGCACTTACTCTCGTGCCGACATTAATGACCGAGTAATTGGTTGCAAAATTCAAACTTGCCGCCATCGAAGTAATCCTTCAAATAAAATTTTAATAGATACATGCATGGACTTATAGAACCTGAAACGGGCTTCTAATTTAATAAAATAATTCATTTATTTGAGGAACACATTGATATCTAATATAGATTTCTAACAAGCTCTGTTTCCCATCATATTATTGAAAATATTTTTTATATCATCTAACACTTTTTTAAATTTATTTTAGTTTTTTTTTTTTAAAAATGTGTAATAAATTACACGTAATAAAGCATAGTCGTTAATGAGGCATTTGATTATGCATTAAAAACAGCGCAGCAGATTTTTACTTAAAGATGATTTAAAATGTAAAGAATCTTCAAATAGGTTAATTGAAAAGAGAATGTTTTAATTATCCATTTTAATTAAAACTATTATGGAAATTTCTTTATAAATTAAAGCTCTCGCTATTACTTTTTAATGCGAAGAGATATTAAGCAGATTATAATTATTCTTTGCTGGATACAGACAGATTTGGTTTGAAATGAATTTGTAGAAGAATACACGTATAATATATAAAGAAAATTAATATTTTCCTATTCTCAAATAAATATTTATTTTCTCTATTAATTTTTTGAATTCATTATCTATGATCAAAAATTGATCAATAATTAATAACAATCATTTTAGATATTTTCAAATATAAATGCAGTAACTTATGTAATTCGTATTTTACAGACGAAATATAAGCGGTTATATATTTTTAAGAATACGTATATCAAAAATATGTATATACATTACATTTACAATTATGTTCAGCATTTGTAGATTTTTTTGAAGATTCTGAGAAACAAAATTTAATTTTGAAAATTTTATGGAAAAAATATATATTTTTTGAAAACTTTAAATTTTCTTGAATTTTTTGAAAACCAATTGTTTGTTTTTAAAATTTATGAAATAATTGATTTTATTTCATTTTGCAAAATCTCGAAAATTTGAAAAAAAAAAACAAAAAAACCTTAGAATTTTAAAAAATAAAGGTACTTTTATGAAAATTAGGAAAAAAAATATTTTGTCCATATTGGTATGGAATTATAAGCAGCAGTTCAATTTACTAAATCATTGAAATTAAATAATTAAAATCTTATGAAAAAATTCAAAGTTTGAAAAACTTCTAAAATTTGGAAAAAAATTAAAAAAAATTAGAATATTTAAATTTTTTTTTCGAAAATTAGGAAAAAAGCCATCAACTCTCCTGATAAAAAATGGAAATAACTTAATCAATATTTATAAGAAATTATTTATTAAGTAAATCGTTAAAATTATATAATTATCAATAAAATATTGTGAATTTTATATCGATTGGAAAAACAACTACTGAGTTGTTTTTTCCAACATGCCCTTGTAGTATACAATTTCTCTTTTCGGCCGACTATTGTAAATTCATCAAATTTATTGAATGTCCTTCACTGGACAGTTGTAAATAAAAGAGATAATAATAAAAAAAATATAGGAAAAGAAATATTTTATGCATACTGGCATAGAACCCTAAGTAACAGTACAATTTACTAAATTATTGAAATTTAATCATAAGGTTGATCCGAGCGCCCGAAATCGTGGACGCAAATTTGTATCCAAGCATACATACATATATACACACACAACTCACACGGCATCAATTGTTTCTAATGTGTGCCAAAATGTTTAGAAACTTTTGAAAAGTGAAAATATGCAAAAAAATCATTTTTGATTTTTGGACGGTTACTATAACTTACCCCTGTGTTTGTTTGTATTTCGATAAATGAAACATCATGCTAATTTATAAGCAAATATTTTATACTTATCTCATTGAAAGCGACGAAGTCGTGAATTCTTAAGATTTTTCCATTCTCCTGATATTACGACAATGTAATTCCAACAATTCCGATCCTGTAACTCAATACTCGAGATGTAAAGACAGACGAAGAAGTTTTTTACAATGAGAACGAATGCTTCGGGGCTATTTTGAGCTCCGCGTTAACTCTCTCATCAACAACCCCCATTCAGCCCTAGGGCGGCATTTTCTAAAACGAATAATTGTATTCGTATTATAACGAGACAGCAACGGGAAAACTTTTAAAATATGAAAATTGACCGAGCATTAAATCTAGCGGCATCTTCCCAGCGAAAGAGTATTCAACAAAACAAAATGAAAAATTACGTTCATTCCGAGGCAATTTGCACGAAATTGTCACAGGGGAGGAAGATGACACTTAACAGAATTAAATTTATCACCGGAAATTGTGTCATATTGTCTTTGAAGAAGCAACATATTTTTAACGTTGTTTTTTCAAAGCACTTGAAACAGGTACATGACGTTGATATTTTGCTGAGGTTGTGATAAGGCTATCATAAAAATAATTAAAATAATGGATATATATATATATATATATATATATATATATATAATATATAAAGGGTTGAAAGCCAAAAAAATCTTGTGAATTTCATTAAAAGTACATTTGTATTGTAAATTCAGGAATAGCATGACTTTGCGATGAAGAAAACCAGTTCCCTATTCATTTGCATTATTTTAAAATTAATTTTTCCACTGTATTATTGTTTTATTGTTGATAATAAATATACATTGTTTTATTATTATTAAGTATTTATAATATTGAGCATTATACATTTTCTAATAAATTTATTTTTCCTTTTTCAGGTGAGTTTTTAACCTGGTTTACCACATCGACATACTTTAAATGCAGCTGCAAAATATAGGTAATACCTTTAATTTTAATGTAATGTAATGTAATCCAAAAATTCTATTTTTATTTTAAAATAGTTCAATCTTGTATATACAATAATGTTTGAATTTTATTTATAAGTCACATTTGATACATATTTTAAAAAGAAATCTGATAAAATTATTTTAATAAACGGGCAAGTTATTTTAACAAACCATTTCCGAGAAAATATGATTGTTTTAAATCTGATTGCGAAATGCACTTGAGAGCCTATCAAATTCCCTGGAAAATCAAGCAAGAATTTAATTTACTCTTCAATTAATTCGGAATTGTTGTATTCACAAAAATTTGTTGAATAAAAAGGATCAACTATTTCTTTACACTGGCTAAAATGTAAGCAATAACAAAATTTGAATAAAAAAGTTAAAAAATGCAATTTTATTAGAGATAAATTAATTTTGGATGAAACCTGAGATCAAGGTAAAATACAGTGTGACTTTGTAAAAAAGGTGCTCACAAAATTTATATTGGTTGAATAATGTTGGTATTATTTTGTAAAATTCCCTGAAAATTAAAAATAACAGACTGGTACTTTTACCCCGCCTAAGGAGTAAAAAGAGGCATATGACAAATTTTTAAAAATAGTAAAAAACACATTTTTATAAGTAGATATTAATTGAGAATTTTACTGAACACAGTTTGATAGTTATTTGTTAGAGACGTGATATGTGTTGTAATATAGTTCATTTATTTTAAAAAGTATAATTATTAAGTTCAATTGGATCTATGTGCTCTGCTCCAACCTACATAAGTATTCATCTTGATACATATTGAATTACTTCAATTTTGCTATTAATTACTTATTGCACTATTGGTTCATTAATTTTATATCACTTTATGAGATAAAATTTTCAAACTACTCCCTTTAATGAGAATAATACTCCCTTGTTTATTTTCTTTATTTTTTTGTTTGCTGTTTTTATCTCCTATATATTTTAACATATTTTAGAAATAGGATATGTGTGTAGAATGTATGTTCGGATACAAACTACTTTTAATCCGCTATAAGAAATAGATGATCATATTAAATTTTTTTTTTTTTTTTAATTTATTATTTATAGCAAGCTATACAAAGTACATTCAGCTACATTTGTTACAGTTATTTCTTATTTGAAATCAAAAATTTTTCGATATTTCAGAAACAAAGTGGCTTTTCTAAATCTATTTACCTTGAGTAATACCATTCAATTCCGAGTCTATAATACCAACCTTCGCAAATAAGCACCTAGCTACTATAATAAGTACCACCACAAATTTATTTCGTTGCATAACATTTCAGTAATAAGTAAGTAAACAATGTTATTTGGGTACATAATGCAAAATGCGAACTTTCGGTAAAATTTGCATGGCTAATGCAGCATTTATGGTTATTAATATGGGTCAGGCGTGTAATTACGTGTTATAACCGTCTAGTCGGATCTATTCAGCAGAAAACCGCGCTGATGTTTGTTTGCAGAATGCGCGCATGCAAAAGCCTAACTATTTTACTATTCCGTTTAGTGCGTAAGGCAGGCAAATGCTCCAGTCAGAGTGAACATTAATAATATATGGTTACAAGGAGCGAACAGCATACTGTGGATTATGGGATTGGATATAATTTGGGATTAAATAAAGTCGGTTTGTAAATGCTTTTGGATTACAGTAATAATTGATAATTAATAGAGAATTTTCATATTTAAATGTATCATTATTATTATTATTTTTTGTGACTTGCCTGATGGAACATGGGTGTGGATGCACCACATATAATTTTTCTCTTCATTACAAACAATCAAAACCCCAAGGGTCTGTCTGTTGACAAACTATCACGTTAAGGATCTTCTTCAATGAGAACACCCTCTATAACATGGACAATGTTGAAATAATTACTCAATATGAAATTCATATTAATTAGATGTTTGAGGTTTTCTGGCCACTTTTTCTTCAGTTTTCTGGTCTGTATGTTTTGCATAATATGTTCAATACTATGTATTTTGTGTTGATTGATCTTTGAGAGATACCTATTGCTGACCTTTTTTATCGTTTTACATCCAGTGTCAATTTTTAGGTCATTGTGTATAATTTGATTTTCGACATACTCACAATGAATAAATAAAAAGTACAGCACTTAAAAATAATCACAATTAAAACAGTGATATTAAAATGCTTAATTTTGAAAAAATTGTTCCAAAACCAATACATGACTATTTATTCACTAAACAAGTTATTCATTATCATTCTTGTTATTTCTAAATTAAATTATTCTGAAAATATATTTTGTTTTCAAATATCAAAGTCAAATTAGAAGTGACATTTTGAGAAACTAATGTTTAAACAAAGTGATTTTTGAAACATTATTTAATATTGCTTGAGAATTTTCACAAAGCTAAAAAGTATCATTCCTCTTGTTCATACTATATTTATACACTTGAATGAAGCATGATTCTGCAAAGCGTCGCGACATATTTTTTGCTTGATAAAGTACTGCGACAACGTCGAAATTGTAGCAATAATTATGATTTTTCATACAATCAGTAATCATACAATTTTTATTTTTATGTATTGCCCTAAACAAAAGATTTCCTGACTAAACAAAAACGCATTTAATAGGCTTTCAAACAGATATTAGATAGACAATTTTAGTTGTTTTTGAGATAATTGATAATAAATCTCAAGCTGTTCATGGAGAATTAAAAACGAAAAATAACAGATACTATTTGTAAATATAACTCATAAAAATGTTTCTTAAATTGATAATAGAAAATATATAAATGCTCGATTACTTTATTTCTTAGATAGTAATTAATTTAAGGATTTTTTTTAAATTATTATTAATAATAAATTATATTATTGTTTATAGATTGCTAAAAAGGTAAAATAATAACTTCAAAATTTTCAACGTAAATGAAATTCATTGTTTCCCTCGCATAGTCCCATTTATGCCCAGTACCAGCAAAGTGAAATAAAATTACCAATTATCCCAAAAACATCATGCATATCCTTTTCCGAATAAAACCGGACATGTATATATGTAAAAATAAAACGGGATATGACCTGTATCAAGATTTGTTAACCTCGAACTTCACGCAGCCAGGTACGTTTGTATCAACTCAACTGTCTGGTCTACCTTTATGCGGTCACTATGTCTGCATTATGCCTCCCCTGAGATCTCTTTATCTCCAACAACAGATTATCCCCGGTTACTACGCTCCCTTATTCTCGAAGAAATTGTTACATTATTACACAGCTCGCATAAAGTATGTATACAAGAGCGGAATATGTAAGTTGAGGATATATAATATATACTTTTAGGCAATGAAATGAAAATTTCTCGATTTGTAGAGATAGGATGTAATAGATCGACGACATTATTATAACTTGCCTCACTGTAAATTAATAATAAGTTTAAAAATTAGGTTATTTATAAGATCTAAACTACTTTTATTTTCTTTTTAACATTGGACTAGAATCCTCAAAATCAGTGCAAGCCAATTTTCTGTATCTCAAAATAACTCAATTATGCAATATTTAATTAACCATATAGATTCCCCATAAATCATATATTTCTTGTGACCTTTAGCCAGTTTCTTACCGTGCTTCTCCGACCCGAGTTGTAGAACATCAGCTTATATCTGAGTCCAGGCGTCCAGGGCGGGTTATTTGTCACGCAGCGTTACGTGTTGGAGCGACAGATGCGGCGTACATGCGGTCAGATGATAGTGACTAGTATCAGCTAAGTGGAATACGACCTCATGGGCAACTCAATTTAACCGAACACTGCACGCCGATGTGAAAGACAGAAGCAAATGAACTTATATGTCGAATAAATAAATTGCCAATAACGAATGAATTGCACGACTTGAATTGATTCATGAGATACTTTGGATAATGGCATCTAGGAAACGATTGGGAAACTTGTTTTTGGGAATATTTACAAATAATGTTTGCAGCTTTGTTTGTCTTCTTGGTTGAAAGATTGCAAATTGCACTTGAGAATAAAGTTCTCAAAAAATACTCAGTTAGTACAATTAAGGTCTTAGGGCTACAGTAAATGCCCCGTGATACGTGACAAATGATTATTACAAAAATTAACATATTCATATTATAACAGAAATTTCTATGATTAACTTTCAAATAAGTGATGATTCTCTCTGTGAACCGCACGCATTTCCATGATGAAAGTTTTTATATATTCATTCCACGATTTTTGAACCATAGCTAGAGGTGCTCATAAAATAGAAACGAAACAATAAATTGTCCCTGAAAAATCTTAGTTCTGATATACGTCCAATTTCTTTGAATAAAACGTAAAACAATTTAATACCATCCTCTCATAGGTCCGTATGCCATACGTCATGAATATTTTATTGCTTGAATATATTATTCGCGAAGCGCAGTCTTCTTTTAACCCTTTTCAAGAAAATTCTCCGGAACGTGAGTGGCTATAAAATAAAATATCTTTTATCAGTAATTTATCGGTTTGTAAATCAAAAATACAATAAAACTTACGAATATTGATAAATTGTTCTGAAATCGCTGAGTTTCACGAGATCTAATAAAATGAGGGGAAAAGATATTGAGAGTTTATGGAGAAACGTTTATTATATGATTACTTGAATATACTATCATTTAATCAAAATATATTTATATAGAATATGATGATGGCGGCGGATGGATGTTAATAATTGAAGATCTTGTATCAGGGTCACGGATGTGAATGCTATAGCATTCATTTTGAGCTATATTCAAATTTCAAAGTTTGAATTTTATTTTATAAGACCTTACGTTTTGGTAATATTATACCCGTCAAGGTAATGATTTAGTGATTGTTTAGGTATTTTTGTATTACCTTAAATTTTTTCGTACAATACTTGAAGTAGATGCTATAGCATTCATCGCTAATAACGATTAAATTATGATAATCTGACTACCTTTGGAACGGTGTTTAATCAAATATTGGATATCACAAACGATAAAAATAAAATGACTGTGAATTTTTGTACCTTGCTGAAACGTTTACAGTCTGCGAATGTGTATTACATATTTAGTAGTTAATTACATTTTTTTTATATAAGCAATATTGAATAAATTATAAAATTCTAACAAAATATATGAAAAATATTCATGTTTAACGTTGGTTTGGCAGGAACTGCGGAAAAAGATAATTTAGGGCACAATAGTAATTGCTGTTAAAATGATAATGTAGAAAATGTATTTTTAATTCAGAGCATTTTGTTCTAGACATCTCTTCCTCCATCTATGCAATTATAAGAAACTTATATCCGCGGACAGTCATTTCTCTTTTTTCCTCCGTCACTCGTCATTGACTGACGTCCAGTCTCTCGTGAGAAAATGAGTTCGCTTCTTCTTATTCTGAGGAGCAGACTTCCTCCTTTCCCAGGACCATTCAGTAAATTCTTCGCTACAATATTGTCCCAATTCGTCACATAATAAATCATCCAGTCGTCGCGCACGGATGCCCCTCTAGCAATATTGTAGTGGGTTTTTACAACTCTAAATAAACCCCATGCTCCGGAATAGGGTTATTTCATCCGGTATATGCTTTAATTAATTATATCTTGAGAGTTCGTCGTACTGAGATTATATGAGCTGATAGGTTAATGGAATGTAGTGCGTTGCTGTAGGTTTTAGATGCCTCAAATTTATTATTCGTGTAGATTAGGGTTAATTCTGGTAAACACAGTCTCAGCAAGATTATATATGTATCATGGAAATATTCGGAAAATTATACAAAATTGTAGCAATTTGTTCATTATGCAGGACGATTCTGCCAATGTTATGGCAAGGCTATGTTACCTGATAGTTTTCATACAGAATCCTACTAATTAATCGAGCATCATAGATTACCAAACTTAATTCCCCCATCTGTAAGATAATTTATTTTGATTGCGTTGTCGATTCCAGTATCTAGGCAATAGATGCATTTTATTATCATAGCTTTTGCCCCATAGAAATAGACCATTATCTAAGTGGCTACGTGAGCAACTATCCGTGATGTTATTGCGTTTTCTACGTTTGCATAAACGAACGCGGCTGATGTTTATGTACATGCTGCTGTATCGAATAATGCGCATCCGTGATGAGAATTTTCAAAACATCCATGTATGTAGTTGAACAGAAAAATAAATGGTTGAACTGATTTTCGACATCGCCATAAATGTTATAGTAATACATTATTGTTTTTGATTCATACACGTACGTCCAATCACTAAATTGTACTATCAAAAATTTGCTTACGTTTTATATAGAAATGACAAAAATAATGAAAACTATCAAAATCATATTTATCTACATCAATACGCCATTCTAGATGATTAAATTTCCATTCCCAATTTAATTGAGCAAATCCCATCTATATGCTAAACACTAAACTCATCTTCCAAACTCATCTCTTAATCATTATCAATGTTTCTAACGAACATTTCCATCAAAGTTTCGTAATACACAATCTTCAATTTTAATTATCGTTGAAACTGCACGTTGAATTCGTTATTCGCTCAAAGACGTGTTCAACAAGAAAATCCTCCTACGGATCGGTCTGGTTTCTTCTCATTTATATTATTTTATTTGAGATGGTATTTAAGATCGGACGAGCAGAATACTAAACATTCGTCTATGGATTATTGGATGTCGATGATATTCCAGTTTGCGCGGGTAATTTTTTTTCTTCTTGGGATGTTTTTAGCTTTTGAAATTGCATTCGATATTTTACCACTTGACTACCGGCACGTACCTTGTTAATTTTCTGACCCGGACTGCAGACGCGACGATATGGAGTTCTATCCGTGCCTTGCATATGATAGCCGATGCAAATTAATGCATAAATGCAATGCGACGAAGTTTTTTTTTTAATAAAAAAGTGTAGAAATTGATTTTATAGTTTATGGGGGAGAAGGATGAGGTTATTTGCGATGTTAGTTTCGGAAGTTATTTTTTTACTGACATGTATTATTGCTTTATATAATGAAAAGTATAAGATTGTACGTAGACGTCTATCGTAGGAGTAGTCCCTTCGGGTACCGTGAGCCACTTAGTTAAAGATATTGGCAACACCACCTTCAATGAAATTAGTATTTATTGTATTTCAAATATAAGTGATTGAATATAATTTATAATAGACTTTAATCATTACTAGAATTTAAGTGATAATAAAATCAATCATTTTTACATATTATTATAACTAATTAATCTTTATACATTTATTATAACTTTACTATAACACCATAACTATATGAAGCAATGTTGAAAAATCATGTAAATTAATTTCCCATTGTTTTTTCAAACGTGGCGGCATGTTCGAGCATGGTTGTCAATATTTGGAACGAATTTGTATGGAAATTTCTTTATAACATAGCCTTGCCATAGCATTGGTCTGTTAGGCGGCAGAATCGCTCTCTAAATGTGTTTCCTTCAGGTCAATTTTATCTGATAAAAATATCAGTGTACGATGAAATGCCTAGAAAATATATAGCGGAATTAGGTAGAAATATTTATATAAACTATCTGAGCTTGCTTGTACAAAAGCTTCCAATTAAAGTCTTACACCAGTGGTGACACTTCTACTTATACTTTGATTGACAATCAAGTACTTCGCACCTATTACTACCGTCATTGATTATTATCAACAATCTACACTCCATTGTTCACATAAAATAATTTGACACGTTCCTATATATTGTGTAGGATTTAATATAAAATGGATAAAAACCCACTTTCTTGCTACAAAGCGCATTAAAAATTCATATTGTTCTGAACGATGACTGTGCGCTACCTCTAACGTTCTTCCAGAATAGAAGTCGAACTCGAAAATCAATCAATCACCGCCCTTCAAAGGGCTTTCGAACAATAAAAAACTAATTTAACTCGAGCGCCACGTTCGTTGCCCGATCGCCGAAAATCGAAAACAAACGACGGGAGAGAAACGTCCTACGAGGTGCGGTTCAATGAGAAGGATTCTATGGCGCTAATTGTAATTAACGCTAATTTTAATCAGTTGACGTCAGTACCAATTCTTGTATGAAATGAATATTTATTAAGGCGAGTAATTATTCTGACAAGTCGTTATATTTAGCTGACCTTTGAAAATGTATTAATTATTGAGTGAAATGTGTATAGACAAGTACTGATTGTTAATTATTAAAGTGATTATTACTTATAATTTAATTACCTGCAAGTTGATTGATTTATTACCGGAAAACATAGTTATGTTATCAGTATTTTGTGTATGTTGAAGATTTGGTATTATCGGTGCAACTATTTTATTTTGATAATCGTCTTCTCTTGCTCTCAACCTATAGCTATGGTCTTATTTAAACTTTTGAAATTCTCAATAGCTGAGAACTACTTTCCAAACAGAACAAATATTCAAATAAAATTAGTTCGACTTCATGCACTCTGCTAGGATGTATGTTTGTCTGTGTGTGTATGTTTTTTGCATTCATACATACAATCTCAGTGAAAATTTAAGGAACTGTTTGGTATATCCTACGACAGGTTTTTGCATATTCTGATTGAAATCAACTGGTAGCCGTTGGAACCTTGAAGACTTTTTTCATTTCTTCATTCAATTTTTACTTTTTTATGCGTATATAGAAAGCACATAAAACCCTAAATTTTCTTCTTCATTTCACAAAACCCAATTATAATTAAAAATGAGACATTGGATACGGTTGCTCCAATGTTGTAATAGGGGACAGAAAAAAAAATTCAGAAATAAAATCGTAAATAAATATTTGTATGTTTAGAAACTGAAATAAATAAAACTGATTAATTCTATACTGAGACATTAACAAATTGCAATAGTTTTTTTATTTATTTAAGCCTTTGTCCTGGTGGTCATTTAGCCTTTGACTACAATATTTCGAGAATCGGATGTTGGATATATGTATGTTACTTGCTGTAATGTATGTTGTTTCATTTTCGCAGTATATTTACTGCAATTTAAAAAAATACTGATATGCTCTAAGATTATATTAGATATTGGGATGCTGAATGGGATATTTTTCTCCATGATGATTCTAACATAGCTCAACAATCAATTACAAAAGATACGTGCGCTATTTTCCATTTTTATATTAGATGTAACAAAATCACATTTTTGTTTGGATTTTTATTTATAGGTAAAACACAGCATTGCGTGATTGCGTTCAGCTATTATTATTAATAAATATCAAATCGTCATTACCTATTATTTTGAACATATTCTTTGTCATATGGAATAAAACAGGTGACTGAGAGAGCTAATAAACTTAAAATACTCATAACCGAGTAACCGAGAATAGGCCTAGAATTAAATATTCCTCATTAAATTGTGGTACTATCATGTATTTATATTGTTATTTTCTATAATTGACCTTTTGTTTAGTGTATTCTGTTAATTTTATTAAGAAGAGTTATAGAACTATAATTTGTATTAAGACTATAGTTTAAATTCCTTATAGTTATTTATATAACAAAGCCTTTTATCCATTGCGACTTAATAATTACATTCTTTTGGATAAATCATTTTGGTTTATTTAAAGAATATGATTAATACATTTTTTATAAATCAATTTGGTTCATTTGAATAATAATTTTTTTGCAAGAATGGTTGTTATACTTCATACAGAAAATAAAGTACGTATTGCTAATATATTTGATTGTCACACCTTAGTTTTCAACAAATGCAACAGTTTGTAGACGTCGTAGTTCTCAGAACTGTATACACTATTATAGTAGTTTACCTTGGGTTAAGGTGATTTAGGAAGGAGGTCTTAAATGTGTTAGACGTCTTAGAAATTAGTTCCGAATAAAGCTGTTTGCTGCATAATGAGAGTTAGACTTCATAATCAAGGTAAAAGTTATGGTCAACTAGAATAGATTTAGAAGAATAATATATTTTTTGGATATATTTCATGAATATAAAATTCTGCATGATAAGTACACTATTGATATTTTTTCTAAAAAAGCAATTACCTAAGTGTAATAATGAGTATTAAGAGCCAATATTGCTGTAAAATAGACCAATGTTATGGCAAGACTATTACATTCTAGTTTTCATACAAAATGCTACTAAATACTGTCCAACTGCCCTTCTTTTCTGTGCTATCGGGCGTTTTACACATAAAATGAAACTTAATTCATATGTTATCAAGCCATATCTCAAAGATGCAGTTATGATAAAGACTTTTTTTAATTACGGTTAGTGAGTGTTATGGGCCGAATTTGTTGTAAAATAGACCAATGTTGTGGCAAAATATGTTACGTTCCAGTTTAAATATAAAATGCTACTAAATACTGTCAAAATGTCATTATTTGCTGTGCTATCAAGCATTTGACACATATAAAATGCAAATTAACTCATATGTTATCAAGCCTTATCTCAAAGATGCAGCTATAATAACATCGTTTTGTAATTACGGTTAATGAGTGTTATGGGCCGATTTTGCTATAAAATAGACCAATATTATGGCAAAGCTATGTTACGTTCCAGTTTTCATACAAAATGGTACTAAATACTGTCAAAATGCCATGTATTTGCTGTGCGATCAGGCGTTTTACACATAAAATCCAACTTCACTCATATGTTATCAAGCTGTATCTCATAGATGCAGTTATGATAAAGACGTTTTTTAATTACGGTTAGTGAGTGTTGGGCCGATTTTGTTGTTAAATAGACGGATGTTATGGCAAGACTGTATTCCAGTTTTCATACAAAATGGTACTAAATACTATAAAAATGCCATGTATTTGCTGTGCGATCAGGCGTTTTACAAATAAAATACAACTTCACTCGCATGTTATCAAGCCATATCTCCAAGAAGCAGTTATGATAACATTGTTTTTTGACATTTGTGCGCTTTTCAGGTTAGGTTTTTTATATAAAGCGCCTTGTAGCACACAGCAACCACATAGAATTTTGATAGTTTTTAGTGCCATTTTATATGAAAACTGCTACGTAATATAGCCTTGCTATTAGTTTATTTTGCGGCAGAATTGCCTCCTTAGTTTTTAGTTTAAAACTTTGTACTTCATACTGCAAACCACACTATTAACTGTTTCATTACAAATTTCACCCAACTTCTAACTTTAAACCCTTCTTCATATAACCACCACACAATTTTGATTACGAAAAGCGTAATTTTTCTCTAATAATGTAAAATTTGCACCACAAAGAGGTGTATCGCTTTGTCGGTGTTACTCAATTCCCAGGCGTGATAATATGAAACCGTTTCCATACCTTGCCGGAGTTTCCTCCGGTCTGGTCCGGTTAAATGCATCCATCGCCCAGGTATTGTGCGGAACTTCGCTCGGGCAGAAACTAACAAGCGCGTTGCGTATTTGTCTACACCGTCTTGTTTGACTTTGCGAACACCCACTAACAAGGTTTGCAGGCGATCTCCTTTAAGTTCGTATAATTATGGGTTTATACACGTTGTAAAGTTATTATTGAATTAGTCGAACTGTAAAGCTCAGTCAAAGCGTACTCAACTTTTGTTTAATCGCTTCTACAAACCTGTTTTTAATTATGTATTTTGTACTTTATAGTAAATATTTTGAGAATGATTAATGAACATTATTACATTGTTGGTAATGGGTTAGGAAAATATTTAAATGATGTTATAATCAACTTCTATTTATTCAGTATTATTAATTTTAAAAAAATCTGGTGTTTGTTTTGCACATATTATGCTTACAGGATACTGAAAATCGCACTCACTTAGTTTTTAACCATCATATATTTGAATACCTAATACATAACGAGCTCATTAGAAAATGAACTCCTAATATACAAGACAATTATCAAACCAGTTTGGTCATACGGTCTACAACTACGGGGTGCGGCCAGTAATTCAGACATAACTATTCTAGAGAGGTTCTAGAACAATATTTTTAAAAAAATCGTGAATGCTCTAAAATATGTCCCAAACTGGTTAAAATATCAAGATCTCAGAATTCCCACTATATAGAAGAAGAAATTAATCATTACTGCTCCAGATACAAAGCTCGTCTAAGTCGTCATCCAAACCAATTAGCGTGTGACCTGCACAAGCCTTTACCACCAAAGCGTCTCAAAAATAGAATCTGCAATGATTAACTACATCAAAATACATAATGTCTAAGAAGGTGCTATCGCAGGATAGCGATCCTTCTCACGCTGTCAAATAAAATATATACGCAAAGTAGCTAATTGTTCTGTGTGTATAGTTTGCTATGAACAATAAAAGATTTGAATACTTTTATTTAACTATGTTACCAGAATATGTATCATATATATCTGTCGAGTGATTTCAAAGTTCATTTACCATCGTTTCTGATTGATAGTTACCGTATCCTTTTCCTTCGTCCAATTAATATTCGTTAAAATTTCAACTTAACGTTGATAATAAATGTCCATGATAAATCTTATAGAGACTTATTACACTTAACTGCCTATATAATGCCGTGACAAATGGCCTACCTTATCTACATATATCTCACGTCCCGCGGCGGCAATATAATGGAAAATCCTAAAATTTATGCCAGTGATAAAATTAACAATGTATAAATGGTCTACTGTTTTATACAATAATACACTTGTGATTTACTGACAAGTTGGAGAATTGTTTTCTTCAGTATTAGGAATTTGTTGAATATTTAGAGAACACTTGTTTTTCAGAAATAAATAAATAATTGTCTGAGTTTGTAGTCATGATTGTATTTGCTGTGCTTAACATTCCAAGTTCTGCAAATGCGCCAAACACTATATCATTTTCTAATAATTTCGCAATAAATTTCGTTTCTAGTATGATACATTACTAATCCTCGAAGTCGCATCTGTGAAAATCCTGGTGCAGTGGTAACTTCCAGAAATCTGGTGTGTTTCACAATATTATGTTGTCGCAGCGCTTCTGTTTTCTTTGAAAGGATACGATTGTCGTATTTCACAATCTGTCTTATCTAGCGGCGTCTAGTTTGTTCAGAGATTTCGTTCTGTTGTTAATATTGTCCCAGGCTAAGGGGATTTGTGAGCGGGTTAAGGCGCTCGTGAGACTCTGGGAGAGACGAGCGCTGGGAATATGCGATGTAACAGATATACATGATTTTTAGAAAATTTTCCACGGGAAAACTATCATTTATATGTTGATCTTATGAACTAGAAGTTTGGTACATTTCACTATATTGCAATATTGTTTCCCAAAAGAATTTGATCAAAAACAATCAATATACTGAAATACAAGTAAACAACATTATTAACTTCCCGTAGGGTAAGTTATAGTGTAATGGGCTAAAAATCGAAAATGAAAATGTTTGCATATCTTCACGTTTTAGAGGTCTCTGAACATTTTGGCATACCTCAAACAAAATGATTAGTTTTTGACAAAGGCTGGTCCAACCGTTACGGAGATCAGGAGCAAAGAGTGCAGAAAATTGAAAATAGATAGACCCAATTTTTATTGATCGAACAGCAAGTACATAGCATTTTGACAGTATGTGAATACCAACTCATACGATTATAGATCCGTAACATAACATTTTGATGTTACCCAAGCATTGGCATCTGATATCATAATTCCTTCCAAAGTGCATTAAAATATCAAATTTATAATTCTTTACCATCGTAGTACTTTTTATTTTCGCATCGAATATCATTATATCAATTAATCGATGATCGACCTAATTTGCATTTTAAACATGTTTTGTTACATAACTCATTCAATACGAACTTTATTTGGGTCGTGTCATTAGCAAATGTAATACCGTGGACGAGTATTCACATAACAATGATTAAAAACCGGATTATCGTCAAATACGTGCTCGCAAAATCGTGCAATTGTCATGTGATTCAGCAATTAGTGCTAATTACTACGGCCGCTTATGCAGCGATTCACTATAATAATATATAATAACAGGGCCGCTTTGAATATTATGAGAAATTAATGTTGAACGCATGTTTAATAGACATTTTATATCTTTTTAACTATTTACCAAAAAGCGTTTATTTAGAATAAGCATATTTAGTATCATGAAGGATACAATTTTGCTTAATGCGTTGTGAAATAATAGTTAACAATGTGGGCTAGCACAAACTAGTCCTGGAATTGATGGCAACCTCTGTCAGCTCGATATCAAGCAGTATGGTATATATATTACACTTGAGATTATATATCTTATTGAATTGGCATGTAGTAATATTTCATAATACAAAAAATATTGTTAGTGACCTACATTGTTGAAGTTCAGTGGTCAACCTCTAAGATAAAATCAAATTATATATTAAATGCTAATTGAGCTACGTATACATTAATATTTATATTTATTTATATAGTAACGGTATTCTCTAAAACATAAAGCATTTAATTTAACGACATTTAATTAAACCAGCTACTTAAAACAAAATTCTATACAGAAACAACTCTGCAGATTTGGAAGAATCTGACATCTCCCTGAAGATGTCAGATACTTCATATAGTTTTAGTACTTCGTCTTGAAATTACACGCGAAATATTCTACGGCACTGAAATTATGATAGTCGAGATCAATTTCATGTGATGCAAATAATGATATATGCCGTTTATGTGCACTGACATTAATGTCCCATGTTTCGTATTGCGTTTAATTAATTAAAGCGAACCGATGTGATGGCGCTTTTATTTGCCAACGGAAAACAGAAACGCAATACCTGCATGTGTACGAGCAAACTCTTTGATGAGAAATGGAAAATAGTGGTATCGGTTCGATGACGGTGGAATATGGCTAAGTGCCTTTATCATTTATTTCTGCTATTGCGGATTTCATTTTGCTTTATTATCAGAAACATAAATGACCAGTTAAAAGCACTAGAATTAAATAAAATGGTAAATGCAGTTGTATACTGCAAGGGTAAGTTTTTATTTCATATTAGTAAACAATTTTGAATTCGCTAAATACTATAAGCTGCCTGTGTTAAATATATGTTCGTCATATGTAGGAGCCAATTCACTAGTAAAATAGTCCGTGTCATAGCGTTGTTATGGCAATGCCATATTACGCCATTTTTAATATAAAATGGTACTAAAAACGCCCAAAATGCTATGTATTTCGTGTACAGTCTGGCGATTTTTGATATAAAACCTGACCCAGGTCAGATATCAAAAAGGTCTTTATCATTCTAATGAATAAAACAACATTCTTATGTTATTTATTAATTATATAAGTAAGTATAGATTGCTAAATTACTCCAATAAATTTTATTCAACAAAATGGCTAATTTTTCTATCTTTCTCCCATACCACATACTCCCTCAGAAAGCAATCTCATTAATGCAACCGCTCATTTAAAATCACAACCAAACGAATATGAACGAATTTCCGATTTCGTTCAACTAATCGTGGAGCAATCAAGAAAGTTTGCCAATATATTTTGTGCTTTTGACACAGAAGTCGTCCCGTCGGAGGGCGGAGGTAGGAATTGTGTATCGCCCGGGGCCGAAATGAATAATCATTGTTCGGATCGAGATCATTGTGTGCAATAGAAGAGGCTGCCGCGGGCTCGGTCAGGGAGAAACAGTTAAGATTACGCTACTCTATCGTCTCGGAGTCAAGTAAAGGTTTTTGATGTGAGCCCTAGCCCCCGGGACCCAAAAGACGAAAAGACGGCATCGCCAGATCGGAACATATTGTCGAATCGCATTCTGAATCACAAAGAGAATCTGGCGGCAAACTCTTCAAAACGGCTATTATTGTGATTAAAAAGTTAGATTAGAACGATGGCAAGATGGTTTTATGTTGATACTTTTCAATAATGTTAGATTAGGTACTTTTGATTTGAATGACAATAGATAATTTCTATTGATGTTATTATACAAAACTGTTACATTACATTGAAAATTGGCACGAATTCTATTGATATTCTTTTAAATAAATTTGGGTTTACTAAATATGGTTTTAGTTGGATATTCACTAATACATTTCATCTGATAAGTACAAATAAACTATCACTAAAATGTTTGCATCGAGTCATAGAAGCACATTTTAGTATTCAATCTTGAAGCACATTTTGACATTAATATCGACTGAATGATCACAGTAATTCACAAACGTCTAATAAAGTTAAAATAACGTAGCACAGAAGAAACGTTGTTACGTATTTTATGGTTATGTTATTAAAACGTAAATGTTACGTTTCATTATACCCTTCTCTGGTTTCCCTTTAGAGCGAATAAATCTTTCGCCTTTTTTTTTCATTATACCCTTTAAACGTAAATGCATCGTTTTCCTTTATAACGTAACCGTTACGTTACAATGTTTCGTAAATTTAACATTCAAAATGGACGGTGTGATACAACTGTTTCACAAAAGCTGACTATGACTATAATGGACGTTTCATATTGAAGCATCGTTTGACAAGCAAATTATTTCATACTCTTGAAGCATTGATTAAATACATCATTATTTATATGATATGATGTTTTCATCAAATGTATGTTTATCAAATAATAATTAAATTCTACAAGAAAATCATGACCTCAATGATTATTGCAATAATCATAATATACGTATTTGTATACCCCAAGAAATGAATTACTATAGAAAATATATTTACAATATTTGGAATAAATTGATGATGTATAATGTGTAAGTAATAGCTTGCGTCCCTCACACTAATAGTTATTCAAACCACCATAGTTTACAGGTAGAAATATTCATTGACCTTTGTCCATGTTATCGCATCGGCCGTCGAGTAGATTGATTCACCATAATCAAAAAATTATTGTTAGATAGGAATTAAAACCAGATGCACCAACATAGGGCAACTATCGTTATCTTGATACAACTTCACATGGTTTGTTTACCAATCGAAGTTCCTATCTATACAAGGCGGCAATGATGATCTATGGTTGTTGAAATTATGACAACGATTGCAATGCATCCTTCATTTTGTGTCTGCGTTCGGTAGAGACAAAAACTGAGGCGCGTCGACCCGAGCGTCAAAACAATCGGGTCAACGTCGTTGCATGTTGGAGTCTCGAAGAAACAGGACAGTTTTGTGTTGGTGGTACTTATTTATGATTGTGTTTTGGCGCCTTCATAATTGTGTGTGATAAGTGAGTATTGTATTTTTTCGTTGAGTTTAAGCAATGCACTCAACTCTCTGGCAACGTTTATTAAGAATTATTTTTTTTACATAATGTTTGTATAAATATGCAAGGTTTTATCATAGCTCTGTGCTACATCAGTTTTGATGATTTCAAGGTTCAAGGTCAGTAGTTTTTGTTAGGCTTTTATTTTATTTTTTTAGCATATTACACGGTACGTACTCACCGCGTCATCGGACGATTGACTGTAGTTGTTATTATGTAACATTTAGATAAAATATATTTAATTTTATTTAAATTATTTCTCGAATTAATGCACATTAGTAAACACCGCGTTAAAGAAGGGTTGACTGTAGTTGTTATTATGTAACATTTAGATAAAATATATTTAATTTTATTAAAATTATTTCTCGAATTAATGAACATTAATGAACACCGCGTCTTTGGAAGATTGACTGCAGTTGTTATTATGTAACATTTAGATAAAATATATTTAATTTTATTAAAATTATTTCTTGAATTACTGAATCAAATAGATTGCAGTAGAACCTGTTTCTGTGTGCAACTAGAACAGGTTTTATTATATTGACACTCGACGTGCGGACAACAAACTATTAACTTTAAAATTAACATATTTTTAACTTCCCATAGTATTTATTGTAATGGGCCGAAAATCGAAATTGAAAATTTTTACATTTCTCGACGTTTTGAAGGTTTCTGAACATTCTGGCATACCTCAGAAAAAATGGGTGTGTGTTTGTGTGTGTGTATGTATGTATGGATACAAATTTCAAGTCACGTTTTCGGGCGCACGGATCAACCGATTTGAATGGTACAAAAAACATTCGATTCCTATTGCTAAGGAAAAGAGTTGATTAGTTTTTGGCAGAGGCGGGGCCAGCCGTTTCGGAGATACGGAGCAAAGAGTGCAAAAAATAGAAATTGAGTTTTTGACAGAACGGAGTATCCGATTTGAATGATTTAAAAAACATTCAATTAGTAATGATTGGGAGAAGTGTTTATTTGTTTTTGGCAAAGGCAGGCGCAGCCATTTCGAAGATACGGAGCTAAATGTGTAAAAAATTGCAGTTTTTTTTAAGAAATAAGCGTCCGATTTAAATGATTCAAAGAACTTTCTGCTTGTTTTAACAAAATAATTAATTTTGGAAAAAAAATTTTTGTTTCAACTGTTTTTTTTTCGAAAAAATTTTTTTTGTATATCGAAAATAATACAGATTTTATTTTTAATTTTGACTATAGTTCTAATATACTTTAAACAAATAATTTCAACTTTGCAATTCAGTTTATATATTTCTTATAAATATTAGACAATGTTACAATATTAATAACAATCTATTTGAAAACATTCAGTATTCCTCGAACATTTCATTACGGTACGGGAAGTTCCAGCAATTTGCCTTAAGGCACGATACCATACACCCCACTAGTTATTACTAGTTTTGAAATTATTAATTTAATTTAACAAGCTAAGATCAATTTTTCATTCAGAATCATTTCATGTATTCAAACGGTGCCTATTTCACAATAGACAATTCCATCACAGAAGATACTTGCTCATCAGTATGTAAACTTCCCGTGTTTGCACAAGCAAACACAAAACGGACAGTGCAAAATCCGAATTGACAATTTAGTTCCCTTCAATCGGACAATCTATAACAACAAACAAAGACCTTACTGGGATTTCAACGGATTTTGTATGTTTACATAAACTACAGTATGCGATACAAGGATACAACCGAATTATATAGATTTCGTAAAGGTACAGATTATAGATTGTATATTATAGCTGTGTTTTATTTGTATTTACTTGATAGCAATAACGAACGACAATCTATATCTCTAATGATTTTCTGGAATTTAAAGTTTGTATCGAATGCTTGAGAAACAAAACAATATTCATATAAGAAATGACAATGGTAGTGATATAAGATTATCCCTCGATACATTTCTAATATTTTTTTCTCGGTGATCGATAAGCAGTATTTTTTCCTATAATACCTTTATTTGCGTATAAATTGTATCAAAATTGTATATACGATCATCTGACGAATTGGAGCATGTGAACAAACGAAAGCATTGTTTGGGATAAATCTGTGACGGATTTAAAACTTCTTAGGTATTTTCTAGTTCCATTATTTTATCCCTGCCGTATTTTCTTTTTTATATTTTTAGCGATCGTAGGTGTGTTTGAAGAGAACGAATGATGAAAAATATCGGGCGAGGGCCCTAAGGGAATATATAACTCTGTTGCCTCTTGAAATAGTCATATGAGCATTGAAATATTTACATAATGCGCTAAGCGGAATGCTTTTCTTTTATAAAAAGGTGCTTAAATCTGCTTAAAGTTTCAGGATTTTCTACAGATACATACGCACACATTATATCTATAAATATAAACATAATAGATACATACATACAGACATACATACAACTGTAATTGAAATATATTTCCATGTTATGAATTCAACATTAAACTTATACTTGACAGTACAAATATTCGCTGCTTGATCAATAACTTTTGTTGACGAAAAACAATATTTATTTCAACATTATGGTTGCTAATTTAAAAACTTTATTTCAAATTCAAATTCGACATTGGAAATATTTTTCATCGTACATATTCATGTTACAGTAATATCTTTTAATCTCAAAATCTGACATTGGTTATCTTACAATTTTACTTGTTGTCCATTTTTCGACTGCTATAGAACTAATATATGATAAAAATAAAAATAATGCTATTTTTGAATTATAATTATTACAAGAACAGTATCAACTTATCTAGGTTAAAGATTTTTAAAAATGTTGTATCAACTGCTGATAAATCGCAGAAAGTATATTCTTTTTTATTCATATTACAAAAAATTATTTCAATTTATATATTTTTTACTGATTCTTCCAAAATATATCTCAATGTCATAAAATAGAAGGTTAATAGTATTTTGAGCATATTATTCAATTAAGCTACTTTTGAAGTTGACGATTTTAAAATTCACAGATCATAACGTTTCTTACTAAGCCTGTCACAATAAATGTCAATTTTTTATGTTATTATTATTTTTATGTTTTCATTATTTTTATATTTTTTAATTTTTATATTTTTAATTATGTTTTTAATATTATTAGCTGCGTTCACTCAGAGCATTTAGCCATATACAAAATATTTATTTTTGAATTTTATCATATTAGCCTAATCCAGTCAGAGAACATTTGTGCATTATAAATGTATCATATTTTTATATTTCATCATCGTTAAATATTTAATCTATGTTTGAATTCTTCAATTCAATGAAAATAATTGATTTATATTTTATTATGTTTAGCGAGTTTTTTGTCCCTTGTTTAACGCGGATTTGTAATAATTTCTCAT
Organism: Ctenocephalides felis; assembly: GCF_003426905.1. Classification (NCBI taxonomy): domain Eukaryota; kingdom Metazoa; phylum Arthropoda; class Insecta; order Siphonaptera; family Pulicidae; genus Ctenocephalides; species Ctenocephalides felis. Next base: position 11,661,485 of record NW_020537646.1, on the reverse strand, counting down.
AGTAACTTTTTCTTTGTTAAATCTTGTTTTCATATAGCACTCTTTTCTTATTCGGCACTCCCCGCGTTTTCGGAGGGTTAACTGTGGTTGTTCTTATATAACATGTAGATAATATATCTTTTTCTATTTATATTGGGTGTAATAATATTACAATTATCTTTCTATTAAATTTATCAAATAAATTACAGTAACATTTTTGTGCTTTCCTTTCCATAAATGAATTGTATGTATGAAATATAAAAACTGTTTCATAATCTCCTATACTAGACGTCCCTGTCTGACTGAGAAATGAAAATCAATAAATCAATAACAAAAACTATAATATTATTAAAAAAAATTAAAAGTATATCATTCAGAGTATTATCATGCAGACTGGCAGTGCCTATTTAACTATAGACAATTACATTACTTACGACATAGAACATTTGTATCTTCAATTATCATCATATTAAAATACCAAGCCATAGATGGTTTGTGCATTAATTATCCATTTACTTCAGCATCTTCAAAAGTGTTTCAACAGCGCAAAAGATTAAAAATTTGCTACACTGCAAAGCTTAAGTATTTTTTTGAAAAATAAGCGATACAGACGACTTATTCGCCGTTCCGTCCGTTTTGCGATGGTGACATCTGTTAGTTGTGAAAAAGATAGTTTTTTTTTACCCTTAGCGTACGTCTTTCTTTGGCTCCTCCGGCTCTTTTCATTTTGTGCTTTTATTGTCTCTTGGCAAGGGATGCGATGTCGACACAAGCAAGCTCCTTCCTTCGTCTTTATATCGTTTGGGAAATGGAAAAGAAATCTATCAGACTAGACTGGAAATGTTCTGCTACTTCTTCAAAAACTGCTTTGGACGAACTTTTAAATGCTCCAAAATAATATATATTATAGTTAACAGTAAACACTTTTTATAATTGTACTGGTAATAGCATAGAAAGAACATTTATTTTTGAAGAACAATTACGAACTACTAAATTTCAAAAATTCTCATTTATATTATTAACTTCCCGTATGGCAAGTTATAGTAATCGCAAAAAAATAGTAAATGAAAATTTTTTATATATCTTTACGTTTCAAAGGTTTCTGAACATTTTGGCATACCTTAGAAAAAATGGATGTATGTATGTGTATGTGTATGTGTGTGTATGTCTGTGTGCGGATACAAATTTTCGTCGACGATTACGGGAACACCGATCAACCGATTTAGATATTTTAAAAGACATTCGATTTGTATTGATAAGAAAACGTGCTGATTAGTTTTTGGCGGGGGCAGGTCTAGCCGTTCCGAAGATACGGGGCAAAAAGTGCCAAAAACGGTAACTCAGTTTTTAAGAGAACGGAGCGTCCGATTTTAATAATTTAGAAAACATTTTACTTGTATTGATAAGATGAACATGTGGTTATTTTTGGGAAGGCAGTTCCAGCGGTTATGGACTCTCAATAAAAATAAGTTTAAAAAATGGCATTTGACAGTCAAAAATGTTTATTAGACATATGAACATCAAATTATCAAATATTTTATAGAGATTTTAATAATGTGTACACATTTTGTATAATTTATTTTGGGTTCAGTATAACTATATTCTATATAACAGTTTGTACTAAGATTTTTAATTACGGTACAGGAAGTTCCAGCAATTTGCCTTAAGGCACGATGCCATAGACCCCACTAGTGTTTTATTACTTAAAATTGCTCTTACTCAGCTATTACTGACATGACCCTGTCCTAGCATCTACAATTATGTTTTTTTTTGTAATGTTGAATTTCAATAGATATCATTATATTAACCCCTACCACTCGGCACTGATTTAAATATAATCTACTAACAACTAGGTGCCGCATTCTGACGAAAACGTACCTGCTCTAAACTTGATACAATTGTGCATATTATGCAATTTGTTTGAGATTGATGAAAGTGTGGACATTAAAGAACTTACATTTACAAAAATTTCGAAATTTATTTTTTGCATTAAGTTGAAGTTCAAAATAATTTTCAAGAGGCACAGCTATTGGTACCAATATTGTTTTGATTAATTAGCGTCGTGTCAGTTTTTCTATCATTCCTCAGTATTCTTATTGATAGGTAGGTCCAGGTGATTAATTTTTGGCGAAGGTCGAGCCATTTCGAAGATACAGAGCTAAATGTGCAAAAAATGATAGTTTTTGAGAGAACTAAGCGCCCGATTTAAATGAATGAATTGCTTTTGAATCAAAAAAAATTGTGTCAATCTTTTGTTTTTTTTTCAGAATTTTTTTTTCAGAATATTAAAAATAATTCAGTTTTTAATTTTAATTTTGACTAAAGTTCTAATATACTTTAAACAAATAATTTCAACATTACAATTCAGTTCATATAACTCCTATAAATATTAGACAATGTTACATTGTGTATAATAATCTATTTGAAAACATTTATTATTCCTCGAACATTTTGTTACAGTACGGGAAGTTCCAGCAATTTGCTTTAAGGGACGATGCCATACGCCGCTAGTTGTACTTAAATGATTGATGGAAGAAACTGATGGTGTAAATAAAATTTTACTTTTGATATTCCTGGCAGGCCTAAGAAAAAAATTAAATGGCCATTCTCATCCATGATCTATTCTATTCGACGCTTCAATACGAACTGAATTATTGTGTATACAAACTATCGTGTGAAAATTATTGAACAATAAATTTTATCATGTTTTTTTCAAATATATCATATATTAATTATAATTGATGATATCAAGCATATAAGTTTGCAATGAATATTACTAATTGTTGTATTTGTTAATTTTATTGTAAATCAAGTGTTTAATAAAAAATTCTTACAATGATAACTTTGTTTTTCAAGTTATATCGAATGCAGCACTTTGCATAGAGTCACATTTAAGTTTTCATTATCTTTATCTTTATGCATTTTATATTTTAAAATTAATGCTATATTATAAAAGAATTCAGTACAAAGATACAAACAGAAATAATTTAGATTTCATTTTAAATTAAAATACACAGTTACAAAGTGACCGAGTTCTTGTTACCGATTATTATTAAAAATGCCGCATGTGATGCAATTTATGTTACAAAGAGTATGAAATAGTTTCCCGAGCAAAGATATTTTATTTACACAGTGAAAAGTAAAAATGCGAATGTTATTTTCCAGGCAACGAAAAATAGTATTTTCATCTGTATGTTTTTTTAACAGAAGAGATTATTTTATGCAAAATATCTTTTTCTGTTATTTCTGTACGTTTTGTCGAGAAGTTGCTCTACTAGCGCAGGCAGATAATAAAATAAATGTCAGTTTTCATTCTGTATGTGTATAAACATAACTCTTATAACTGGGCATATGCGGTTCTAATATGAATTCTAGAAAATGGAAAAATGTCGGGTGATATCTAGTATTTCTTTTGAATGAAATTTTGTAATTATATTTAGGAATGGTTCCAAAACATCGTGCTTGAGAAAAATTGCTGAAACTTACCGTAACATAATTTATAACTTTTTTGAAAATTTTGATATTTTTCTAACATTTTTGAAAATGTTTGAGACCTATTCATTATCGATTGATATAAATTACACCTGATTTTTTAAGCTTTTACTACTAATAATACTACTACTACTAATAATTCAAATTAATGCTCCCGGAAACGCCTACAAAAAATTACATCCATACACACATTCATACTATATACACATCCATACACATACATACATACACACACATACATACACACATACACATATAAATTTTTTCTAAGGTTTGCCAAAACGTTCAGAAACCTCTAAAACGTAAAAATATGCAAAAATAATCATTTGTATTTTTGGACAAATACTATAACTTACAGATTTAACAATTATTAAGTAACAGTTAATATCATACTCTCATTTTATTAAAAATGAATCTGACAGACACAAAATATTTCTCAAGAAAATTTTCTTGAATTGACAATGGAAAGCCTAGGTTTATTTTGGAAGCAGGTTCGAAATACCATTTTGCACTGTACTATTATATTACTTGGAATTGTTGCAGATAAAATAGTACTATAATTTCGAAATTTTTGAAGTATTTTAGCAATACTTCCAAGATTTACTATTTTGGCATTGGACAACTGAAATTAAAATAAATAAAAAAAATATATGAGAACTTACACCTGTTCTATATATTCTCCTATATATAATTTTCATATTTACTTTAACGCAATGTGTTCAGCTGTGCATAATTAAAATTTCAAATGTTCTGAATGCAACAATAATAAATTATAATGTTTCCTAAATATTATGATTTATTCACTCGCTATTTTCCGAATAAATTTTCATGTTTATATAAGCGAGTATTATCCATATAATTGTTACTGAATACTGTTAATGTAAAGGCTAAACAAATATGAAATACAAATTTTCATTATTTGCTCTATGATATATTGTTAATTGACGAAAACTGAACATTTTGGAGGTATTATAACTAAAAACAAGTTTATATACATTTTACAATAAATTTCTACAATTTGATAGTATACTTTAAGAACCGACGCTGGAAGAATTTACAATGCAATCTTTGCGTTATTAATTTGCAGCCATACAAGTAACATAACTTCTTATGGATATATGAAAAACATAATAAATAATTAAAAGAATTGATTTTTCTTTGCTTTTTTATATAGTAATTTTTATACCTGTCTTGAAATTGACAACAAATGAAACTGTAGGATTAAAAAATGACTTCTAATAAAACTAAATCTTCTTACAATTATCAGACATTTTGAAAAATTCACATATATTAATGTAACATGATTTTTTTTCAATATTGCCCTGGTAGTTTTTTGACGCAGTTCTTTGAAAAGTTAATTTAGATGGTCCTTGAGGCGGCTTTTGTAATTGTCTCAATGTGCTAGTCTTTCATCAGTTATTGTGTTCATATCACAATTTGTCACTTGTGATTTTTATAATTTCTCTTAGCAATTAACTTTAGCCTCTTTCAATTTTTATCACTTTTGATTTGGAAGTTGATCTTTATAGGTGTATCTGAAAGCTAGTTAAAAATTTATGCTAGGAGTTAATCTATAATTATTCGGCCATGAATGTGATTATAAAATTAGCAAATAGACAGAGGAATCATAAAAAAGTAGAAACTATAACTATAAGAAAAATTCTGGATGCCCATTACATCATCGTCCATAATTGATAAATAATAATTAAATAATATATTCAGAATACTACAAATATTTTAATACTACAAAATGCATATAAACCTGCCTTTAATGTAAATCAAGCTTATATTTTGACATTTTTGTTATGTAATATTTCATATGAATGCAGGCTGTCTGGGTTGTTAAAATGTTGTTGTTCCTTTCGTCAAATCGTCAATATGTATCTAAAGAATTTATTCAGTTTTTAAATTTTACATTAATTTTTACATGAAATTTATGATATTAACAAAAATCAATTTACAGTGAATCAATATCAAGATTATGGTATGTGGTCTGGTGATAATTTTTTTTTTACCAAACAAATGTCTTATAGTTTCTCAGTTAATGGATAAATCCAGTTTTACAATTGGATTTGCTAAAATCCTCTAAAAGGTTCAATTAGTGCAAATCTGCGATTTCTAAAATATATAACCGAATTGTCACTATCGTTCAGACCGAAAAGCACGTTCTGCATTTAATGTTTGCATTGCTAAATGTTATCATAAAACATGTGTGATATTTGCTGAATGGCTTATGTCAATAAGTATTAAAATGGATTTGAACTAATAGTTTTGATATTTGCTCTCATAATATTGCATTTATTATAAATAAACGCATTAGTGGAATCCGTGATATGTCGGATACTGCACATGCAATTCGAACACCTAACAAAATTGCAACAATAATTTCTCTAGGATTCTATTCATAAATAGTAATTGTTTTTAATTCGGATATTAGATTACCTTGTATATATAAATAAAATATTCATATGTGATTTTTTTACATAAGCAGTTAATAATTTTATTATATTTGTTACAGGATTGCAAGCCCTTCAAAGATTTGAAAAGCAACCTTCATATACTGAAGTCAATCCTGGTCAAGATGCATTACTTACGTGTAAAGTTCTCAATCGCAGAGGATCTTGTTCCTGGCAAAAAGATAATAAGGTAAGATTTTTTATATTTTGTGTTTTATATATTATAATTTGATTGACTGGTTCATATTTGACTCACAAAATAATGACTGCTTTATCTATATTAGATTATAATGATCGAAATTATGCTCTGAAGGGCAAAAATATTTCCAATTATCCTGATCTGATCACATATTCCAATTGGAACTTACACATCTATTGTAAAAAAATAAAAAAACGAATTTTAGACGATGTGCTTACTAGAGCTAATATTTCTAGTAGCTCAGTTTTCAAAATCTCAATTAATTTCTAAAATGTGTGAATTTTAACTTGGCTTATATTTTCAAAGGCTGAGGTGAACATTTTGTTCTGTTCCTATAATTTCAGTTACATAAACATTTCTATCGATTTGATGTTTGTTAATTATCTACTAATTTTTTTTATATTTGGTATAATTTCACAAGGTAAATTGTCATATGCTCTCAGTATCATTTTCTAATTTTTCAAACATTTTTTTGCTATTCATTTTCTTGCACTTCTGAATTTGGCCACTTACTTTATTTTTTAACTTAAATCGTTTTATTTAGTTACCTAAGTTGAATTTATTTTCAGCTGGCAATTAATTTTTATAATTTTACATTTTCACATTAATTTTTATCTACTTTATTTCTTAATTTTTCATGTTATTAACTTCCCGAAAGAGAAAACTTTTCTAGACAATGCGATTTGTTAATTCCATGAATTTTTCGACGTTTTAGGTCATTCTGAATCGTTTAAGATCAAAAATCGAAAAGGAGTGAAAAATAAAATTAATTATCAGAGTTCTTATTGTCGTTACTACTTGCCCCAGTAAATGTTGCAACTAGACCCAAATATAACATCGCACTTTTCCTAGAAAATAATTAATTGTGGAATAATGAACAGTAGATATAGAAGTATTTTTACATGACTTTGTAGAGGGATATCTGAATCATTAAACTTAATTTCGAAGCAATATAATCCATTTATCTCAAAATATTCAATTTAACAAAAAAAAGTAACAAGTTTCTAGCTCCTATGTACATGATTATATACACTGTAATCACCTCAGCATATATTATATTTTTAATGACGTGTATTACAGGAAACAATTTTTTGTTCACTTCTAAATTAAATTGTTTATTTATACTATCTATATCATCTTTCTTTACGTCGCCATTGTGGTTAAAAATAAGTATATGACAATCATAAACATAAAAAAGTCATTTTTAAATATTTCTAAAGATTCAATTTCCATGCTTTGTTCTAGTAAACCGTAGCAATTTAACATCCAATAAAAACTGTATTTTCATACACATTCCATTTTTCGCAGAAAATAATCATATACAGTAATCTATTTTCCATTTAACTTCAAAGCATTTGAATGCGCATTGAAAAATTAATTAACATGTAAAATTAAATTAAAATCTAGCGTTGTACCACACATTTCTGTGCCGTCAAACCTTCGTTAATGAAAACAGCGAGCATTGTGCTGCAATTGTATTGCATTGCTTTAGAAATAACATTTAGATTTGTTCGTTAGAGTATTCATGGTATGAACACCGAATGGAATTGTAAATAGCGTTTAATATATAGTTGAAATTTGGGCAAATCGAGAACACTGCGGAGGAAAATTACTGAAATTATTTACAACTGCATTACTGTCGCTTATGACATCATAAAATAGATCATGGTAAATAATTAAAACATGAGCAGTTCATTTTAAAAGTATGTAAGAATTGTTGAAAGATTAGTGCTTTGACTTGTTTTATCGGATACACTAGCTGACCGAATTCTTCAATAGCTTAATTAATAACTTCTCGTAGGGTAAGTTATTGTATCTTCAGCTTTCGAAAATTTCTGGACATTTTGGCATACCTTAGAAAAAATCTATATGTGTGTGTGTATATATAGATACAATTAACACTTACGGGACGGCACCGATTTCAAAACAATTTACCAGCTGTAAACTTGAGTGTATGTTATGGAATTTGTTCGATACAAATTTGTGGTCATTGAAGGACATACGTTTACAATATTAATTTATTTTTGATCGTTTTATAAAGAATGATGACGTTCAAAACAATTTCCAAAATGCATTGCTGGTTTATTTTGATATGTTTTACAATACAATGTTGTTCGCCGCCTTTGTTCTGATGCTTTTCTGTCAGAACAGACAATACAATCCCTTTTTCTTTCTCTCGCATTTAGAATATGCCACTGATTAGTCAGTATATTTGTTCATTTTTGTGTTGCCATAATAGTTTGTTTTTTCTATCATATTGTCTAATAATTTATTTATAAAATATAAAGTAAAATAATTTATTGGATGTCTTATATACTTGGTATTTGTAGTCGGCGTATTTGTTGATGTATGTCAAACTCGATTCTTTAAGGAGAATCGGCACATTCGTTAATGTCTTTCCGCTCTTCATTTAATTTATCTAACTTTTTCTTCTTTTTGTTGGTTGGATAATATCATCACGTTCATCACTATCTTCGGTGCGAATAGTAATTTCGTAAAATTTGTCTGTATGAATGTCTATTTGAAACTCATCTTCACTACTGCCTAATTCACAAAATTTACCAGTCGTTTTGCCATATTTAAAAGCGCTCGGTCGTTTTAAATATTAAAAAAAAAGACTACAGCAAAGAAAAAGGCTAAAAATACTACTAAAATAACTTAAAATTATTTTCAAAATACAATACTCTTTATCACTGCTATATGTAATTTATTCAACTTTTCGATGCAAACTGAGTCATTGTTTACAAAATAGCCTGTGCCTCGCAGAGTTTGTTTGTCCACTCAGGTGGACAGCCGTCCTCAAAGTGTTAAGTTCTGTTTATTCATATTTCATGTAAACTTATATAAACGTCATCGTCCAATTTAAAAATTTCTATATTTTGTTTATAAAAAACATTTAATATTCCTCCAATATTTCATTACGGTGCAAAATGTTCCAGCGATCTGCCTTAAAGCATGATACCATACACAACTAGTTTTTTTTATAACGTGAAATGTAGACATCAACTTTAAATAAATAATCGATAATCAGCACAAAGCTATTATTATGCCAATTGGGACCTACGGAATACAACTACGAAGATCAGCTTCCAAATCAAAGATGATGAAAATGCCAAAATATATCACTAAAAATTTATATATATATATATATATATATATATATATATATAGATACAATGTTTCGCGTATTTGGTATTTCCTGTAAAAGCACTATTAAGTAAACTTCTAATTTATTTACAATTATAAATCAAACAAAACCAACACAGAACGTATAACTAAAACACTACAACTACACCAGGAAAACTAATTATAATGACTTCCACACACCCAAGCTTCAGAACTCGACTTGACTTATTTGTCTTGGTAGTTAAACAAACATTTATTTGCACAATATCAGATCGTTCTAGTTTACATTACGATTTTAATGCATTGATACACGTAACAACCATATCATATATAAACTGTCTTTCCGATTTCCAACCGTGAGCGAATCAAGTTGTTCAGGTGTAGTCATTGTGCAAATCTATAAAGGGTTGTATGGCTTTCGTGCACGGTCTCATAGGAGGGTAGCGGGTAGAAAATTGATATTTTCAATATTTTTATTGAAGGAATTAATCACACTACATTTTGCAATATGCAGAAAACTACACTGACTTCAATTCTCTCACTGAAGACAATATACGAGTTTCAGATTAAATGATATTTAGATTAGAAATGCAGGAAGTCTACATGTAAAATAAATACATCTATATATCTTACTTAACATAAAGAATGGATTTTTCCATACAATCACGATATAATAGATATTTATACATTTATTTCATTCCGTATTTAAAGAGTTAAAAAAAATTTGGATAATGACTAATGACTATCTTTTCATCGCTTTGTAAATATATCGTTGAATAAAACTAAAAAAGAGTGCACAAGATGGCATTCAAGTAAAAATGAATACATCATATAACAATTTTCAATAAAGTTTATTAGTAATATGGTAACACTCGTGATGCACACATTTATTAGTGTCGACCATTAAACACATTTATATAATAATGAATTATAAATTATTTATTTATAATAGCATTAAAAATTTACATGGTTCTTATAATGATTATTTCATAAAGTCTGCACATGTATATTGGTGAATACTTTTATATTGGTAAAAAAAATATAAATTGTATTTTTAAGCAAAATTAATTTTTGTTTTCTTAATTCAGATATGTAGGGTGTAGGTTATATATATAGGTTAAAGCAAATAATGAAGGGGTAATAGACTTATATATAAATGTAGGAACTGATGGTCTTAGGTATCGTACGGTATGATTAGATAGGTAATAATTAGATTTAAGACCTTTAACGTATTGTAATAGATCTTGAGTACTTTTATATAAAAAAGAGTGCGCGTAAGGTTCATACACGATTGAAGTAAAGCTTATTTGCTACTGTTCAAGATGGCATTTAAGTAAAAATGATTAAATCATATAACAATTTTGAATAATGTTTCTTAGTAATATGGTAACACTCGTAATTCACATATTTATTAGTGTCAACCATTATACACATATATATATAATGTGTATAAGTATGGCTTTATACTTCAAATATGACATGATCGGTTTGTCATTGCAATTAGCATTTAGAAATGAACCTTCATTAGGGAAATGAAGTAATTGCTGATTAATAACTTTTATAATACTATATAAATATCAGTTATTATATTCATTAATCTAGAATTAATAAAAACGTAGTAATCATTGAGTAATTTTAAATTTTATGAGTAGATTGTTCATTTTTAGAAGTATATATTATGAATCAAACAGCAGTAATATTAGAGTTACTCTAATCATTTATATGCAGAGATGTTCAGGAAGTGTTATTTTTACTTAGAAACATTACTAGGATCTATAGTATTATTAAAATGACGAAAATCTCGTAAGACGTAATCCTTTACCCCTTAGCTCTACGTCTTGCACTTTGGGGTTGCAGTAGCTACTTTATTAGACATATCCGCGAATAGAAAGATCTATTTATCTGTCAGTTAGCAGTCAGCTCAGGAGCG